>NC_067226.1:49734245-50334245 GCF_019924925.1 Ctenopharyngodon idella
GGTCTTAATGAGTCTTGTCCACCTGGATACTGTTATAAAAACAAGTCCCGTCTGATCAGCCGTGGCGGTGGTGTTGCAACAATCTATAGAGAGATTCTTAACGTTACCCAGAAAACAAAGTACAGGTTTAATTCATTTGAAGTTCTCGTGCTAAACGTTACACTCTCAGATATAAGTAAAAAGTCGCTACTATCTCTTGCTTTGGCTACTGTTTATAGACCTCCAGGGCCTTATGCTGATTTCCTAAAAGAGTTTGCAGACTTTCTCTCAGACCTATTGGTCAACGTTGATAAAGCGCTGATTGTTGGAGATTTTAACATTCATGTAGATAATACAAATGATGCGTTAGGGGCTGCGTTTACAGATTTACTAAACTCGTTTGGGGTCAAACAAAATATTCCATTACAGTTTAGTATTAATGACTAACTGAGAAACTGAGAAAATCGAAAGCATCAGAAATGCAATTGTAAATGTACAACCTCTGACAGTGTTTAATGATTCAGCCTCAATTATCACCCCTCAAGAACAGTTGCAGTGCTTTACAACTATAGATCCATTTCAAATCTTCCATTTATATCTAAAATACTAGAAAAAGTTGTATCTGCTCAATTGTGCTCCTTCTTGCAAAAAAAATGCTATCTATGGAAAATTTCAGTCAGGATTCAGGCCTCATCATAGCACAGAAACTGCGCTCATTAAAATTACAAATGACTTACTTCTAGCTTCTGACCAAGGCTGTATCTCAATACTAGTGTTACTTGATCTCAGTGCTGCGTTCGACACTATAGATCATAAAATACTCCTAGATCGACTACAGAATTACACTGGTATCCAGGGACAGGCATTACGGTGGTTTAGGTCGTATCTATCAGACCATCACAATTTTGTTTATTTAAACGGGGAAAAATCTAAGATAACGATAGTAAATCATGGAGTGCCTCAAGGATCTGTGTTAGGCCCTCTGCTATTTTCAATATACATGCTGCCACTTGGTAATATTATAAGAAGACATGGAATTAGTTTCCACTGCTATGCCGATGATACTCAATTATATATTTCAACACAACCAGATGAAAACTCTAAATTATCCAATCTGACAGAGTGTGTTAAAGAAGTAAAACATTGGATAACCAGTAATTTTCTTCTGCTAAATTCAGATAAGACTGAAGTATTACTTATTGGACCAAAAACCTGTACACAGAATCTCTCAGACTACAATCTGCATTTAGAAGGATGTACTGTTACTCCATCCTCGACAGTTAAAGACCTGGGTGTTATATTAGACAGTCCTTCACGCTCTAAGATCACAAAACTCTGGACTTCTGGTTGTACCTAGAATATCTAAGGCCACTAAAGGGCGTTTTCACATTTGGCTCCTAAACTCTGGAATAGCCTTCCTGATAATGTTCGGGGCTCAGACTCGCTCACCCAGTTTAAATCTAGATTAAAGACACATCTCTTCAGCCAAGCATTCACATAATCCATCTCATATCAGATCAATCGCACATGACTATCTTTGCTTAATGTTATGAACAGCAGCTATGCTAATTATTCTCCATTTGCTTTTCTGTTTTATCTCGGGACGCCTGTCCTGAGGTGACTAGAGAGTACATCAGCTTCAGTTTGGATCCAGCCTCTTAAGAAGACCTCAGATGACCAACACCTGCGAGGACTTCAGATGATGCTACATTTTTCTATGTATCCTAATCATTTGTTAA
Organism: Ctenopharyngodon idella; assembly: GCF_019924925.1. Classification (NCBI taxonomy): domain Eukaryota; kingdom Metazoa; phylum Chordata; class Actinopteri; order Cypriniformes; family Xenocyprididae; genus Ctenopharyngodon; species Ctenopharyngodon idella. The sequence continues at coordinate 49,735,964 of NC_067226.1, forward strand.
CAAAAACACAAGCAGTGCAAGCGTCCAGAGCCACTGATCTGATCCAGTGTCAGTCGCTGCACATCTGCATACACGTGTCTCTCTGGTCAGAAAACACGCTACAATTACGCCCGCGTATCTGAAGGAATGTGACCGTCTTCACCACACTCTGGATGCCACGGCGACACCGGCAGATGGTAACCACGGCAACCGGCTGTGTTTGTTTTGTTGCGGATGCCGGGCGCCTCGTCCATTCACCGTATGAGAGGTGGCCTTGTTCACTCGCTCCCACAATGCATCTCTGCTGATCATGATTCCTCTCGGTCTACAGCAAATCAACCCTCTAACCTTCTCACGTCCGTCTGTCTCTCCTGTGTGTGTGTGTGTGTGTGTGTGTGTGTGTGTGTGTGTGTGTGTGTGTGTGTGTGTGTGTGTGTTTGTGTGTGTGTGTGAGTGAGAGAGAGAGAGAAGCTGCCAGACAGTCTGTATGTCGTACAGAGACAAAGACTCGTTCTTCTGAGGGAAAAACCCCCAGCGCTCCACAATCAGACAGTCTATCAGTCAGACTCGAGAAACCACCTAGCAACCACCCAAAACACCCTAGCAACCACCCATAGCAACACCCCGGCAACGACACTAGTTCTACAATTTACCAGACATCTTATTCTAGGAGAGAAAGCATTCAGAGGGCTGAATCTCTGAAATCGGTCACTGATTAACTGTGAGCGGCTGAAGTTTAACCAGCGCCGGGTGTTAATCCTGACCCCTGACCCCTGACCTCTGCCGACCCCTCAGGTAGAACAGCGGCTGATTTAACGGCTTGAAAGAATCTACAGTTGTGTTCAGGGTTATTATCGTTAAATAAAACTAAAATTAAAACTATATAAAAAAAACATTTGTTACTTGAAATAAAATAAACATGAACTGAAATCATTTAAAATAAAATATAAAAAACAAACTTATTTTATTTCAGCTAGCTGCGAAAGCAACATCTCATTTTCATTTAGTTTAACTTGATGTACTGAAATAACTAAAACTGAAATAGAATTAATTATTTGAAGATTAAATCATAAGTAATCAATAAGATCAATATAGACATATTTTTAATAATAATAAAAATAATAAAAAAAGATCTGGGCCTAACACAGATCCCTGTGGCACTCCATAGTTTACTGATGTTATTTTTCCTCATTTAAATAACAAAAAACACAACAAAATTACTAAAACTCTTAAATGAAAATGGAAAATATAAAAACAAAAAATTCAAAATATTAATAAAAAAAATATATCAATAATACTAAAATAACACTGGATGTCACTGGCATCGCCTTGTTCACTGAATGAAAATGAGTGAGAAAACAGACAGTGCAGCAAATATCATGAATAAACAATAGACACGTGTGAAGAAGTGCGTGACAGAACAGAGTTCAGGGACTGGATAAGACGATTAAGACAACAGCATCTGCACTGAGCGCTTTATGCTCATGTTCAGTGTGTTACTGTGATCAGGGGGAGAGTCACTATTACTGGTGCTTTAAATCTTTGTAGTGTGACGTACATCAAAATGAAAGAGTAAATGTAGGGCGGGGCTTGGTTCAGTGCGTCTGTTGTTGATTGGATGTTGAGATGTGCAGAAGTCTATGCAGATGAGCGTGAGCTTGCAGGGGCGGGGCTTAAGTGCACTGAATTATGGGAAAATCCTGCATACGTCACCAGAGCGAAGACTGACGCTTCACTGAAAGATCCAGTTTGATTAAATATTACAAGGTCAAAACATTTTTAAAAAATTAAACATGTGCATGGATGAATCGTTCACAATGAGATCTGTGACATGCATTAAGAAAATAGGCTGAATTTACATTTCATGCCGATTTTAAGCACTAGTAATAGTGGACTTCAAACAACCATCAAACACGCTGAGCTTAAAAAAAAGTCAAACTAAATTTTCCACCAGTATTCAGATGATTTCGGTCAGTGTGTGTGTGTGTGTGTGTGTGTGTGTGTGTGTGTGTGTGTGTGTGTGTGTGTGTGTGTGTGTGTTTTCTGCCCCCTTGACATGTTCATTCCAGAGTGCCGCTGTCTTTGGGAAAAGGCTGAACTCCTGGTGCATGCTGGGAAATATTTCTAAGGCTGGAAAAAGGGGAATCCCGTGCCAAGCTCATACCTGCCTCCTCCCCAAATCTCCCTGTTCAATCTCCGGATGTGGCCTTTCCAAAATAAAGAGAGGCCGTGAGCTGCTCGTCCTTATCTCACACACACACACACACACACACACACACACACACACACACACTTGAAGTACTAAAATAACTAAAACTGAAATAAAAAATAACTATATAGACATTTAAAAAAAAACAAAAAAAAAAACAATGAATAAATGACAAAAAAACATTTACTAAAACTTTAAAATTATAAGTGCAAATATAACATAAATAAAGCTAATTCAAAATATTGAACTATAATTGTATATTCCCAGGATTTTTTAAAGCCCCAAACATCTTTTCATTAACTTATTTTTAGAGGTGTAAAATTCATCGAAATCACATAAGTTTTGCTCAAGGTTGTGTTCCTGTCTCATAGTTTGTGTTAGACACTCATCTACAATATGACTTATGTAATTTTTGTCCAAATAAAAGAAATTAAATTCGCCAACCACCCAGATGTGCAGGGGAATGACACAGCACTTTACTGAGCTCATATCTGAAAATACTGAGGAGAAGATCATCATTTTTAACATCACTGAATTTCCAGAATTGTTACGACCTTCAGAAGTCTTGATGTAGACTACATACATCCAGAGCATGAGCTGGTCTGCCAGGTAAAAAATAAGTGACATGACTAATGTCATAGTTAAACTAAAATTATGTGTGACATTAAAAACTATATGATAATCACAAACCATATTGGTTTGGATGACATGTTCATTTTTGAGTGAACTATCCCTTTAAGTTTATCAGCTTTGAAAGTCACTCGTTGCATTTTTTATCCTCCATGACTGAGATTTCATTCATTCGTTCTCGTCCTGCCATTGGCTGAGTCAGAAGTTAAACAGACCAATCAGAAGCATCACAGTGTTTCACTGTAGAACAGTTCCTGTCTCAGACAGGAGTCAGATTCATTCGCCGTACAGAAACACTGACACGACAAGAGGTTTGCAGATGATCAAACCGAATCAAACCGAATGCAAGTCTAGACCTTCAAGTGTTTCACTCAAATCCATCTCCAGGATCGAGACTGGCCCAAAACAAAACTGACGAGCAGTGTGATTATGACTGCAGTATTATCACTGATTATTATCTCATATTGCTGTTGTTTTGATATCAATAAATAAATCACATTTAAATGTGCAAACAGGACTGACTTGCAAAAGTGAACTAAAGAGCGTTTCAAAAGAAGCAGCGTGTTGACAAATCACATGTCATCATGACAGCAGGATTGCAAAGACAAACACTAAAGTTTTCATCAGAACTAAAGCTTACAGATTCAAAAGCCCTTCGCTGAGCAGAGATTAATGATACACAAAGATTCAAGTAAAACCTCCATAAATGAACAAATGTGCAAAATACTGAAGAATCTGAAAATGATGAATTGACAAAGTATGTAAATATAAGTGGAGAAATAAATTTAAACAAAACATATGATGATGTTACTACTATCATGTATTGTTAGGTTTATCAAAATTGATTTACACTGAGACAGACAGACATTTAACTACACTTCTCCTGGACAGACTTTAAATCAACATGCAGGTGTTTCTGTGCACCAGGAGAACGACAGATACGAGTAAACGACAGCGATCATATGAGATCTGACTGAAGGACAAATACCCACAATTACTGTCTCACACACACACACACACACACACACACACACAGACACACACAGACACACACTCACACTCACACTTCACTTCAGAGCAAACCTCAACCGCTTCACTGTTTATATCATCACAAAATGGAAACTATATTAGTGCACACACATTATATACACACACACATTATAGCTCTATATAAAGTTGGATATATAAGTAGATCTGCATGATTAATCAAAATAAAACTGAAATCAAATATGGCTTAGTGAGTTTTTTTAAAATTGCAAAGGCTGCAATTTAATTAAATAAATGAGTTTGCTTATCAACAAAAGAGCTTTAAGGGCTCGCTGCGTTTTTCTATCAAAATAAAAGATTGATGGTTCAATATAATAATAAAAATAATAATAAAGTATTATTATTATATTTTATATATATATATTTTTTTTTTCATTTACATTGAAATATTACAATAGAAATATTTCTTATTTTTATTTTATTTAGCTATTTTTATATTTGTATTTAGTAGTAATATTTACTATTATAATTAATATTACATTAGTTGACATTCGTTAACGCATTAGCTAACATTAACAATGAGCAGCAATGCATTTGTTACAGTATTTATGAATCTTTGTTAATGTTAGTTAATAAAAATACAGCTGCTCACTGTTCGTTCATGTTAGCTCAGGTCCATTAAATAATAATATTAACACACAACTTTTGATTTTAATGAATAAAAATGTAATGTTTTATTAAATGTTGAAATTAACATTAACTAAAGTTAATAACAAATGCTTCAGAAGTATTTTTCATTGTTAAATCAGGTTAACAAATGAAATCTTATTGTAAAGTGTTACCATTATTATTATTATTACTTTATTATTATTATTATTATTATATAGTCATATTGGTAATCACAAAATTTTGGCCAAATTGTACAGCCCTACAAACAAACACAGCAAACCTGGAACTTTGTTTTTATCAGAAAAAAAAAAAATTGCAAATCATTCCCCAAATCATTCAGCCATATATATATATATATATATATATATATATATATACACACACACACACACACACACACAAGTAAACCCAACTTTATGTGAGTGTGTAGTGTTTGTATGCAGGTAAAGTGATATATACTATATCACAAATCTCAACTGATTGCATTTTTATTTTATTTTTTTATTGCAAAATGTAAGTGTATTATCATCCAGCTCTAATCTATTAAATGCAACAATAAGGCATAAAGATATTAACATTAACATCATGATTTTCTGTAATGCTGCTTGGAAACAATGTGTGTTATGAAAAGCGCTGTATAAATAAATCTGACTTGGTGTCGCCATCATTACAGTCACTTCCTCTGTAGTTCCTGTAAAGTGATATTTTATCCCTGCGCTGGGAAACTCGGCACACACCTGGAAAACACCGCAGATGAAGACTTTGGACTGTAGACGGAGCTGAACCATGTTCAGATGCAAAACAATCTGTAGCTTTTTAAATGTGATTACAAGAGACACAAAAGACATTTGAGAGAAAACTGAAACTCCCGAGAAGGACAAACATCACAATGACAAAAGACAAGACAGCAAACCCATCCATTATCACGACGCTTCCAATCTAGATGTGACAGGACAAGTTTCTAGCATGAAATAATCGTTCTGTCCTCAATAAAAGTGTCAAATCAGATCAGATTGGATGCTTAGCATTCAGCTACTTGGAGGGAGATTTTGACCAATGAGATTTCACTGTGTATGGAGTCATGATCTGACAAAAATAGACCGCAGAATGAGCTCAGTGAGAGATCTGACAGAAGATAAAAAAACACAGGTAAGATTTTACAGCACATACTATAACAATGACCTGATTAATTCATATTTTAACCAAAATCACACAACTGTCAGAGTTGTTTCATAATTCACTGAACTGTAATTCCATCTGACCAATTAAACTTCACTTTCAACTACTGAAATAATGAAACTCTTCACATTAAACTCAGAAGAAACTTCACTATAAACTGTCATTTAAATGCTAAAGAAAGTTCACATGAAACTACTGATGAAATAAAGCTCTTCACCTAACTCTACTGAAGTTAATTCTATAATCGGTAGTTCAATGTGAAGAGTTTGTTTAATCAGTAAACTATTGCTTAAAGAAGAAACTCTTCATGTTAAACTACAGATTTAAGAAGAAATTCTTAACATCAAACTACTGATAAAAGAAGAGGCTGCATTAAACTACTGAATAAAGACAAAACTCTTCACATTAAACTACTGAATAAAGAAACTTCACATTAAACTACTGAATAAAGACAAAACTCTTCACATTAAACTACTGAATAAAGAAACTCTTCACATTAAACTACTGAATAAAAAAGCTGCATTAAACTACTGAAAAAAGAAACTTCACATTAAACTACTGAATAAAGAAACTTCACATTAAACTACTGAATAAAGAAACTTCATATTAATTAAACTACAGATTTAAGAAGAAATTCTTAACATCAAACTACTGATAAAAGAAGAAACTGCATTAAACTACTGAATAAAGACAAAACTCTAATTAAACTACTGAATAAAGAAGAAACTCTAATTAAACTACTGAATAAAGACAAAACTCTAATTAAACTACTGAATAAAGAAGAAACTCTAATTAAACTACTGAATAAAGAAGAAACTCTTAACATCAAACTACTAATTAAAGTAGCGGCTGCATTAAGCTACTGAACAAAGAAATTGTTCACATTAAACTATTGAATAAAGAAGAAACTTTTCTCAAACTAATGAATAAGGAATAAACTCTTCTCATTAAACTACTTAATAAAGAAACTTCACAATAAACTACTGATCAAATAAACTTCTCTCATTAAACTACTGAATAAAGAAGAAACTTCACATTAAACTACTGAATAAAGAAGAAACTTCACATTAAACTACTGAATAAAGAAGAAACTTCACATTAAACTACTGATTATAGAAAATCTTCACATTAAACTATTTAATAAAGAAACGTTACCATAAACTACTGATTAAAGAAACTCTTCACATTAAACTACTGAACAAAGAATAAACTCTTCACATTAAACTAGTGGTGAAATAGTGAATCTCTTCTCATTAAACATCTGATTAACTGAAGAATCTCTTTACATGAAAATACTGCTGAAATAATTTAACTCTTTACACTAAACTACTGATTAAACGCTGAAGAAACTCCACACATGGCAGTGACCTGAACAACAGCCCATAATCCCCCGTCATCGACCTCAGCACAGGAACAGAGGGAGGCTGTCTTTAGAAAATGAGTAGGAAGCGAAAAATGAAGTTAGCTGGGGGAGAGAAAAAAAAAAGAGAAACAGACGAAAGAAGAAAGAAAAACACAGGATGCTGCGATCTGAAACGACGGAGCTCGAGAGACAAGTCAGGGCAGGTCTGGGACAAAGAGCTTGGAAAGAATTAAAAAACAACAGGCAGAGAGAGAGAGACAGGGAAAGAGAGACAGATAAGATCGAGAACTACAGCGAGGGAATTGTGCTGCTTTGGCTGCAGTGTGTTGCGAGCCGGCATTAAAAAGTTTGTTTTACGCAACTGAGGTGGTTTCCAGCCCGCCGGACACGCTCTCTCCCGACTCTGTAGGGAAGTGAAGGATCATGGGATATACGTGGGTGGACAATAACGCAACAGACGTGCAAGAGAGAGGGAAAAAAGAACGAATAATATAGGAAGGAAGACTACAAATACTCGTTTTTAAAATGCACTGTGTGTAAACCTTCATATTTCTGGCTCTATATTCTGGTCGGATGAGCCGCGATCAAAGTGTTTGCAATTTGCTGATAAATACACAGCTGTGACTGTGTTGACAGTGTTTTCCCACATTTGTTCACACATTTATTTTAGTCTCAGTAAAATCAGATTTTACTTTTACATTTTCTTAAGGAACTGCTTGACGGTACGGAAGTATCTGTCGCTGTCATAGGCTCCTACATGAGAAATAAACATGGTACGATATAATCAGCAATACAAACACAAAGTCCAGCTCAGTACTACATGTCTGTGTCCTAATATGATCCTTGACCCGTGTGAGGTCTTCTTATCGAGTTTCACAACTTGGCAAAGTGTGTGTGTGTGTGTGTGTGCGCATGTCATTTGATATCCAGGCCAACAACATTCCCTTCACAAGTGTGTGATACATGCCATGGGAATATCCTCTTCCCCCCGAAACGGGCAATTCTCTCAGAGTCCTGGAGCTCAACCAAATAACCCAAATAAATACAATCTAGGCCCAGACGGAATCATTGGAATCCTGTGGAATGGATTTAAATAGGGTTGAAATTAGCAGAATGTTGAACAATCAAGTTAAACACAACACCAAACCAAACGCACATGCGCTGGGTAGACGATGTAGAAGTCTGTAAATGAAGGGTGTTACGATTCTGCGGAAACCTGCAGAGCCTTTTCCCGAGTTCTGCGGGCAAAGATTCCATGTGGGCCTGATAATAATCCCAAACCAAAACACAACAACACCAGCAGCAGCTGAATACAAGAATGGACCATACTGGATGCGTCTGAAACTGTGAGATTCATTCTAAGAGAACCCTTAAAGGGAAAAAAGATGGGAGGAAAAATGATATTACAAAGCTTTCTGCTTTCTCCTCTCCTCAGAGAGACTCTGCGTTTGCTCACAAAACTTTTGTGAGGTGGGAGGAAAAACTATATTTCAGTCTTTTGCAAATTCATGCAAATGTTTTGCGTGCAAACGCAGTGTCTCTCGGGAAAGCAATATTTTTGATGAGTGAATGCAAAAAGCATTAAAATATCATTTAAAATATGTATAATCAAAAGTACTTTGCATTTGCATGCAAATGTTTTGTGTAGGAAATAATGATATGGAAGGAAAAATTACACTATTACACAAATGTTTTGCGTGCAAACTGAAAGTTTCTCAAAGCAAGCAACACTTTTGAAATGTGTGAATGCAAAAGCATTTTTCCTGTCATATTTTCCCATGTCCCTTTAGGGGCTCCGCATAAATGGTGTTATGAAGGAAACTCAGCTGGAAACACTCGGACCACACAGGACTCGATTCAGTGATTCAGTCTGTCCAGAGTTTAAAGATGTGAACTTACTGTTGTTGGACTTGAGGTCTCGGTGGATGACGGGGACTATGGCCTCGCTGTGCAGGTACAGCATCCCTTGGGCGATCTGCACGGCCCAGTTGACCAGCACATGCGGCGGGATCCGTCTCCCGGCCAGAGCGCGGCTCAGCGGGCCGCCGGACGCGTACTCCATGATCAGACACAGGTTGGGCTCCTGCAGGCAAACCCCTTTGAGCGTGATGATGTTGGGGTGCTTGAGCATGGCGAAGAGTCTGGCTTCGTTCTGGACGTTCTGGGCCGTGACGCTGATGTCCTCGTCCGGGTCCTGCCGGGCCGCTTTCACGGCCACCAGCTCGCCCTTCCAGGTGCCCCGGTAGACCTTCCCAAAACCTCCCACCCCGATGACCTCCTCCAGGCTCAGCTCGCTGAAATCCACCGCCTCCGGCTCCAACTCGCTCACCACGGCCGGTCCCAAGTCTTGGACGACGCCAGAACCCGGCAGTTTGCCGTATCCGCTGGGTTTGAAGGAGACGTAGTTGGAGGGGAAGATTCCCACCTTGTTGTTGACCTTTCCCGCCCACCATCCCTCATCTCCGGATATTTCCGAATCCAGAGACAGGACCTCCACCAGGTCCCCTTTACGTAGGGTCAGTTCGTCCTTCCCCGTGGCCTCATAGTCAAACAAAGCGGTCCAAACCGGGTTGGTGAAGTTTCCCTTCTGAGTCTGATCCAGGCTCTTCCAGGTGGACAGCGAGCTGCGGGAGAATATGTTCTTCAGCGGCTCCATGAAGTTTACAAGGTTTACAAAGTGTAATGTGGAAGTTCAGGTGGGTACGTCACGACCCCTCTCGCCCTCAGATCTCTGTACGTCCGGATCATCGGTGGATGTGTCTCCATCAGTCATGAATCCCCATGTAGACGCAAAGGACGGAGTAAATGGACGCTCCAAGGTCCAGATCAGATCACTTGAGGACTGTCTTGACCTGCATACTCTAAAAACACCACTTATAAATATCATATAGCTCTACAGAGAGAATGAACACATGGATCTACTGGCTTACCCAGATGTCAAAGTCCTTCTGAAACTCCCAAGCAAGAGGACAAACATTAGACTTCAAGTCTCTGTTTAGCGGTCCATTGAGGGGTCAGTATTTTTAGCAGCTGGTTCGCTGTGGTTTTGCCCGAGCAGGAAACGCTCAGAAGAAGAATAGCAGGAAAAGCGAATTCAGCTGTGCGGCCAAACGCGTTCAGAAACGCTCTCTCATGACCGTCTAGAACGCATCGTCAGGTTTCTCCGTCCGGACCGATCATCGTGGGTCTTCTTTCAGATGTTTCTGAAGTTCCTTTCCGAGTTCCTTTAACTTCACTCGGTTTCAGTAGCAGGAAGAGGCGCGCGGGCTGCTCAGCTGATCGCGTCTCGCTGTTTTAATGGCGTCGCGTCATTTCAGCGGCTCCACGTCGATCGTCTTCATTCGTTCGCATCAGAAACGCTCGTAACTCCGTGTGTTGAGCCCGTTTACCGTGAACTCTTCCCGTCCGTCCGGTAGAGGGTGGGACAGGAAAAGTATCAGATGACTGTCGACTCTCCTCCTCCCTCTCCTGGCCACTGTGTGCGTGCGTGTGTGTGTGTGTGTGTGTGTGTGTGATTGTGATTGTGTACAAATGACAGACTCAGCTCTTTCTGTTTATCTGTATAATGTTGATTTATTCACGTGTTTGTTGTTGTTGCTATTTGTCCTTCAATAATAATACATTTTAAGTTTGTAAAGTAATTAATATAAAAGCACAAATATAAAAGCACATACTATAGGGGAATATTCAACAAGTTGTCACGTGTGTGTGTGTGTGTGTGCGCGCGTATAAATGCCTTACTTCATTGCATATATATATATATGAAAATGGGTTTTCAAGTATCAAAACAATAACTTTAATACAGCTTTGAATTGTTGTTGTTGTTTTTCAGTACATCGGAGGTTCTGTTTAATTTGTTTGTTTTTTTCAGAGCAAAAATTAAATATACATTTTTATCATGATTTACAGAAGACACGCACTAAAATGTCATTCAGTGTAACAATCTTGTCAGGCATATTTACAACAAAAAACCTATTTATGCCATATTAAATGCTAATTACTTGTAATTTTACATCTTTAAACTTTGCCACTATCCTAGGTTTTGCCCATTTGTCAGCAATAATTATTTACTCATTAAAAATGCAATAAAATGTAGGATGCTCACTTATTCTTTTATATATTGTAGTACGTACAGGTCAGAATAAGTATGTTGATTCATATCATTTTGACATAAATATAAGTGTTACACTGAATGACAATGAACATTATTTCACCCACATTTTGACATTTTATTCTCCCAAAAATGATTTGAAACCTTAAAAGTAGATGTTTTACTTGTGCTTTCTATGTATATAAAATCCCTTTTGTAAATGTCTATTGATGCGGACATCTAAATGTCTTTGACCCATAGTTTGCTTCATTTATTTTATTTGTTTTTTCTTTCATTGCATATTGCTTGGAATTATTGTGGGTTTAACAACCTCTTTTGTTAATTGAACAGGTTTAATAAAGGTTTTGAATGATTCTTTTATTGTTTAAATCCTAATGAACAGCTATTACATAGTCAAATGCATTTCAAATACAGATATGTGCTGGAAAAGCCTTTTTTTCCACTTTGTACAGTCCATTAATTGTTTTCATTATGGTGGCTTATCCCATACAGTGTGACAACATGCCCCGCCGAAGCAGTCAATGTGTGAGCAATTAACTGTATGATGTTTCATGGGCGATAAACTTCTGTTTCAGTGTTTTGTTTGTTTGTTTTTGACAGAAAAAGCCTAAATATTCTGAAGATTGACCCTGGGGAATGTCAATCAGAGTAAAAGCGTGGCAAGCCCTGATCTGCTCTGTAAGTGTAAGGCAGGTATGAAGGTAAAGAATCACCATCAGTGTCATCATCAGACATGATTCCTGAGGTCTCGAAGCCAGTGGCTGTAAACACGTCCAGAGGAAACGAAACCTTTCCGTTTGTCGAGCCTTTGATGGTCGTTTCCACCACCACCTTCCATCACACACAACGCATCAGTTCAGATGTGCTGAACGACACTCATTGAGATGAAAAACGAGGGTTAAAATAAATGATAGAGTGTGGGGAAGTATTTGCACAGGCTCAGTGAGAAGCAGTTGAAGAAACACCTGTATATTCACAACAGACGCACATTATTATTGTACTGCTGAGAGATCATCTGATATGTTTTTCAGTAGCCGGTGCTGATTTAGTAATGAGATGACAGCCTGTACGCTGAAATTAACAGAACTTTTTTTTTTCAGAACAGAAATTGAGCATGATATAACGTCAAGGCTGTTGGAAGTGATACATCACTCAGTCTGAAGAATGTTTTGATAATCTAAAGAGTGTTTAGTGATTCCATTAAATATTAAAGGTTTTTCAGGTGGAGAGGGCCAATGTTCATATGATGTGATGAATGAGAGACCCTCATTTTTAAGATAACACACACACACACACACACACACACACACACACTCTCTCTGAGGCCTGAGTCATCATTTCTGCAGGAAGGATGCAGTTGTTTATATAGTGTGTTGGTCACAACTGAGCTTCTGACTGCTAGCACACACACACACACACACACACACACTTTCCATAGACATAATTTTGATATGATTTATAAGCGGTTTTCCCTCATGTGTACCAAAAAATGTCCCCACAAGATCAAAGATTTCTGGTATTATTTCTATCCTTGTGGGGACGTTTGGTCCATAATGAAGGATTTATCCGGATCCCTTCAGTTCTCGTATAGGTTCAGTGTCAGTGTGCGATCTGAGGCTCGGTCTGTAACTCTATCATCCACCGCTGGGTCAAACATATAATCATGTGTTGGACGTCCTAAACTCAGAGTACAGCTGTAGTTTAGAGTGAAAGGACAAACAACATTACAGATGGAAACGCCACATCGGTGAAGATCCACGTCAGAGAGTTCAGCAGCTGAAGCTGAGTGACGCTGTACACCAGACAAAAACATGGATGCATCCGCCTGTGTGTGTGTGTGTGATGTCGAGAACGTGTTCAGATTTAATATGAAGGTCAGGGTTATTAACTAAAACCATAAAAGCAATAACTTTGTTACTTGAGGTAAAATATAAAAATGTGTGTATGTAAGAGTTTTTAATATTTCTGAAAGTGTCTCTTCTGCTCACCAAGGCTGTTTGTTTGATCAAACATACAGTAAAAACAGTAAAATATTATTATAATGTAAAACAGCTGTTTTCTATGTGAATATATAGTAAAGTGTAATTTATTCCTGTGATCAAAGCTGAATTTTCAGCATCATTACTGCAGTCTTCAGTGTCACATGATCCTTCAGAAATCATTCTGATATGATGATTTGATGCTCAAGAAACATTTATGATTATTATCAATGTTGAAAACAGTTTATATTTCTGTGGAAACCGTCATACATTTTATTTTTCAGGATTCTTTGATGAATAGAAAGTTCAAAAGAAAAGCATTTATTTGAAACAGAATCTTTTGTAACTGTTTAAAAGTTACAGTAAGATTTTTTTCTAAAAGAAATTAATACTTTAATTCATCAAGGACACATTAAATTGATCCAAAGTGACAGTAAAGACATTTTTATATGTGACAAAAGATTCTATTTCTACTAAATGCTGTTCTTTTTGAACATTTCACAATATATTCACATAGAAAACAGCCGTTTTACAATGTAACTACACTTTTTACTGTATTTTTGATCCAATAAATACAGCCTTGGTGAGCAGAAGAGACTCTTAGAAACATTTAAAAATCTTAACACTGTGAATGTGGTTGCGAATGTGTGAAACAACAAACATATTCTGCATTTCAATCCCTTCAGTAATCAAACTCAATCTGTTCAGTGAACTCAGGGTTCAAATGGTAAAGCTGGAAAGAAAATAAAGCCTATTATCACACGCATGAAGATTTTTACATCGTGACATCATTAAAGCACGTGTTCCTCTCCGTTCTCAGGATGAAGCATCAGACGCTCTTGATTTTGTTCAGACAAATTACTTACTGATTGTAAAGTACTTACACATCATAAAAACATTTTTATTGCATTTTATATCAAAACACAACTGTATTACAATGAGAATAATGAAATAAGCAGTGGAATTGTGCTTTAATTAACGGTAAATGACCAAATGCATCCCTTGAACACAATTAAATGTGTTTTGGACTGCTAAAATGTCAAACATCTTTAGATTTTGAGGTCACGCGTGTTCTTGTGTGATGTGTTCTTCATGTCTGTGCCGTTAAACGCGATTATCCAGGAATAACCAGATAATGTTGCAGATCACAGTCAAATCAAGCAGTGATTATAAGAGCTGACAAACGAAGATGATCATGAGTAAAGCACATGGAAAGAGCAAATTACTGAAACCTCAAAGTTTATTTCACTCATACAAAATCAAGAGAAGGTTAAAAGCGAACAGAGCGCAGCCTCGCTGTACACATGGAGACAAGAGAAAGTCAAGTTTCTCTCCAACCTCACAGAAAACATTAAAAGAGTCTAAAAGATATAAAACAAAGGGGGAATATCATTTATACAAATGTGCATCGTCCTGGAGAAACCAACAGAAAGTGTCTGAAACCATTAAAACGCAGCAGAAGCACTCGCCTGCAAATCAGATCATTCACGTCCAACTCACGACTTATTTGGGGTAAAAAGAAAAATGAATTGTGCCTCTGAGTGACGGCTAGACAGTTTAATCAATGGAGGAAAGAAGCTTTAATTGTAAAACTAGCTTAAAAAGGACAAAACCAGAAACATCAGAACTGACAAAAGCAAAAGAACAGAACTATTCGCTCTGCATTTCCCTTACAAAACAAGTCAAGGATTGACGAACATGAGCATCTTCTGCTAAAATGAAAGAAAAACCTCCTGAACGTCCTGGTCACGAGTCGAACGTGACGCAACGCAGACCGGAGTGACGTATGCTCTGAAAACCAGATCCGGACGAAAGTGCAAAAATACACGGGGGTAAATCTACACCGAAACACCTTCTCTCGCAAACTGAAGAAAAACGCCGACAATAAAACAAGCATAACTGTTCCTGGACAATAAAATAAGACTTTAAAAAAAAATTAAAACAGCTAATACAGAACCTATTCATCTTCCTGTGACGCTCGATACCTACGACCTCCTTCTGTCTCTTTTCACCGCGAGCAGCCGAAGAACAAAAGCGAAGAGCTACGAGTCGTAATCCTCGTCGTCGTCCTCGTCGTGGTTCTTCTGCGGCGCGGGTGCGGGAGCGGGCGGCAGGATCCCCATCAGCGACGGGTGCGGGGCGAACGGAGACACCGAGCCCTGCTGCTGCGAGCCCATGGGCACGTACTGCGGCGGGACGTCCGGACTGAGACAGAAAACACACCAGGACACACTCAACATCTGTGCATTACACAGCTTTAACATAAACTTGTGTACTGCTGCACTCTTCCATTGTTCTCATTTTTAAGTTGCTTCTGCGAAATGATTAAATGTAAATGTAATAAACCTCTTAATGTGATACATATCTGCCAGTCAGTCATGAAATCTGATCTGCTTCATTCATTATTAACTATTTGCATTTATTTGAATATTATTTACATTTTCAAAACGCATGTACTCAAATTGCTTGGAATCCACATGTATATTGTGAAAGTTACTTTCAGTTAAGAAGTATGAACATGGTTAAATAATATAATGTAATGCATGTGTCATTCATACATGAATGAAACAGATTTCTGCACTCAAATCAGTGCTGGTGTTTCAGGGTGGACTGTGGTGTGGAGGTGTACCTGTGGTAGTAGGAGGCAGGCTGTGTGTTTGTGCTGGTTTGAGACGTGTCCTCGTCCTCCTCTCCGTCTGTCTCACTGTCCTCTGAATCGTCCTGAACACAAAACACATCAACACACTCTTTCCGTGGCCACACCGATTTCATCGGAGGCGTTCTGCACCACAGCCAAACATTTACTAAAGTTATAAACTAGTGCTGTCAAACGATTAAATCGCATCCAAAATATATATATTTTTTAAAATATACAAATATAATATATTCTTATTAAATATACACATGCATGTGTGTATTTATATATATACATAATAAATATACACAGTACGCACACAGGTATTATGTAAACAAACTATTCTTTTGGATGAGATTAATTGTGATTAATCGTTTGACAGCTCTAGTTTAGTTCTCGTCACTTTAATGCAACTGATGAAACTAGTACGTTTGTTTGTTCTTGTTTTGTTTTTTTCCCCCAATCAACAGTGCAGTTTTGACCTGGTATGACTTATTTACAACCAGTCCTTTCAAATTAATGCTATTGAAAACAGAATAGAAATGAAAAATATAAGTGTAAAACAAAAACTTAAACTGGCATTCATTGAACGAATTTAAAGCGAAACTTTACAAATAAACTTTATCTGACAAATGTGCGCGATTTACACGTTATGTGTGCTTGATGTTAATTGCACTGTATTATCGCAGCACATTTTCGATGATAAAAACGTGACTACTTACAGAAAATACTGTAGGTCTTTTTGAATCTGAGTGTGATGTAATGAAATAAAGCACTGCATTGTGGGATACAGTAATTCAGGACTCATTTACCTCTTGCTCGGATTCAGTGCCTGAGAGTTTCTTGTCTTTGCCCTTCGCCCCAGCGCCGCCGTTCTTGCGGCCCGAGCCTGGCTTACGACCTCTGAAGACACCAAACACAAAACACTCAAACACTTTCAGTAGATTCTATGGCAACACTTTACAATAAGGTTCCATTGGTTAACATTAGCTATAGTTAACAAGCAATGCTTCTACAGCATTTATTAATATCAGTTAATGTAATGTAAATCTCAACGTTTACCAATACATCATTAAAATCAAAAGTTTTATCTGTTAACATTAATGCACTGTGAACTCACATTAACAAAGGTTAATAAATGCTGTAAAAATATATCGATCATTGTTATGCATAATGTAGTAACTAATGCTACCAAATGAGACCTTATTGTAAAGTGTTACCAATTTTCTTTAAATAATCATTTTGAAAATGCATTTTATTATTAGATTTATTGATTTTATTTAATTATTATTAGAATTATTGCAAAAACAATTACATTTATTCAGTTAAAACGTATGAACAAGGTTAAATTATATATATATATATATATATATATATATATATATATATATATATATATATATATACACACACACACACACAGTAATATAATATTTGTCTGTCATACATAAATGAAACAGGATTGTAATAGTCCTAATAAACTGAACAACAACTAATTGAACTCATTTAACTGACTGAATATTGTTTGTTCCACAGCAAGCCATATTTTAACCGTTCAAACTTAACTGAATAGATTTAAATTGTCTCCAATAACTTATGCTGATTATAATTTGAAAAAAATGTTTATTTAAATAAAATCAGATAAATGAATAGTTAATAATAAACTACACCATAAAATCTGACCCGTTTCATTCATTATTGACAAACGTGTCACATTAAGTTTATTAGTTTGTTCATGTTGAAACGGTGTAAAATGCATGGAAATTTTATGTAATTGAAACCATCAAATCAATTTTTTTTTTCTAGAACACTTGTGTATCTGACCTGCGAGGGATCTTCTCGCCGCTCTCCATGTGGTTCTCGTCTCCCTCTCCCTGCATGTCGGGCACTGCCGCCACCAGATCCTTCAGGAAGTCAAACTGCTGCTCCAGTTCAATGCACTGCTTTCTGCAAACACACAGACACACACGCATTGGCAAATGAAGTGATCAAACAACAGGAGTCATGTGATGGACGTGACGTACAAGTGTGATGTTGTCATGGTTTTGGCATTGCGTGACTGGGTGACGTGACAGGCTTTCGTCAGGAGAGACTCCAGGAACAGCTCGAGAGCACGAGCTCAACTCACAGTCAAGGAAAGAGCAGATATGAGGCGACCCAATGACAATCAAACAGCTCAGATTTCTGCACTGCTAAGAAAAATAATGTTTTAGGAATAAAATTTATTTTATTTATGATTTAATGCCATAGCAGCAGCAATGGCTAGATTCACGGCAAAAATCAACAGTATTTCAATAAAAAATAAATAAATAAAAAAATTATAACAATATCACTTCAATACATTGTTTACAATAATTTAACAATTTTCTTAAAACAATCAACTTACAAAAACATACATATATAACA
Source organism: Ctenopharyngodon idella (assembly GCF_019924925.1). Lineage (NCBI taxonomy): Eukaryota > Metazoa > Chordata > Actinopteri > Cypriniformes > Xenocyprididae > Ctenopharyngodon > Ctenopharyngodon idella. The sequence goes on from NC_067226.1 coordinate 49,754,111, forward strand.
ATAACACAATAGTAATAACAATTATATAGAATATTTCAATTTAATGTATGAAAAAAAATTCTACATTTATTCCAGGAGAAACCTTTTTAAAAATGTCCATTAATATATTTTCTGAATAAAACATTGTTTAATATCATTTAAAATGGATATTCTATTAATATATATGTTTTACTTTAGAAATAAAATGTTGTAAAAACCTTTAAAATATTAAAAAAAAAAAAAAAAAAAAAAAAAGAAAACTGTAAATTTATAAAATAAATCAGAAATACTGTCAACAGACAGAAAAACAAACATTTTTTTACCACGTTTTTAGGAATAAAATGTTATATAAATCAAGTTGAATGATATATGAACTGAAGTGTGTATACTGAAGTGTAGAGAGAGAAAAAAAAAAAAAAAAAAAAAAAACACTCATCTTGAGTCAAAGATATGTATTGCAATTCAAATCTAGGATGACTGTTTTATATTACAACTTTTCTGAAATGTTGTTTAAATATGCAAATTAAATTATTTAAACATTGGACAAAGCCAGATTCAAAATGTGTGTTTGATTTTGTTGTATTTTTACAGAGGGGATTTAGGATTTCTCTTTTTTACCAGAAAATACTGTCAACAGCCAGAAAAAAATTCAAAATGTTTTGACAAATAAAAATGTTAAATATATAATCAGGTTGAATTATATATGAACAAACCCCACAGTAAAAACCTCCAGAATATAGATATGAATAAAACTAAGTTTTGGTGTATGGAAGCGTTACTCAAGTGGAGAAAAAAAAAAAAAAAAAAAAAAAAAACGTCTTTTTGATAAAACGGCCTTTAAAAGAAATGTGTAGCAGTTGAAAACTGGAGATGCAAATAGATGAAGTGTAATAAAATAAACACTTAAATGTGTATTTTGGATGTTTAACACAATGTGGCCAAATAACACTCAAAACAGGTCAGATTTCTGCACTGCAAAAAAAAAAAAAAAAAAAAAAAAGTTTTAGGAATAAAATGTTATATATATATATATATTAGACAAACCCCTCTGTAAAAACCTTCAGAATATAAAAAGGAATAAAACTGTACATTGCTAAAATAAATCAGAAAAGTCAATAGACAGAGGGAGGGTGAAAGAAAAAAAAACTTTTTTGATAAAACTACCTTCAAAAGATATGCATAGAAGTTGAAATCTAAGACAACATAGGCAAAATAAATATATAAATATGATCTAATTTGGATACATTCCAGAACATAAATCTGAACATTGGCTAAAGCCAGGTTCAAAATTTGTTTCTGATTTTGTTGACACATTAGAGTTAAAGATTTTTACAGAGGGGAATTTGGATGTCTCTTTTTTACCAGAAAATACTGTCAACGTCTAGTAAAACAAAAAACCAAACAAAAAAAAAAACACCATGTTTTTAGAAATAAAAATGTTAAATATATAATCAGGTGAATGATATATGAACAAACCCCACAGTAAAAACCTTCAGAATATAGATATGAATAAAACTGTAAATTTTGGTGTATGTAAATGTTACTGAAGTGGAGAAAAAAACTCATTTTGTAAAAAAGCCTTTAAAGATATGCATTGAAACTGAAATGTACAGATGAAAAAAAGATCAACTGTAGTAAAACAAACACTTAAATGTGTTTTTTAGGATATTATCTTTCCACTAGTCTGAAAGACGACATGTTATAGAGGCAAAACTCATCAGTGCATGAAAAAAAACATCGGTTTTGACGGTAGTGTCTTGGCTTTATTAAAGCACACAATCATGAGGTGACAGTGAAAGGATACAGATGATGACAGGAACTGCAGCGGCGACTTTGCCGATTTCTTCATCCGTCTGCATGATCTTCTTAATTCTGGCCTGCAATACAAAACACACAAAGACACTCCAGACATTCACTTCTACAGCCATCAGTGAAACTGAGCATCATCGCTTCATGAAAACTGAAACATGTAAGCCAGAGATCAGTCATGCATGATATTCAAATGCAAACTGTCTTCATTCAGATGTCAACAAAAGCACATGTTTGAGTTCATCTGTCACACAATCACAAATCATCAATAACAACAACAACAACAACTCCAAAACAATCTGAAATCACTCTGAATGACTCAAGTGTGAACGCAGTGTAAACCGGATCAGCTGATGGCTGGATCTGATATAATAATAATAATAATACATACATTTCCACACTAACTAGGGTCTTCAAACACTTTTAAAGCCTGTTAAACACACCAGACTGGATCAAGAGCACAACACATACAGGAGGAGAAAGAGGGAGGATAGCTAGCATTCATGCTAACCACCCTGATGCTCAAATCTTTACAATAAACCTCACTGAAAGACTCTGTTTGAGTAAATGTGATCCAGTACACTCCCCCACGTCATAAACTGATCGATTATATTAGATTAAACCCGATTAAAGCGGATTAATCCCAAACACAGTCGTTTTAGCGAGCTAGCGGCTAACCTGACTGAAAGCCTGTTTTTTTGTTGCGGTTTCTCTCATATTTCCATATTTAAAGCTTTGCGTCTCCATTAAAGGCCTTTTACTCGTGTATTCTGTTGGATGTGTGTGATGAGAGTGTGCTGAATCTTACCGGAGGGAATCTGGCGTTATATTTCTTCTTTTTGCTCGGCATCTCGGCGCAGAAACGGACCGGCGGCAGCAGCTCTTGCTCGGTTCCGTCACTCTGTCGCCAAACTCAATAAATATGAAGGATAAACTCGTTCGATTCCCGCTGATCCGTCGCTAAAGCGATTAAAGCGCCATCACTGATCACCGTACGTGCGTTTCTGCGATTTTTATCGGCATTTTACGGTGGATTTTTTCCTGATTTCCGGCTGCGCGAGTATTCGCTGCTTTACGGTTCGCTTTTTGTGCTTCCGGGGTTTTAATAAAGTTCCGAAGTCGAGGTGGAAACCGAAATTACTTTAAAACTAATTTGTATGAGATAATATAGACGTAGCTATATAGTTAAAGACGGTTTTTAATTATTGTTCATTTATTGTAGTTTTTTTCTTCTACGCCAGCGCTCCATTACAGCTGGTGGCGGTGTCATGCGCCAACAGAACATACCAACCGCGATTAAACAGAGAAGAAGAAGAAGAAGAAAACGAAGCGGAAACCGGAAGTGTTGAGGCGGAAAGCGGGTGAGAGCCGCAGTGACTCAGCAGAGTTTGACTAGAAAAACACACTACAGAGTGAGAATTTTACACTTTTAATACGTTTAATGTGGCAAAGAACATATTAAAATGGCGATACTGGGGTTTGGGATTAAATATGAGATTTTGTATCATGCCTGATGATGAAGAGTGAAGAGCTGACGATATAAACAGTGTGACAGATACAAAATCACCGGCGAACAAAATCATCTTCTGAGAACGTTCCCATTAAGTTATGAAAACATTATTTCTGAATGTCCTCAGAACGTCCAAAACGTTTTATTGCTCATGTAAACGTTAGAGAAAACATTAAAAAAACGATCAATTGTATCATTCTTCAGACATTATGGGAACGTTACTTTTGAATGTTCTCTGAACGTTTTTAAAACAGTAACATTTAAAAAACATTAGACGAACATTCACCTTTCATGAACGATGTATAAATCATGCTGCCTTCACGTGCTATCAGAATTATCGTAAATACTAGTTTCCTAGTTAAAAAAAAAAAGGACATGAACGCCCTCTCAGGTCAAAATTTGAATGCGATGAGATCATAACCACGACTTCAGAAGTGGGAAGTAGGAAATTTCCGATAGCAGGTGACGGCAGCATCGGTTACATAAAAAAGTAGTTCTAATTTGAATTAAAAAAGACTGATTACCCCCTGGTTTAACTGCTAGTTGGTCAGACTAGTTCTTAAAATACAGTGTTAACGATGACTAATTTTTTGCAACTTATAACCTTGAACTAACGTTCAATTAACGTTACGTTCATAACATTGAGAGAACCTTGCCAGAACGTTCTGAGAACGTTCCCTGTTAGCTGGGTCGTCATCTGCCATGATACAAAATCTCATATTTAATCACAAACCCAAGTATTGTCATTTTAATATGTTTGCTGCATTATAATTGATTATATATTTTGTCTATATAGGTGTTTCCCAGCTAACGGAACGTTCTCAAAACGTTAGCACAAAAACACTAGTCATGAAACGTTTTAGTTTGGACGTTTGTCCAAATGTTTTTTTAAATGTTACTTGTTTCAGAACGTTCAGAGAACATTCAAAAGTATCGTTCCCATAATGTTTACAGATTCATATAACCAAGAAAAACGTTAATAATAATGTTTTCATAACTTAATGGTAACCAAATTTTTATGCAACTTATAGCTTTGGATGAACGTTCTATTAACGTTACGGTCATAACATTGAGAGAACTTTGCACAGAATGTTCTGAGAACGTTCCCTGTTAGCTGGGTCGTCATCTGCATTGATACAAAAATCACATATTTAATCACAAACCCAAGTATTATCATTTTAATATGTTTGCTGTCGTATTATATCATTTGTCTGTTTGATTATATATTCTGTCTATATAGGTGTTTCCCAGCTAACGGAACGTTCTCAAAACGTTAGCACAAAAACACTAGTCATGGTTTTTCTGAATCATTTTATTTGGGACGTTCATCAAATGTTTTTTAAATGTTACTTGTTTCAGAACGTTCAGAGAACATTCAAAAGTAACGTTCCCATAATGTTCGAAGAATGATACAATGGAATGTTCCCATAACATTCGAATAACCAACAAAAAACGTTACTTTTTCAGATGGTTCAAAAATATTCAAGAGTAACGTTTTCTCTAACATTCATATAACCAAGAAAAACATTAATACGTTTTCATAATCTAATGGGAAACGTTCCTAGAAAAAAGCGCACGTACAGACAGAAAGACATTGTACTTGTTTAACACGGCGACTGATGATGAAAACACCCACAGACAGATAAACACAGTACAGTCACACGGACAGACGCTGCGCGTAACGTTAGTTTGTGGTCATTTGTGTCGGGCAGGATGGCGGAGGACGAGGCCGCAGGCCAGGCCGATCGGTCCGAGCAGCTCTCCGCGGAGGACTATGCGGCCGAGGCCATGGCCGCCGACATGGACCCCTGGATCATATTCGACGCGCGCAAAACGCCGCGGGCCGAGTTCAGCGGCTGGCTGGAGTCCAACAGGCCGTCGCAGGTCAGCCGCTACGGAGACGGCGAGGGCGGCACGGGCCCGGTGGGCTGGATCGCCATACGCGGGCCGCACTTCTGCGCGGAGGCGGGGGACGTGGAGGGCTTGCAGGAGAGCTGGGAAACGCTGCTGGACAGCGGCCGGAGCGTCACCTTCCACACCATCCGCGAGCTGGCGCTCAACCACGGCGTCCTGCACGGGAAGTGGCTCATGCACCTGGACACGGGCTTCAAGGTGGACCGCGCCTGGGAGTGCATCGCCAGAGCCGCGCTGGACGGCAAGATCTCCTCGGCCAAGGTGAGTCCCCGAGACCCGCGCTCCAACTCCAGACACGTCATCTGCGTGTACAACCAGAACTTCACCGACGAGGAGCAGGTGATGCGGCTGGATGCCACCATCCGCGCCGCCGGGGTCAAGTGTGTGCTGTACTACAAGCCCGACGTCTACACGTACCTGGGAATCTACCGCAACAACCGCTGGAAGATCTGTCCCACCGTCTACGAGAGCATGTTCGACTTGGAGAGCGTCCCGCGCCGCTCGCACATCGTCAACAAGGTCACCAACCTGGAGGTCACCTAGCCAAACCTTACGACTCTTTTGTTTTCCTTTACGAAACGTTGACGATTTCTGTTTCATTACGTGGAAATGACAATGGCAGGAACGCCAGAACTGCATGTGAATACAGCCGAAATGTTGAAGGGCTTCACTTTGTGTTATTCTTTTAAAACTTGTTTTGTTTTTTATATTTAATGAGGTTTCATTCGGTTCGTTTGTTCTTTTTGCCAAATAAACAACCAGGAGATTTTCAGCTGTGTGTCTCAGTGAAGTTAAAACACAATCTGCAGTTATTTGCATTTATTACAGATCAAATAATAGTACAAAAGCATACGTACACAACATCACGTCCAAACATGGGTTGGACTGCAGTAAGGCCACAGAAACATTCCCATCAGTCTCTCTTTCTCTCGTTTGTGCTGAATAACAAACACATGTGAATGCAAATACAGGTAATACAGACAGAACAGCAGAATGCATGGTTATTGTGAGGCTTACAGCAGTGTATATAACTTTACTGATCCTCCCGCTGTCGTACAGGAGCTTCAGATCAGATTATGTACAAATGTGAAAATGACTGGAAACTATACATGTAAAGAAAGCCGGTCACACGGAGCGGTTCACCGTTCCCTCGCAGAAGATGTCAGTGATAGTCAGTCTTGGCATAATATTGTCAGATTGAAGTCGTGCGTGATGTCTGTAATGGACCACCAGAACAAATGCACAGAAAATACAGGACAGAGATTGTCACTCGTACAGTCAGAGATACGGTCAATCGATATCTTTAGTTTCATTATTGGAATAGTGCTAAATATAATAGTGCAGTTTTATAACAAATATAAATTATAAAATGAATGTGTGTTTAGATTGTCTGTAGGGAGGCACCGATATGAAAATTTTGGCCGATACAGATAACCGATAATTTGAAAGCCGATAACCGATATATTGGCCGATAAATCTAAATCCAAATTTTTGAAAGCCTGATTACAAAAGTCTCGCCATTAAAAGCCATGTCCCAAACACACAATGATAATGTTCTCATTAGGGCTGGGAGAATAAATAGATTCATCTCCATTCGTTTTCAACAGCGGATGGCGCTCTAGGCTAGTTTTTAACCGCACGCTCAAATGCTCATGAAGAAGAGCGCTCGTGCGTTCGGCTGAGTCTGAGAATGTACTTGCACCTCAGAATGCTTTTATGACACGAAATTAATGTAAACAAAAATATGGAAAATATCAGAATCAATCCAGAATCATTTTGCAATTGGCGAATCAACGATTTATTGTCCCAGCCCTAGTTCTCATTATAATATTTAGTCTATATGACAGACTTGTGCTTTTGAAGTGATTTCAATCATATTTCAAGCAATTCAAAACCATAATGGCGGACAGTGCACATCTGAAGTGTCTCAGCTGAAGGAAATAATCCATTATTTATCGGCTTTAATATATCAGCCAAATTTTCTTATCAGGCCGATAACGATAACATTAAAAATGAACATATATTGGCTGATACCAGACCAGGAGATTATCTTTAGTGCTCTATGAAATCCATTTGATTTTTCCATTCCATTTTTTTGTTGTATTAATAATTCTTTATTTATTTTAGTAATCAAAAACCATGTCTTATTCATTGAAATCAAAGATTAAATGTTTAGGGCCTTATGAAATCCGCTTAATGTGTTGTATTTTTTCTGGATTTCAATTTATTATTTAAATTATATTCTGAAACTTACACACTTTAATAACAATTAGATAAGTTTAACAAAAATTTGATTTTTAGGGAAATCCATTTTCCCTCCAAATTCAATTGCATTTTTCCCATATTCCATGTTTTGTGTTTTAATTTTTCTGGATTACATTTTAATGGTTTAATTAAATTTGAATAATATAACAATTTAATAATTTATTAACATTTTCACAATAATAAGGCCCTATGAAAACTAAGTTTTATTTTTTTTTTAGAAAATCGGTTGTCTGTTATATTTTTTGGGGATTTATGATCCAATACAAATTTATCATCAAAAATGATGGTTTTACAATTAATTAACAAATTAATCCTTTAAAACTGGAAAGCAAAGCTGCACAACAGAGGTTTACTGTTAAAACTAAAACGAGGAAGAAAACTGTGATATTCCTTAAAAGATAATGTGTTTTTAAGCTATTATTACATTTCAGGAGTACATTCTTCTGTACAATAGTAATATAATCATAGATTCTGTAAGGACTTGGTAACTAAAGCTCAGTGTTTCTAAGGGTGTAATTCTGCACAGTGATTGGCTGAGCTGTTTGATAAGGCACTGTGTTTATAGAGACGAGGTTGATTCATCTGAACCTGCTTCTACCTCAGAAAATATTTGACACATTGTACACAAGATGCACATCTGATTCAAAACCGCCACCCAATATAATCTCATATGTGTTTGAAAAGGTTCAGAGACGGCGAGTTTAAATGTGTTTCAGCACCATATCAGGATTGACCGTTCATCTTCAAAGCGTTAATAAATCCTTCACCTCTGCATGAATAAGAGTTTTCGATCGACAGTCTTCCATCGTGTGTAAGAGAAGAAGCGTTTAGGTCGGGTGTCCAGACAGGAATCTGATCTGGTTGTTGCTGGTGAAGATGGACATTAAGCGGTCGTCGTCGATGGAGTTCAGCATGTCCGTGTCGTCGAGAACAGCGGGAGCTGGGGTCGACGAGCTTTCCATCATGTTCTCGTTCTGTAAGAGGGTGGCGATGCTGGGCGGGAAAGACATCCAGGTGGAGTTGTTGGCCGCTTGATCGGCGGGCTGCTCCTGGACGTCGCCGGCGTTTGTTGTAGTCATGTGACATACAGGCTTTCCAATTGATTCACCGCCTAACATGGCCTGGAACAGAGTTATTATCAATAACTGTTAAAAACAATTCTGGTCATTGAAGTAAATATGAAGAAGAAAATATATTAGTTGGAAAAAAATAAATGAACAGTTATTTTTGGCAGTGAACTAGAGTACGCACGTAACACGCACGCAATCTTATTCCTAAGTGACAGCGTTTCATCTCTGTATATTAAACTTTTGACAAGTACGATCACAGCGAACAATCAGATCTGTGTTCTGATCTTTTCAACCACACAGTGATTATTTCTCTTATAATGGGATAAAAGTTTATAGTTCAGATATAAACACTGATGTCTACAGTAGCGATCAAAATAGACTAAATCACCTTTTAAAATTAAAGCTTCAAAAAAAGATTGTATAATTACACCGTTACACCAGTAGGTGGCGAAAAGTGACTGTTAAAAAAATGTGTTTGTCATTGAATCATTCGTTCAAGAGATTTGTTCAAAAATGCTGATTCGTCCAGTAATGAAACAAGTCTTTATCGGTGTGTTCCAAACGGGATATATCGCCCTCTGAAGGGCACTTTGGAGTGAAAACAATCATGGCCGCCATATTGAAGGGTCGTTCCAAAATGAGGAGCTCAAAAGTGGCCACTTCAAAGGGCCCTTCGGAATGAAGGATTTCAAAGGGTACAACTGATGCAACACTTCAGGCCCCTACAATAAACTGAAAATAAGTTGAAGTTGAAGAAGGACTAAAATTATTAACTGGAAATAAATCAATACTAAAATAAAAATAAACCTTAATAGCAATATTTCTAAAAAAATAAAAAACCTAAAATGATAAAAGAACATAACAAAATGACTAAAAATGACACTAAAAATAATGTGGAACTAAAAATATAAAATTAAAAGCTAATTCAGAAACTGACCTGGAAGTCATCGATGTTGATGTTGATGCTGTCGACGTCCGAGTTTTGCACCTCGGAGAAGCTTGGGAACTCTGGAAGCTCGTCGTCGACTCTGAAGGTGTCGTCGACTCTGAAGGCGCCTCCGAGGGCGTTCTGCATATCTTGGGAAACTCCTCCGGTGTTCCCGACAGCACCCGCTGGGTTGATCTGCTCCGACGCAATGAAGCTGTTTAAGGTGTAGTCGTGCAGGTCCGACAGGTTGACGGTGGGGAAGTCCTGCGTGAGGCTGGCGGGAGCGATGCTTTGACTCGTGAAGCTGCTCACCGCCACCGCTTTGGGCTCACTGTCTACGGTCAAACTCTGCAGGAACTTCCACGTGTCGGCGACGGAGGTCGCTGGCTCTATTTTGAGCGAACTCTGAGCGGGTTGAGTGAACAGCTGCCCCGGAGCAGGGCCGAAGAACGAGGATGTCTGGGGCTTCATTGATGGACCTGCAGACGCCGCTGCCGCCGCTGAAAGACAACATTAAAAACACTGAGCATTCACAAAGATGAAGAAAGGATTGCCTGGTTACTCCCAAGGGTTTTCTCAGTTTCTGTCACCTGATGGTGTTTGGGTTTCTCGCCATTGTCACCTCTGGGTTTAAAAGACACTTAATATTGAGTAATATTATCAGTTTGACTGCACTGACACTATCAGATGAGAACAAAACACTGATCTGAATAATGACACTACAGAGCTGCTTTACAGCTGAATTTAAAATCGTCTCATATTTGTTGAAGTTTGCATCTGATATTTTCCTGTTTATCACTGTGAAGCTGCTCTGAAACAATCGGTGTTGTATAAAGCGCTGTAGAAATAAAGCTGACTGGACTTGCTGGCATGAGACATGACAGAATCACTGATGTGAAGGACAAACAAAATCAATAACAACTATAAAACTCCAGTATTTGTTATGAACATGTAACATCAGTTAATGCAAGATCAATGCTCAGCTGGTCGATCACTAGTTACCTGGAGGGAGGCTGGTGGTGGCCGGGGGTTTGGAGACGGCTAGAGTTCGTTTCGCCGTACTAAACTGCCGTCTGTCTGTCTGCACGGAGGATCCTGCACATAAAACACACGCATTCACTACAGAACTGACCTCTGACACCTCACAATGACATCATCTGACATCATACAAACACACACCTGGAATGATGTTGCTGAGTTTGAGATTCTGCAGCATCCCTTCTGTCCTCTTACGCTTCTCCATCAGCCTGTGCTCGTCTGCTCATTTAACCAAGCATGATGAAAGAAATAACCAAACAACAGCATGAGGGTCGATAATGACTGGATTTTCATTTTGAGTGAACTATTCTTTTGAGAACATAAATGCATAATGTAAAACAATGGAAGCTTGTTTCTGCCACAGAATAAAACATGAAAAAAAGGTAACTTTTTTCGCAATTGCGAGTTTATTTCTCACAATTCTAAACTTTTTTTCGTAATTGTGAGTTTATATCGCAATTCTGAACTTTTTTCACAATTGCGAGTTTATTTCTCACAATTCTGACCTGTTTTCCCAAGAATTGTGAGATCTAACTCAGAATTACAAGAAAAAAATAAGATTTTTTGTGAGGTATAAAACTGCAATTAAAAAGGTAATTGCAACTTTATATCTTTTTTTCTGATGCAAAATTGCAAGAAAAAGTCAGAACTGTAAGATAAGTAGCAATTACCCTTTCAATTTTTTATTCTGTGACGGAAACAAGCTTCCATATGAAACACAATGAAGCGCTAATGGCACAAACACATCCTCTCACCCGGGTCGGCCGGCAGGTACTGGAAGTCCATGGGCTCGCTGACCTCACGGTCGGACGGCCGGCGGAGCTGCATTTTCACCCGCACCGGCTCTGTCAGGTTGGTGTCGCGGTACGGCGGCGTGCGAAACACGATAGCCACCTGCCGGTGAACGTCGGCCTGTGAGAACGAGCCCTTACTTTCCCACGAGTCCCGGAAAAAACGCACCTCAATGTCCTCTGAAGGGAAGAACACGGAAAGAGCATTAGCTTGATAAACTAACACCTGGACAGGACCGTTTATGAGTAATAATCTGACTGACGAACACATTACTATCGTTAACTAAAACTATTACAAACATTTCTGTTAACCGAAACAAAGTGGAAATAAAATAAAAAAATGTATATTATTTGAACTAGCAGACACAGTTGCACAGACTGTAAGCGTAACACGCACCCTTCTGCACTTTGTCGCACAGTAAGAAGATCTCGTCTCCTCCGCGGCAGCTGCCAGAGTTTCTGTTGACGCGACAGATCTTGAGCTCGGCGGTGTTTGGAGCTCCTGAGGATGATGAGAGACAGAGGGACAGAACGCTCATGCTTACACAGCGTTTAACTCCATCACATTCACATGTGCGTTCAGCGGCGTCGACTCACTGTTGTCGTAGATGGGCTGAGACACGACGGGCTCCAGCGGGAACAGCTCTCCGCTCGGCAGAGTGATGGACACCTGGAAACACAGACGCACCGCGTTCAGGTCGTACTCCTCCTCCCAGATCTTCGCTTCAGGAACTGGAAAAAAAACATGCAAATGTTTTCAACACTGATAATAATCAGAAATGTTTCATCAAATCATCATATCAGAATGATTTCTGAAGGATCATGTGACACTGAAGACTGGAGTAATGATGCTGACAATTCAGCTTTGATCACAGAAATAAATTACACTTTACTATATATTCACATAGAACACAGATGATTTACACTGGAATAATAGTTCACTGTTTTTGATCAAATAAACAGTCTTGGTGAGCAGAACAGACTTCTTTGGAACAGAGCTGTTGTGCGTGAGTGTTTATCAGTCACTTACTATTAAAGGGGTTGTTTTGTGTTTGCAGTCGACAGGAAACTGCATCTCCCACATCCTTCTTCTTTACGCACTGAATACCCAGATTCTGGAAACTGAAAGAGAGAAATGAGTCGGCAGAGCGTTATGAGAAACGGATCAAAGACGCGGCAACAGACGCTTGGAAAACGGACGGTCTGCCGGAAACCTTGCAGCTACGAGATGGAGCTTCCTTTGAAAAAACACGCAACAAAACAGCATCTCTGAACCGAAACAGGAAGCACAAACTGTGCCAGACTCTAAATTTAGTGCTGACCAAAAATAAACACACTGGTCAGGGCATCTGCAGGGTTCAGAACATTCGAGGCTTTTTAAGGTCAAAATAACATGAATACAAACAAAGTGAACATGGTATGAGTGAGAACATACTGAACCATTAAACAATTTGAACAGTTCAAATAATACACAAACTAAAAGATTTCTAAAATGATAAACCTCACACACTCTCACAGACAATCTCGCACATACACACTCACACGCATACACTATACACACGCACACACTCGCTCTCGCAGACACTCGCACACACACACAGTCGCACACTAACACACTTACTCCCACACACATACACACTCACTACACCCACTAACACACTCGCAAACGCACTCTCGCACAGACACATACACTAACACACACTTACTCACACACTCACACACTAACACACTCGCACACACATACACACTCTCTATATACACACGCACAAACACTAACACACTCGCACACACACTAACACACTCGCACACACACTAACACACTCGCATACACATACACACTCACTATACACGCGCACACACTCACTCGAACACGCACATACACTCACATGCACACACTCTTGCACACTCACACACACATTCTCGCACACACACAGTCGCACACACACACACACTTGCACACAGACAGTCGCACACACACTCTCACGCACACACACACACTCTCGCGCACACGCACACACACAGTCGCACACACACACACTCACGCACACACACAAACACAAACACTCTCGTGCACGCACACACAGTCGCACACACACTCTCTCGCGCACACACACACACACACTCGTGCACACACACACACACACTCTCGCGCACACGCACACACACAGTCGCACACAAACACTCTCGTGCACGCACACACAGTCGCACACACACTCTCTCGCGCACACACACACACACACTCGTGCACACACACACACACACACTCGTGCACACACACACACACACAGTCGCGCACACACACACACACTCACCTGTGTATCCGCCGCTCCTGTAAATCGGCCTCGTAATATCCGTGTTTGCAGTCTTTGCCCACCAGCTCGTGTGGGTGTGGCTTGTATGGCTGGTTCTTGGTTACCAAGGAGATCCGCACTCTCAGGGGTCCGCTGTAGTTGTGAACCTATGAAAAGAGCCGCAGAGAGTCATGTGACCCGTATCCATGCGGTGTCATATATCAGGAACTGCACACACTCACAAAGTGCATAATTTAAGTTGATCAGCATCTGAATTCCAGCATGAGCTGGAACAAACGGATGTATATGATAACACTACAGACGCTGTCTCAGGAGTCAGGTGACCAGTTTCAGGAGCAGATCTCCTCTGTGAAGGCAGTGTGTCTCACCTTGATGGCGGGGTGTGTTTTTGTGGTGTCGTTGCTCTTCTCTCCAGGGATGCTGCCGGCGGATCGGCCTTCGCATTTATAGCGGAAGCGCATTCCTCGTGCTTTGGGCTGCTCCATTATCTCCACGTACGGAGGGCCTTCAGAGAAACACAGCTATGATTACAACTGATGAATGCGTGAGAGAGCGACTGTAGTTAAATCCCAAGCTCAGGCTCAGAGTACGTGACATAAAAACACTTTTCCTACCTTGGGACACCGGGGACGGTCCCCACTGGTGAAACAGTCCTGAAGGAATGAAAGAAATGAAAGACACAATAGATTAGTAACACAAAGCAGTTTACAACAAAAAGATAAACTCTCTTGAGAGAGAGAGAGATTTCAATCCCGCCAAAAACGAGACAAAGCTGATGAATCTGAGAAAATAGTGCTAAAGTACATCAAACAGCTGTGCTTCTGCCTTCTGACTGGTCAATCCGGTTTTGCAGCGGTGATACAGAAACTACTACTTTGTATCGCCAGCTATAAACCTTCGTTTACATGAATTTCATTTCATGCATAGGGTTTTAATGAAAATGTAGCAGAGCTACATGATTCTGGATAATTCAGAATCACAACTTTTTTTGTTTCAAATAGAGATCACGATTGTTCCACGATTCTGAAAGTGCAAAAGTGAAAGATAAATAATGATATTAAATAATAATAATAATAATAATAATAATAAACTAAAGTTAAATAATAATATTTTAATAATAACAAAATGTTAATTGCTAAAGTAGATGAATTATTTAAAAAGACGGTTTGATGAATGATTCAATGACTCACTCATAAAGACTTCGCTTATTTCATTACTGGATGAATCAGTGTTTTTTTGAACAAATCTTTTGAATGAATGATTCAATGACAAATACATTTTTTAACAGTCACTTGTCGCCACCTACTGGTGTAACAATGTAATCAATACAATCTTTAATTAAAACCGTTATCTCTGGATCAGCGAAATTACAGATCTGAATGTTCCGGTGTGATTTTTTCCAAAGGTTTAATAGACACAGGTGAATTAATCAATTAATCATGCAGCTCTACTATTAAGCCTATCATGATTATGAATTTTGTACTGACGATTAATTGTCCTACAAATTGCAACTGGCGATTTTATTCATGCCACTTACAATGTAAGCCGAGCCTACTTTTTATTTGGAATCATAATATATATAATATCATAATACAATTTATAATAAAAACAGGCCCATATGATTTACTTTAATGCTGTGAAAATAATATTTAAGTTATTTATAATATTTTAAAATATAATTTCCCTTATTTGGAAGGCAAAATGTTACAATTATTGAGGCTATGTCAAATAATTAAAAAAAAATAACCACGATCAGATCATTAATAAATAATGGCGACAAGCCTAAAATACTATGATTGAATTAATGCAGAAAGATATCTAGTCTCAATAAACAGTCTAATACCAAGAGAAATGGCAGATCCGGCATAACATTTTGTCCTTGCTTTAATTGAGGTTGTTATTTTGATGATTATTTAATTGAGGATTATTTTGCTTCCTAAAAAGAAGAATTGTTTCACCCCTAGTTGGTGGGAAAACATTAAATATGAAGGAATATTTAATATTTAACACTGCTCTCTAAGGTACGATCATGTGTGTACTCATGTCCGAACGATGGACTGAACAGAAGAAATAAACCGGAGAAGATTTAAGGCGGAGCCTCAGAGCCACACCCATCTATTACATCATCACGGACCGACGGGAATAGGTGTTTACCAGCTAGAGCAAACTTTTCATTTTGAACTCCCGAAACAAACTCCAAATGAATGTTGTCTTGGTCTGATTTTGTTTGAAATGACGTCACACCAGTTCGTTCTTCGATTTCACTTGAACGGAAAATTACTAGTACAGTTTCCTGACTTTTTCTTACAGTGTGTTATTATACTGTATGAGACAATAAAAGAGATTACTGAAAGTAAGACGGAGGGAGGGATGAAGAGGAAAATCCAGAAAGGGAGGGATCCAGTGAACACACTCTGACCTACTTCACCCTGGAGTGTACAGTGATGATGACTAACCCGTCTGCACTCCAGACCTCTGACTCCGCATGTAAACAGTCTGCCATGACGATGCATTAAAATCAACATGAAGCGGCGTTCATAACAAACTTCACTTCAGTAACGTCACGTTTTTACAAGAGAAACAAAAACATCAGGAACTGACGATGATGAAAATGGTCTGATGACATCAGCTGAAATCACTTTGGGAATCTGAAGTGAGAATCATTTACTGCAGGAATCATCTGGATTCAGACTGATAAAGTGCCGGGTCACACCTCACAGACTGAGTACACTAATAAAATCTGATAAATCTGGCCGCGTGACTTCAGCGATACAGGCCAGACTTCAGGACAGCAACGCTCGCATATTAGAACTAGTTAACCCATAAAAACAGCCCATTTGCAGGAAAGCGAATGTCGCCCTGGTTCAACACTGCATCTGTACTCTTTCTTGGATTATTAGGATGGAAATGAGTGTGTCAAGGTTAGGCTGGTTAGCGACACTGCTGGCAGATACCAGAACCACATGATTATTATGATGGAAAAAGCATCTTTCGGCAGTTCAAATGTAGCTTCTGATAAAACACATTTTTTAAGCAACATAAGAATGGAGGAACTGCTGTTGATCTTTATGGTCACGTTTCAAATGGATCATTAAAACGGCTGTTAATATGGGGTGTGAAAGTGGCCAAACTTTTGTCTTTTGTCTAAAGGTTTAATAATTTGTTCCACTTATTTAAAAAAAAAAAAAAAAAAGATTTTTCTGACTATGATTTGGTATGTCAGGTTGAAAGACTTATTAAAATGAGTCACTGAAGAGGTGAAGACGAGGACAAGAGAACAGTAAACCACTCAAACACACACAAACTGTATGGATATGATAAGACTAGCCTACACCGTACAGAAGGTCAGAATTCTTACACATTTTGAGAGAATTGATTTGTGTCTGTTGGACTGTGATGGGTCATGTGACAGACGGGTCTGGCTCTGCTACTCTCAGATGCAGTGAAAACACAGATTAGACTTTGTTAGTGTACTTCCACATGTAGTGTTTGTGAGGCAGTACAGGGCCCAATGATATAATAACCATAATGACATCTATATTACAAAAATCACAGCCTGTTTGAACATAAACAACATCTGCAAAGTTACGACGCTCAAAGTTCAATGCAAAGGGAGATATTTTCTTTTACAGAAATTGCTGTTTAAGGACTGGTAGAGACTACAACGAGCTTCTTCATGGGTTGGTGACATCACAAAAAACCCAAAATTTACATAAACCCCGCCCCCGAGAACACACAACAAAGGGGGCGGGGCCATGTTGGGCTGCTTTAGAGAAGAGGAAGAGTTGTTGTAGTAGAGTGTTGTTGACATGCCGTCATTTTACGCCGGACTGCTTCACAAACGAGGGTCAATTCAACACAAAAGATTAACATGACGGCACATGCTAGTGGATGAGTTGAATCAACTCCACAGCAACTACATAAATTTATCCACTAACCATTCAGAAACGTCTAAAAGTTGTAACTTCTTCAATGTAAGGCTGAACACCGTTACTGACAATCCTCATTTTGGCTGCGTGAGATTCTCCAGCTTTGTTGTTGTTGAGCTGTTAAAGCTCCGCCCTCTTCTGGAAAGGGGGCGGGAGCAGCAGCTCATTTGCATTTAAAGGGACACACACAAAAACGGTGTGTTTTTGCTCACACCCAAATAGGGGCAAATTTGACAAGCTATAATAAATGATCTGTGGGGTATTTTGAGCTGAAACTTCACAGACACATTCTGGAGACACCAGAGACTTATATTACATCTTGTGAAAGGAGCATTATAGGTCCACTTTAAATATGTAAATGAGCAAATACCTAGACCAGGGGTACCTAGACCAAACTTTAAAATAAATAAACGAAACAATAAATAAAAATTAGAGTAAAATATATTAGAGATGCACTGAAATTTCAGCTACTGAAAATTATTGGTCAAAACAGTTATTTTTGGTTTCAGGCCGAAATGGTTTTGGAGGGAAACACTTCTCTGATGGCACGTTTTGACTGTGTTTAGCGTGTGACACAACGTGGATAAACAGTTCAACATGTCAGCTGTGTGACACTAGCTCTTGATCGACTATATTAATTTCTCGATTGTAATCAGTAATGATATGGTTTCTCAAATCTAAAATCTCTTAGTCACTGCTGTTTTCTGTTGATGTGTGAACAAAACTTTGTAGCTCGCCTGTCATCCAATAATTCTTACTTTTAATATGGAGCAAAGTCTCAACTATACAATTCTGTCAATTTTATAATGAAATTCAAACAAATGTGGTTTTGGCGCTCTTTAATACAGCGTGGCATATCACTGGAGTGCCTCAGTTCATCTCTTCCTCTTTACTACTATTTACAGCAGCAAATAAACATGAATGAACATCTGAAGATCCAGAACTACTGAATGAATCTCTTACTGAATTAATCATGTCTCATGTAATCGATCAATCAATGTTTCAATCGCAGAAAGATGTCAATAAAACAGCTTGAAAGCTACACAATGTCACTTAACATCACATTTACCTCAGAAAAGCCATTCAATGACCATAAACTAGTTTGAAAAATAAACTCTAGAGAAGAGCATATTGCTAAATATATGAGTTGTATTACATATTCATTCTATTTTTGTCTTCATACATATGTTTGAAAAAATCTGTTATGAAAAGTTATTACAGTTTATTGTCATTTAAATGTTTATATTTCACCAACAAACTGGAGTAGAAACAATTGTTATTAAAATTTGTTATAAAAACTATTTGAATGTTGATTACTAAATACATTTGATTAATTAATTGACTATAAATTTATGTTTTATTTTCAGTTTTGGTTTTCAGCCCAGAATTTTCATATATATATATATAGGCTACACACATAGTACTATAGTGATATAGTTATAAAATTAAAAAAAAAATACAAATTAAACACATATTTACATATGTATTTATAATAAACAAATAGCCTAAAAGAAAATGTTTATATTGATGACCTACTGAGGGCGTCTGTAAAAGCAGGTTTAGTTTCACTATTAATTGTGAGGACAGTGACGCAATGTTTTTAATTAGGAGATGATGTTTACTAGTCCAAACCCACCCTTAACTTACCCATCACACACACACCTGCACTGACCAGATTAAACATCATCATCCGAGCTTTTATGTCAAAATTATGATTTACCAAAGCACGATTTTACTCTGATGTGGCGGAAATGGGGTTTCACTGTATCTGTGACGACAAAACATCTGTCCTATCAACTGTGTTGTGTTGTTTTGTGTGTGTGTGTGTGTGTGTGTGTGTGTGTGTGTGTGTGTGTGTGTGTGTACACAAACACACACCTGTAGGCCGTAATGCGTCAAAACTAAAGTCGTGTGGACGCGCGTTGACGCGTCGCGATCATTTGTGTGTCGGATCCTCGTCAACCGTCCTGAAGAACCGGAGACTCGCGGAGGAACCGATCGCCCGTTTCTCTCAGGCGAAACCGAGAGCAAAACTTTACATTCGGGACTTTCCCTTCCGCGCGGACACCATAACACCCCGTTTCTGCCGTTCAGATGAATAAATACGACATTATAACAGTCGACTTACCGTCCATGTCGCGCGTCACTGCCGCTCGGGTCACACTCGGTCGTTTTTTGACGTTTCCGGGCTGTAGTGAAGAATGAACGACAAACCGCCGCAACAACACTTTCCCTTCCGCGCGCTACCGCGGAAATACAGTCACCGAGTGTGCGCGCGCTCGATTTGTGCGTGGAAAAACCCGGATGACGCGTCTACGTCGCCAACACAACACAGACGAAACTACTGAAAACACACACACACTTAACACTTTACAATAAAAAAATAAATAAAAAAAACCTTAAATCGCAGAATAATTTTAGGGAAACATCTTAACGTGAATCTTTATTTCTCTCAGCAGAAGTTTAATAAAATCGAGTGTAATTCTTCAGAAGATCAGGCCTTCACCAGCAGAGGCCGCAGAAACTCCTCTGAACACTCCTGGACATACACCAAACTACATGAGCACTTTAATATTATGAATCAAATACACACGGCAAAAGGATATGATTTAATGTTGGAGATTAAAATCTATGTCAAATATAAGATGGATGTAACAAATGCATAAGCATAAAGCAAAAATCTATCTATCTATCTATCTATCTATGTCTGTGTCTGTGTCTGTCTGTCTGATTTTAATGTTGTGGGATGGAGAATAAAGTGAAAATCTGTAAATCTTTGTAGATCTTTCAGATATGACTGCATTTCTGTTGAAGCAATAATAATACAATATAGCTGTGAGCAGCAGTTATCGGGGTTCAAGCTCTTAACCATATGCATAAAAAGGTATTATGTTGTAATTAGCAAGCCTATAACCAAGTCGATTATAGATGTAAAAGACCATTTACAGTAAATACAGGCAATTTACCATAGGAAATATATAGTTTATAAAGCTTTTTAACACTTATTGAGGTTGAGCCAAAAACCTAGGACTAGTTCGCCAAAGTTGGTTTTCAAAATAATCTCCAATATTTAATGAATGATTTGATGGACAGCGGCGGTCCTAGAGGCAAAGGTGCTCAGAATGAGGAGTTCTACCATGTGGTATGAATGTCGTGAAAAATTGCGAGATACATGATCCTTTACGCACGTGAAAATCGTGAAGGCGCCCCCAGGTGGCCGATTTTCTTTTGAATTTCAGTCAAACAGGCCCAGCGAGTTTCGTTCCGATCGGTTAACCTTGTCTGATAGCTGCTCAAAATTCATTGGTCGATGGCGGACATGTTTTTTGAGATGCTCCAAAAGTCCTCATAGACAGTTGTGACACCTTGGACAAAGACACTGGATGCCAATTTTACTAACGGTGAAGAAGTTATAGGCATTTTCAGGTTTTTTTCCTATTATAGCGCCACCAAGTGGCCAATCGCCGTGTCCTTTTTCACGCAACCACAGAATGAGCTCTTACATAGGTGTGCTGAAATTGGTGAAAATATTTCATTCCGTTCACGAGTTATAGCCATTTTAGTAAAAGTGGCTCCGCCCACTTTGAACGTTTTGGCAGCCATTTTGGGGTGAAAGCGACTTGGCAGTCCACTAGTTTCTATGGCAATATCAGCTGTTTTGTTAAAAAAAAAAAGTACATTAAAGCTAAAATCAAACCTGAATGATGACAACACAGAGTAAAATACTATCACTAGTGATCATCAGATCATTTTAACAGTTTATTTTACAGACTTTGTGTTTTAGTCTTCCACTTTTTTTCACAAAACCTTTGCTCTAGAAACACAGTCAGTTTGGGTTCTTTGAAGTTCAAGTATTAGCATTATAAACACTGAATTAATACCAACGTATGAAATTAAATTAAGGACATGCATCAGAAAAAATGGGAATGTTGGATATAACAGCTTGACAGTAAACAGTTTTTGCAGTGTTTGTCTTATATTAATGTCCGTTAAAGCAAGACTATGTAAACAAAAAAACACAGCCACTGTGTCCAAAAGTGGGAATTATGGGATAACAGACACAGCAATGCATCATGTTCTGTAAGATCATTATGTTTGTAGCGTGATCCAGTGGATTAAAACATATATATTTCAGAACTAGTGGAGTAATTTACTATTAATATTACTCCACTAGGTCTGAAATATATATTGTACATTTTAATCCCCTGGATCACGTTACAAACGTGATGGTCTTAACTTTATTAATTATTAATTTATTAATTTACTATTAATAGTAAATATGTAAAGTTGCAAAAAATAAAATAGCCTACTCAATAAAGTAGGCTAACTACGTTACTTCAGATGTGTACGTTAACAACTGATAACAAAACATACAGTGGGTACGAAAAGTATTCAGACCCCCTTAAATTTTTCACTCTTTGTTATATTGCAGCCATTTGCTAAAATCATTTAAGTTCATTTTTTTTCCTCATTAATGTACACACATCACCCCATATTGACAGAAAAACACAGAATTGTTGACATTTTTGCTGATTTATTAAAAAAGAAACACTGAAATATCACATGGTCCTAAGTATTCAGACCCTTTGCTGTGACACTCATATATTTAACTCAGGTGCTGTCCATTTCTTCTGATCATCCTTGAGATGGTTCTACACCTTCATTTGAGTCCAGCTGTGTTTGATTATACTGACTGGACTTGATTAGGAAAGCCACACACCTGTCTATATAAGACCTTACAGCTCACAGTGCATGTCAGAGCAAATGAGAATCATGAGGTCAAAGGAACTGCCTGAAGAGCTCAGAGACAGAATTGTGGCAAGGGCACAGATCTGGCCGAGGTTACAAAAACATTTCTGCTGCACTTAAGGTTCCTAAGAGCACAGTGGCCTCCATAATCCTTAAATGGAAGACGTTTGGGACGACCAGAACCCTTCCTAGAGCTGGCCGTCCGGCCAAACTGAGCTATCGGGGAGAAGAGCCTTGGTGAGAGAGGTAAAGAAGAACCCAAAGATCACTGTGGCTGAGCTCCAGAGATGCAGTCGGGAGATGGGAGAAAGTTGTAGAAAGTCAACCATCACTGCAGCCCTCCACCAGTCGGGGCTTTATGGCAGAGTGGCCCGACGGAAGCCTCTCCTCAGTGCAAGACACATGAAAGCCCGCATGGAGGACTCCAAGATGGTGAGAAATAAGATTCTCTGGTCTGATGAGACCAAGATAGAACTTTTTGGCCTTAATTCTAAGCAGTATATGTGGAGAAAACCAGGCACTGCTCATCACCTGTCCAATACAGTCCCAACAGTGAAGCATGGTGGTGGCAGCATCATGCTGTGGGGGTGTTTTTCAGCTGCAGGGACAGGACGACTGGTTGCAATCGAGGGAAAGATGAATGCGGCCAAGTACAGGGATATCCTGGACCAAAACCTTCCCCAGAGTGCTCAGGACCTCAGACTGGGCCGAAGGTTTACCTTCCAACAAGACAATGACCCTAAGCATACAGCTAAAATAACGAAGGAGTGGCTTCACAACAACTCCGTGACTGTTCTTGAATGGCCCAGCCAGAGCCCTGACTTAAACCCAACTGAGCATCTCTGGAGAGACCTAAAAATGGCTGTCCACCAACGTTTACCATCCAACCTGACAGAACTGGAGAGGATCTGCAAGGAGGAATGGCAGAGGATCCCCAAATCTAGGTGTGAAAAACTTGTTGCATCTTTCCCAAAAAGACTCATGGCTGTATTAGATCAAAAGGGTGCTTCTACTAAATACTGAGCAAAGGGTCTGAATACTTAGGACCATGTGATATTTCAGTTTTTCTTTTTTAATAAATCTGCAAAAATGTCAACAATTCTGTGTTTTTCTGTCAATATGGGGTGCTGTGTGTACATTAATGAGGAAAAAAAATGAACTTAAATGATTTTAGCAAATGGCTGCAATATAACAAAGAGTGAAAAATTTAAGGGGGTCTGAATACTTTCCGTACCCACTGTATGTAGGCTAAGACAATACAACATTTACTGAAGGTGTCATAAAATTTACTGAATTTGAGAAATTTTCTATTGCATTCCTGATTTGGCTGTGAGATTCGACGATTTTGGGTGCGTAAGATGTGATGGATTCTATTGTCCAGTTGGCATTTTCACCCCAAAATGGCTGCCGCGCTACCAACGCGCCACCTCATGGCTGTTACCCAAAAAGCACCAGAGTTTCGCCTCTTGGGGTCAGTGACAATGGAGGCCTATATAGATGAGAGATTGTGTGAAGAGGTTAGAAAGTACCCTCATTTGTACAACTCTAGCATGAAGGAATACAAAGATCTCTAAATGGGTTGTAACTCGTGGCGAGAGATTTCTCAAATCTGCGCATGCGTCAAACGCCTGTGATCTCGTACGCTGTAGCGCCCCTGTCAGGCCGATCGGGGCGAGCCGTAGACGGTGTGAGTACTGCCAGCCCTCTTCCTGCTGTAGAGCCATACTAGATGAACAAATCACACTTTTAACTTGCTAATTATAACTATAATGAGTTTACTGATCCAGTTCCTGAAATACAGTAGTAGTGGTGCAGAGCTCTTATTATAAAACTGCACTAAAAAGTGTTTCGTTCATCCAGTTAAACAGTATCAGTGGTCAGGCTGATCTGTCGGACAGTGAGGTCAGTTCAGCTGTATCTGAAGTGTCTCCGTCACCGCTGACCCGTCACTGTTGTGTTTCCTGGTAAAGGTCAACAGCTTTATTAGTATTACTCTTAAAGACTCTTTCCATTACGCCGTCTCTGAACCTGCTGTGAACGAGCCTACACTAACTTCAACTTTCTACATAAATGAATCAGAACTACAAGAAACAGCCAAAGGATTTTAGAAAGTGATGATCTGATCATTTCAATTTCAACACAGACCCAGCCGACAAAAATATGTTCTAGGAACATTTGAACAACGTTCCCATTAAGTTATAAATATATTATTTCTGAATGTTCTCTGAATGTTCAAAACCTTCTAGTATTTTTAAATGTTCCAAAAATGTTTTTCTCTTGGTTGTGTGAACTTTAAGAGAACATTCCTTGTATCATTCTTCAAATATTATGGGAACGTTACTTCTGAATGTTCTCTGAACGTTCTGAAACAAGTAACGTTTAACGTCCAACTCAAAAAACCTTCCATGAACGACGTATAAATAATATTTTTGTGCAAATGTTTTAAGAACATTATTAAAGACCAGATAACTCTGAACAAACGTTCTATTAACGTTAATGGAAGAACATTGAGAGAACCTTGACAGAATATAGTTCTACGTGTCTTCAGCTCTCAGCTGTGTCTCTCATTTAAAATAAAATTATGTCCACAGAAAAAGTGTTTTTATAAAGTTTATATAAATATAAATTCAGACTTTTTATCAGACTTTTACTGTTTATTAACAAAACTGAAAAAATACATATTTTGACACTTGCCTATGCATAAAAATATCTCTACACATACACACACGTGCTTCAGAGACATATACAGTACATTACAGTGAAGTTACAATCATCTACATATCGAGAACGCTGAATTGCATCTGGTTGAAACTTTAACTAGTCATTTAGAAAATATCAAAAAATGTTTTTGTTGTTTACCAGAACACTTTTCCCTAATGAATATCCATGACTTTCAGAGACATTCGTTTTACAGAAATTACTTGGCGATTTCTCATCTTCAGAATTTATAGATTTAAACAATCATAGTTATTAGTCACTCATAAAGAGCTACAGCTATCCATGAAATCAGAGAAATGTGTTTTCATTACAGAAATAACCATGATGAGCTTTCATGATTTTGTGAATTTGTTTTTCAAGCCACTTTTTAAATCACACTTTTAAAAATCCCTGATGTTTGTGTGTTTTTGCGTGTGTCTGAACCCGTATCGTCCGCCGAGGAACCACTGACGGTGTTATTGTATCGACAGCATCATCACAAACTCTGGAGGAACACAGAGGAGAAAATCATGTTCAACAGGACAGACTAACAGCATGAGGTGTGTGTGTGTGTGTGTGTGTGTGTGTGTGTGTGTGTGTGTGTGTGTGTGTGTGACGTTGATCTCCTCACCATCAAAATCCACGGTTCCGTCCCCATTGAGGTCCAGCTCCTTCAGGATCTCCTCCAGCTCTCCCTTCTTGAGTTTCTCTCCTAACAGAGTCTTCACGGCCTCCTTCATCTCATCCAGAGAGATCTTCCCATCGCCATCAGTGTCGAACTGACCACACACAGAGAGAGAAATGACTTCAATAGAATTCATTCAGTGCTCAAACTAAAATAGTTTCAGTAAATTCAATTAAAAACGATTAATGTGTGTAACGTGTATATTGTGTTTTCTCTGTGAATATATAGTAAAGTGTAATTTATTCCTGTGATCAAAGCTGAATTTTCAGCATCATTACTCCAGTCTTCAGTGTCACATGATCCTTCAGAAATCATTCTGATATGATGATTTGATGCTCAAGAAACAAGATTTTTGTGGAAACCGTCATACATTTTATGTTTCAGGATTCTTTGATGAAGTTCAAAAGAACAGCATTTATTTGAAACAGAATCTTTTGTAACATTATAAACGTCTTTACTGTCACTTTTGAGGAATTTAATGCATCCTTGATGAATAAAAGTATGAATTTCTTTTGACTTTTGAACTGTAATGTTACATTATTTTGTTTTAACACCTGTTATTTCATGTGCGCTATAACAGGACAGATGTGAATGTCTGACCTGACAGAAGGAGCTCTTGAGCTCTTTGAGGCCGAGCATATCCGCCGTCTCCACCATCATCCTGGGGCCCATTAACTCACAGAAGTCATCGAAATCCATCAGACCGCCGACTGAACACACACACACACACACACACACACACACACCATGTGAACACACCAGACCATATTCAGACACACACACACACACACGTTCAGGCTCAAACTCACGCCTCATCTTGATCTGTTGGATGATCTCCAGCAGCTCCATCTCTGTGGGCATGTATCCCATCGTCCTCATGCACTCGGCCAGATCCTTGTAGTTCAGATAGCCGTCCTGATCGTAGTCGAACTCCTTAAACGCCTCGGACAGCTCTGGAAAACCAGGACTCGTGTCACGCTGTTGTGTTGTTTACACCTGCGATGTGATGTTCTGATACTCACCATCCAGCTCCGGCTGAGACAGTTCTCTCTCCTGACAGAAGACAGACACAGACGGATCATGTCAGTTCATCCACATCATGTCATACATCGAAAATAATGCTTGTGTTACAGTTACAGCCTCATTACGTTCTCTTTGGTGTTCCGAATTTTTTTTTTTTTAGGTTTTATTAGAGTTTTCCTCAATCGATTTGACACATTTCTCCAAAGTGCTCTCAAAACAGTGATCTAAACACACTCTCACCTCAGCCGAACACTTCAACTTTACTGCAAAATAAAGCACTGCATTTTTTTCTAGCAAAGCATTTATTAAAAGTAAATACTAACATCAAAACTGCAAGTGTTTCTCTAATGATTTCAGAACACTTTCAGCTGTAGATGTACAAATACACTAACGAAAAGACACGTTTATTGTAATTCAAAACTGATGTAATGCATATTTTTGAGTCATGAACAATGTGTTTAAACAAGTTTCAGTTGTTACATAACATTTCAAAGTGTTTAAATTATTTTTTTTAGTTACTTTTTTTGTATAATATTTATAAATATATAACTAGCTATAGTTGAAATGAGCTGTTTTTACCAGTATTTGAGAGAGATCTACAACCCTCTCCACTCAGCCATGATGATCTATTGGGTCCTCTGGATGTTGCATTACAGTATCAGGCTTATACCTTTTATATTTTCCCTATTACCTAATGAGATTGTGATCAGTGCGTGAAGACGAGCTGACGGAGGAAAGAACCATCAGAATCAGTCAGGACGCAGTGGGATTAAAGTTTCCATGGCGTGTTCTGGGTCAAAGAAGAATCGCTCACTGTTTCCTTTTATGTTTCTCTTTCATATTCAGACTCTCCTTTGATTTATTATAAGAATGACTGATCTTCATCTGGTTGTGAATCTGTGTTCACACACGTTTGTGTCAGCTGAACCTCGAAAATATTTACTGAGATGATGATGATGATGAACTACTACATCATCACGTTGCAAATTAAAAACATTTTTAAATCTCATAAAAAAGTTTTTTTAGTTTTTTCTATATTAGTTGTTTTTCATTATACATTTTTTCTCTTCACATGTTGTAATTCAAATTATTCATTATTAAATGTGCAAATTTAATTATTAAACAATCTTGGGGAAAATGTTTCCTATTTAGTTTTTCACTGTGCATTTTTACCCAGTACCGCTAGCACACATTTCTCAATACTTTCTCAAAATTCTCCTAACTTTCAGCTTCACAGCAGTTCATTTCTCATTCAAAATGTACTAAAACTACCAAAACACTTCATTCAGTCTCAAATCAGCTCATTCTTCCAGAACTCTAGCAAAGCTTTCACCAACAAACACACTCTTAAAGAAATGACTTAAAAAACACTAACAGGAGCATTATAGTGTTTTCTTTAGTAAAATATCTTTACAGAACAAGAATGCTTATAATTCACTGTTAGATGATCCATGTTTACTGTACAAAATTATTCTTAAGTTTCCCCCTTTAGTATAGATGATGATGAAACTGAAAGATGAATATCTGTGTAAGTGTTCAGATAAATCTAATTGTTTTAAGAGTTTTTGATTTTTTAGATTCTGAATATATTCTAATATGGTGTTACTGTAAAAATGTTGCAAATATCCGTCTTATTCAGTTTTCTATTACGCTAGGTTTTGAAAAAATTGGCCTGTATATTATGTAAAGTTTTGGTGGTGTTTGTGTCTGAGTGTGCCCGTTCCCGTTATCTCAGGGAACCAGGGTTATGTGAGTGACCGGAGTGTTCCCTTTCGCTGCAGTTCACTCACACTGCGTCAATTTTTGCTGACGCTTATGTGGAACTTAATCCAATAGAGCCGTGCTACAAGAGCAGAACGGAAGATGCTCTGCGACCCGACAGCTTGTATAAAGAGAGGCTCAGACCGCAGTCAGTCGGCGTTCTGACGTAGAACCTGGAAGCGCTGGACGTAAACAACGTATGAGAATGACACAGAAGAGCAGCGTTGCCAACTGCTTTCAACTGAAAGTAGCTAAAACTGCTAGCTAAATGTCACTAGATGACATTATAATGGCAAATTCATTGATCTCTATAAATATAAATAGAGATCAGTGGGCAAAATAAGAATCTAGATAAGGTTTGTCCAAGAAGTTGCTAGATTTGTCCCTAAACTTTTGAAAAAAAGTCTCAAAAGGGGTGGGGAAGTCACTAAATCTAGTGAATAAAATTGCTAAATTGGCAACACTGCAGAAGAGAAGAGAATAAAGTTGTTATTTTTGTTTTGTTTTTGAGCACAAAAAGTATTCTCGTCTCTTCATAACATTAAGGTTGAACCACTGCAGTCACATGACTGTTTTAACGATGTCTTTAGTACCTTTCTGGACCTTGAAAGTGGTAATTAAATTGCTGTTTATGAACGAGTCATAAACCTCTGAGATTTCATCAAAAATATCTTAATTTGTGTTCTGAAGATGAACGAAGGTCTCACAGGTGTGGAACGACATGAGGGTGAGTGATTAATGACAGAAATTTCATTTTTGGGTGAACTAACCCTTTAAACCAAATCAGATTTCAAAAAGTCAAATTTTTGTGAAAGAAAAACAAGTATAGAAAAACTGTTCTCTGAGATTGTCTCTTTTTACTCTTTTACGTTGTTATTAATAACACTTCAAGACGAGGAATATTTTACTGCATGTCATGGATTTGAATGAACTGATCAGACGAACACATTCAAAGAAATGAAAGTCACTTCAGATAAAAGTGCCAAATGCATACATGAAAATATAAATGCAATTCAAGACTGCAGAATATAAAGTTGCAATTATAAGAATGAATACACAAAGTTCATAATAGATAGTAAAAGAGACAAAGACACACGTGTGTGTGTGTGTGTGTGTGTGTGTGTGTGTGTGTGCCTGAGTGAAGTCATGAATCAAACCTCAGCAGGACGGCTTTCCTCTCGTGTCCGTCCTTCACTAATCCTCATTAAAGCTTGTTAGAGTAAATGAAGAGTGACACTGAACCCCGTCATGTGCTATTATTATGAGCGTCTGAGTGGGATTACACAGAGATAACGTGTGTTTAAGAGACGTGCGACACACACATGACGCTCTGACCCTGAACACACAGCACAAGTCAATCCGCTCAAACACACAGCGCTCTGCTCATGATCTCACAGCACTGAACATGCAAAATGTAAATTCAGGACCACGTTTTTTAAATGTTACTTGATTCAGAACGTTCAGAGAACATTCAAAAGTAACGTTCCTGTAATGTTTGAAGAATGATACAACGGAATGTTTCTTTAACGTTCGTATAACCAAGAGAAAATGTTTTTATTTTGTTAACATTAATGTTTTTACGTTTGAAGCTCTGAACACAGCATCAGGACTGAGTGTCGGAGCATTCTCTCTCGAGATGCAGGGATGTTGCAGATACCTGTCCAAACACGCTGCTCAGCAGGTTGGTGTACACCTTGTTCATGGCGTCCTCGTTCGATTTCTTGCCTTTCTTCTTTTTGTTGGCGTCGCTGGACGCCGTCTTGCGGAGGGCTGGTTTGGGGGCGGAGCCTTCAGCTGATTGGCTGGATTATCAGAAGAAAATACAGATGTGTGAGAAACTCAGTAACTGTGAACATGGACATTTGTATTTCATGTAACACTGACTAAAAACAATTATTAATAATAAAATAGAATAAAGCTTTAATGCATCAAGTCTGGTCAGGACATGCTGTAAGTCTGGGATTATTCTCGTCTTTTTTTGTGGTTTAACAACAGAGTTCAGGTCATTCCCAATATCAATGATCATGTTCCTGTACCTGTCTGTAGAGGGCGCTCTCTCCGCTTTCTGAGCCATCCTGTAGCTGTCAATAAGAGACACAATCAGTGCTGTGAATGTATATATATATATATATATATATATAGCTGACAGAGAACGTTCTGGTAAGGTTCTCTGGTAACACTTTAGTTTAGGGTTCAGTTCTCACCATTAACTAGCTGCTTATTAGCAGCATATTAATATGATATTGGCTGTTTATTAGTACTTATTAAGCACATATTAATGCTTTATTCTGTATGATCATATTCTACATCCTATAATCCTACCCAATACCTAAACTTAACAACTACCTTACTAATTAATAAGCAGTAAATTAGGAGTTTATTGAGGCAAAAGTCATAGTTAATAGTGAGAACTGGACCCTAAACTAAAGTGTGACCGGTTCTCTCAAAGTAACGTTCCAGTAACGTTAATAGAACGTTCGTTCAAAGTTATCTAGTCTGTAATTACATTATCAAAATATTATTCATCGTTCATGGAACGTTTTTCTCAAACATTTTAGTTGGATGTTCATCTAATGTTTTTTTTTAAGCATTACTACTCATAATGTCTGCAAAATGATAAACATTCTGAGATCATTCATAAATAACGTTCTTAGAGCACATTTCTGTTAGCTGGGTGAATGTGACGTTTATGTGATTATGTTTCAGTCTTTTTGTCTCTGAAAATGAAGCGTATTTAACTGTCAATGTGCAGGACACTTGACACACTTTTTATTGCCTTTTATTCCCATCACATATTTCAGTATCATTCGAAAGCTGAAACACTCAAAATTCATTCTGTGAAAACTCTTTTGAAATCGGACATTACATTACCACAGAAATAGTACTTCACAACCTTTTGGCGGCTCGATTTGTGTGATATCAACTTCAAATTTGGAACACAACTTGGTTATACGTATGGCTTTGATTTTATAGCAATTTAGACTCCAAATAATTTTGTAAGATATATTTTGTCTAAAATAAAAAAGGTTTAGTTATGTACATTTGCTGTACAATAAACTTAAACTTCTACAGTGCAAAAAAAAAAAAAAAAAAATGCTTTTCTTACTTATTATTTTTTTGTCTTGTTTCCAGTCTAAATATCTAAAAATTTACTAGATAAAATGACATAAGATATTTTTTCTTGTTTTCTGGGGAAAAAATCAAAATGAAGTGAGTTTTTGCTTAAAACAAGCTAAATTATCTGCCAATGGGAGACAGAAACAAGAAGCAAGATTTCAAACAGAAACAAGATTGGCAGATAATGTTACTTGTTTTAAGCAAAAACTCACTTCATTTTGAAGAAAACAAGAAAAAATGTCTAATGTCATCTTACTTATCTAGTAAAAGCATCTGGATTTAAGAATTTTTAGATAATTAGACTGGAAACAAGACAAAAATACTAAATAAGAAAAGCACTTTTTGCAGTGTATAACTCTTTTTTACACTTTCATTTTTTGAAGCTGCTTCAGCAATAATCAGATGAGTGTTTCTTTTAAAAAGAGACATTCATGAACTATAACCACTCTGAGCATTGTCATGTCTATGAAACCCAGTGTAAAGCTCTGTTTACTGTGAAACGACAGAAGCGTTGACTCTTACCGTGAGCAGACACAAGCTCCTCCAGCAGCTCAAGCTCCTTCTCTCTGCGTCTGAAGATCTTACAGGTGATTATAAGGCTGAACGTGCCCAGATTAAAACAGGAAACACGTGGGTGTGGCCAGAGAACCAGAGGAACCTTCTATAGACACAACCTTACCTTTCCTGCTGGAATGACACAAACAGAGAGAGAAAAATACATATTTCTTGTGATAATTATTAATTGTGATTTAATTTTTTTATTGCAAAATTGCACTGTAACCATTAATATGTTCAAACATTAGGCAGTTAATAAATTAGTACTGACCTCACATGTCCTCGAATCACTCTATTGTTCAACAGAGAAAGTTTTACATTTGTCTTATGACTTAACTTTATTGTCCTTAAAGGCAATTCTTTATGTAGACAGTAAGGGTCTAAACATTTCATCCATTGTCATTAAGGTCATGCTATCTGATCATTTCTGTATTTTCTTTGATATATTGATCTCTCCTACTGTTGAAGCTAGATCTATCTCAGTCAAAAAGAGATGCTTAAATGAGAACACTAGTGTGCTGTTTATGAAGGCTATATCTTTAATATCTTTTTATTTCTTTTAACTCAAAAGTAAAGAATGTTATTGATGACATTGCTCCTGTGAAAGTCAGGAAGAAGAGTGGCAGACAAAAATCACCGTGGAGAAACTCAACAGCAGTGCAAAATATGAAAAGACAGTGCAGAAAAGCTGAGCGCATGTGGCGAAAGACAAAACTTGAAATCCACTATAACATCTATAAAGATATCCTTCATGCTTTCAGTGTGGAACTAAGCAAAGCTAGACAGACCTTCATCTCAAATATTATAAACAGAAACTTAAACAACACCCGCACTCTTTTTGCTACTGTGGAGAGACTAACAAACCCCCCAAGTCAGATTCCCAGTGAAATGCTCTCAGAGTTTGCATCCTTCTTCTCTCAATAATATCAGAAAGGCGGTCAGCACATCCTTGAGCTATACTGGGGTAAAACAGATCAGATCACACCCTCAGAAAGTAGCTATTATGTCCGTTTTCGAAGCAATTGATGGTAAAATTTGGGAAGAAACAGTACAGCACCTTAAAACATCAACCTGCGCCCTTGACACTCTTCCCACATCTTTTTTCAAAAGCGTTTTTAACTGTTTAGAAGCAGATCTCATAGAAGTGGTAAACGCCTCACTTCTTTCTGGGACTTTTCCTAAATCCCTGAAAACTGGATAACACCATATTGAGCAACTACAGACCAATCTCAAATCTTCCTTTCATAGGCAAGATCACTGAAAAAGTTGTTTTCAATCAGCTGAACAAATTCTTAAGCTTGAATGGACACTTAGACAACTTTCAATCTGGTTTCTGACCACATCACAGCACAGAGACAGCGCTCATAAAAATAATAAATGATATTCACCGATACAGGTAAAAAATGGAGTGAATGTCGATATAATTTTTTTCTTAAGTCGATCCAACATAGACATGTGTGAATTTAACAGTAGATTATGTATGTAGGCTATCTAATGATGTCTGTGTTTTATTGAAGGTCATAAACTCACGTTAAAGTGAAAATGAAACAGGAGGAAAAACAGGAGCACGTTTGATTCCCGTTGATTTTCGACTGTTTCTCTTGATTTTATTCAACTATTATTGTGTTTAATGTATCTAATGGCTCGAGTTGATCTAAACCAACCTTATTAACGGACGTTAACGAACGTCTTCGACTCCGGCGGTGAGTTTCTGTTTCCTCGTTGAACACGACAGTCTGATCGATTATCTCTCATATCATTCGCTTGTTTTTGGAAAAATTCTCAGAGTTTGTTTTATTTGAGTCTGTATGTATTTTTACAGGAATGTTGTCAATTATTATCATCGCTTTACTCATAGAGACTTCTGGTAAGAATGTTTGGATTTAATTCAGTTATGGCTTAAATATTCCACACCGGTAGAGATGAACAAATGTTCATATTTATCGAGTCATTTGTATAGCTATATGGAAACAAATTGCATATTATGGCGTTGGGTTACATACACAGAAGATTATTTACGCTAATGTGAATCTTGTAAACTCGTTGCTATAGTCGCCATGACCACAATAATATTTGCTTACCTCTAAATAAACATCTCTGCCAGTGAAATAATTATATGAGCAAAGAAATTATGAACAAACTTTCGGCGCACGACGTTTAAAATCAGTGGAAAATCAAATGAAGATTTAGAGTCGCTCATTGGTCTTTATGCAAGAAATAACGCCAGCAATAAAATACTGTACAGTATTTAAGAGATACGACCATTGTAAAAGTCAGAATCTATTAGACTATTAGGCTATTTTTTCTCTCTCTAAATTTTAAGTAGGGCTCAATTGCTCAGTAACATTTAAGTAATGAATATTAAAGTTGCAGTCACATTTACCGAAAATTCTCGGGTAAAATCCAGTCAGTCATTCTAGTTGGGAATTTCGCGTGAAGGCGAAAAAAGTTCCGTACGCAGATTTCTTTCGCATTCAAGTTCAAAAAGCTGCTTGGTTTGAAGTGATTTCTGTGAGAGCTGTGCTTCATACATCGCTACATTATTGACAATATATCCTACATTGAATCCTTTTTTTTTTTGCATGCGAATTTTCGCTAAAATATCGCTAACGTTAACACCGCGTCTACACCAGGCGCGACACTTGTCGCAACGCGCCGCGCCGCAACAGCTAAATCCTGTCTACACTGAACGCGACAAACCGTTACAAAGCGCAGGGAATCCGTTTAATGTCTGGAATTTGTTGTGCGACGCGACGCGTCCAGTATAGGCAATATCATTTATAATGGGTTCTATTGTCTGTTGCGCCGCTCGCGTCTGGTGTAGACACTATGTCTTCAAAAATAAAATATATGCTGCAGATTTAGAACCACTGTGATTAGTAAATGTAGTAAATACAGTGTAGATTAAAGACTAAGACATTTGGTGTCTTTCTGCGTCTCACAGTCTCGTTCACGGTTGTGGTTCCTCGTGATCAGACAGTGGCTCATGTCGGGTCCACAGTCACTCTGCCCTGCTGGATCTCTCCTCCTGAGAACGCTGAAGCTCTGGAGATCCGCTGGTACCGTCATGACCAGTTCAGCAACCCTGTTCTCTACTATCAGCATGGGAAGATCCAGGACCTCCAGGACGAATCGTACAGGAACCGAACCTCACTGACTCTGCGCTCAGATCAGTCTGGTGGACTGAAGGATGGAGACGTCTCTCTACGGCTGGAGAAACTCACAGTTCAGGATGAAGGTGTATTTCACTGTTATGTCAGTGGAGATAGTGCATATGACAGCAGTAAAGTAGTTCTCAAAATTACTGGTGAGTCAAAAACTACAATTCATTATGTTTTTATGTATCTACACCTCTTTAAAGGAATAGTTCACCAATAGAAATGACTTATTCATCAAATCAAATGCGAATGGCATTTTTAATGTTAATTTTTATAATTTATTTATATAACAAAATGTATTGTGAAAAGCGCTATACAAATAAATGTGAACTGAACTGAATTGAATATTTTGCTCCGGAGTTGATTTTAAATTCATATGGATTTTCTTCCTCAGATCCACCAGTTTCATCAGATCCATGGAAGCCTCTTTTCTTCACCCTTCTCATTTGTGCTCTTCTGGGTTTGGTTGGGCTGATCCTGTACAAATACAGACACAAACTAACAGGTAAAATCTGGTAGAAAGATTTAAATTATTTTATCTTCAAAAGATTTTTATACAGGTATTTTATGCTTATGGGTTGGTATTTTTTATCTTCCTTTCACAGAAGTAAACAGCTATTAAAAAATAGAACTACAAATTAAACTACATACTGTATATTTCATTTTAAGATCCAAAACACATGAATCTGCTTAACAGCAAAATTTATTGTGGTTTACAAATTCTGGAATATTTAATAATGGAAGCAATTAATAATTAAATCTTCAAAATTAAATTTTCTCTCATTTTAGTTTGTGACGATGAATCTATGGAGAGACTGACAAAAGACACTTAAAGGATTAGTTCATCCAAAAATGTAATTTCTGTAATTTATTACTCACCCTCATGTCGATCCACACCCGTAAGACTAAAATGCTAATCAAACAAAAAAGAGAAATCTCTCACTGCTCGCTTTTGTAACAATGTACAATGCAAAAACATGTATGTACACATTAAGTGCGTTACATCAAATTATTAATTTAAAATGTTAATAATTTGCCTTGACACTCCCACCATCACTCACTTTTTTTGTAATTGTTGGAATTATCATTAATTACTCATCCTCATGTTGATCCACACCCGTAAGACCTTCGTTCATCTTTAGAACACAAATATTTTGTTATGAAATTTTTGATTAAATATGTACACCTTCTGGCCTCCATAGACAGCAATATAATCAACACTTTCAAGGTCCAGAAAGGTACTAAAGACATTGTTAAAACAGTCATGTGACTGCAGTGCAATGCTTAACAGAAGCCAGAAAAAATATATTATTATTATTATTATTATTATTACTAGTTATTTCACAATAAACAAAATAAAATAGCCTAGTAGCCTTCATTCAGTAGTCAACATTTGAAGTGGATCAAAAAAGTTCATTAAAGTTGTCCTAAGAAGAAGGTTTTAGGACAACTTTGATGAAAGGTTTTGATCCACTTCAAATGTTGACTACTACTGTAGTTTGTGCAATTACATTGAAGGTTAAAGTTCATATTGATGTTCTGTCAGAATAGAAATGTTTCATTTTTTGGGTGCAACAGCCTGTCACTGGCAGCTTATGAAAATGAATCATTACTTCAGTGATTCAGCTAGGCATATAGTAGGCTTATTTGTAGATTTTCCATGGTTTACCAAGTAAACATTTTAACCATGTCTAAACAAAATAATCTAATAAACTGCAATTAAGGCATGCTGAATGTTAAAATGCCTTTCAAATATAATGTTAAGTGGGTATCATAACCCATTTTACTCTTAGTAATTCAATAATTGAATAAATGTTAAAATCTATAAGTTCATATTAGAGGTATCATATCGGTATCGATATCGGCGATATTGGTCTTGAAAGTATCGGTATCGTATCGAAAACAAAATAAGTGGTATCGCCCATCCCTAACACCGACTCATTATTGGCCCGTTCCTGTGTCAGCATCACACGCATGCGTCGTACTGATCACGTGAAAAATGTCGGCTAGGGCTGGGCAATATGACGATATATATCGTTACCACGGAATAAAATGTCTATCGTTAGAGACTTTGCTATATCGTATATATCGTAGTATGTAAATATATTGCACTGTTGACACTTCAGAATGATGAAATGCATGACTGAGAATATAAAGAGCGGGACGCGATTGGTGATAAAAGAGTTATAACCCAATATATCCTGAAAAGGAACTTGGTGCAGCACTTGACTGGCACACTGCCAAAGTGCGCGCATGAAACCTGCCTCTCTCAGAAGATCACGAATTAGAGACGTGCTCGATGTTAAAGTGTATTAAGCACAATAAGTAGGGGTGGGCGATATAGTAGTAGACACGATTAGCCAGTAGAAATTTGTCAACCGGTAGAGATTTTGCATGCGTTTTTAAGCATTTTAAAACAAGTGGTTTTAAACCGTTTAAGAGCAATTAGCAGTGAAAGAAAACTCATTTCAGCATATGCGCGCGCTCTCTGAGAGACTCTTTCTCAGCGCTGTCAGACGCGCGACATGAAGCCGCTGCTCATAGAGCACGCGAGGAATGAACTGAGTGCTTCTTGATGCCTAATTGGGCTTGAACAGTTAAATACACATACCTATGTGCCAAAGTGATCATGTATTTGCAAGTCATTTATGTCTTAAGTGACGGTACAGTTGAGAAAGACAAGGCTCGAGTTAATGGATCGGTGTAGTCAGTCTTAAAGGGACAGCATCCAAATTTACCTGCTGCCATTATTAATGCTAATCAAACAAAAAAGAGAGAAAATCTCTCACTGCTCGCTTTTGTAACAATGTACAATGCAAAAACATGTATGTACACATTAAGTGCGTTACATCAAATTATTAATTTAAAATGTTAATAATTTGCCTTGACACTCCCACCATCACTCACTTTTTTTGTAATTGTTGGAACACAGCAAATAGTAACTGTATATGTCCACAATTACAGCTGTGGTTTTCTTTTTTTAATACCTTAATTTTTTTGTTTTCCAATTTAGCTGTGAGAGACACAAATATAGAAGAACTGAAGAAAGATACAGGTAGGTTATGATCTCGGTCATATATGCATACACTGTACAGTGTTCGTAAAGCTCGTCTGTTTCATCCTGTCCCCCTTTTCTCTCCTGCTTCACTGTACTGGAGGCTGGAACTGAACACTGCAGGAACAGGAATGAGCTCCTGATCTCTCGTTTCACTTGAGAGTTTATAGTTGAAATGTTTAAATTTTGCAGAATGACAATCTATAAATACAATCATACCATTCTAAAACATTTTATTTTATATGGTAAAATATGCAGGTTACACACAGAAGCCACAGTGCATACAGAGAAACACCAAATCACGAGGCAGCTGTGATGAAATCATTGTTTATGACTGTAGAATTCACAACCTCAGTCAAACACTGATAAACTGCTTTTCATTTCTTATTTTAAGATATAATTCATAATTAAGAGCACTTTCATTTTAAACCAATCTGATCTGAATGTCTTGAAAGACTGACACAACTAAAGTTATTCCTGGATGAACAGATGAACACTAAGAGCAGTGTGATGTTTTTATGAGGCTAGAATGAGCTGGAGTGTAGTGGTGACCTCAGAAATGACCTTTCAGCTGCTCGCCACGCTCTCTTTCACTGCTAAAATGAAAGCGTTGCATTGGAATTCACACTGGTCTTCAGTAAACAATCATATAGGCCTATAGTCAGATATTTCTGGACCAGATTAATTCACACAGTGACATCCAGAAGTCTGAGAGCACCAGTGAAAATGCTTTAATATTGTATTTTTATAATTTCATAACATCTTTCATAAATGATTTTATCAGCATGAAGAGCATCTTGTGCTTCACTGGAAGAAAGATAATCTGACCTTCTGCACAAAGATGATTTATGACATTTTTCAAAGATTTTTTTTTTAAGATTTCAAAATTCAAAATTTTATTTCCAAGAGTAGAATTTTTATTTCCCAGATTGTCAGGGTCTCAAACTTTTGGACTCAACTGTATTTTTTAATAAGTTTTTTCTTTTAAAAGTATACCAGAACATAGTGTGAACATAATTCCTGATATTGAAGTTGTATATTTGATTAACAGTGCATAAAAGTTGATAAAACTAATCATTCCTGTTATATAATGATGATAACTCTAGATGTTCCCAATTACAGGCGTAGATTTCTTTCACTAAAATCTCAAATTATTTTTCATTTCAGTTGTGGGAGACGTAAATATAGAAGAACTGAGGAAACATGCAGGTATGACATCATCATATATGCACATATTTGTAAATTTGATCTCACACACACGTTGAAGTGTATTAATAATTGTTGCATTATTTTCTTCACAGATCAGATCTCTATTGTCCGTGAGCATTTACATCCAGATCTGAGGGTTTCTAAGGACTGTAAAATAGTGAGAGACGTTCGAGATTATAATTACACTGGAGAG
The DNA here is from genome assembly GCF_019924925.1 of Ctenopharyngodon idella. Lineage (NCBI taxonomy): Eukaryota > Metazoa > Chordata > Actinopteri > Cypriniformes > Xenocyprididae > Ctenopharyngodon > Ctenopharyngodon idella. The sequence goes on from NC_067226.1 coordinate 49,793,858, forward strand.
GGATTTCCATATGAATTATGTGCGTTTGGAGCTCAAAGATTTACATCTGGACGTCACTATTGGGAGGTTTCATTGGCACGAGAAGATACACCTCCTAAAAACTACTGGTTAATTGGTGTGGTGAAACATGGAAGTTTTCGTTCAAAAGACAAATCTGCTTTAACTCCATCAAACGGTTTCTGGTTTCTGTGTTCAGACGGTCCTAATGGCCTTTACATCAACTCAGATCCACCAGTTAAACTCTCACTGACGCCGAGACCTGAACGACTGGGAGTTCTGTTAGATTATGATGACGGTCAGCTGTCATTTTACAATGTCAAAGAGAGGAAACATCTCCTGACCATGAGCACCAGATTCACTGGATCAGTCATTGTTCCTCTGTTTAATCCAGGTGTAGGTGATGAGAGTCCGCTTAAAATTCTAGATTGTCCAAAACCTGTAGAATCACCTGTAGAGTCCAGTCAACCTTTACTGAATAACAGCTCAGAAGCCTGACTGACCAATCCAGTGTGTTCAAACAGAATGAAGCACAGATACTTACACTGATGTCTTTCCCTCTGATGCCAAAGATTCCAGATGTAAGTCTGATTGCAAACTCTTCTTTCCCACATTCATCTAGTGTCTGAGAACAGAGATGAAGAAGTGTTTTTACAGTCCTCACATATTGAAGAGTTCTTCATCCTCACTGTTACTAACACACAACCAGAAACAAAGGAACAATACTATAACTATACTTTTTTACTTTCATGCATTTAATTTCTACCCTGACCTGTGTCCTAATCTGTGGTCCTGCTTTAGACTTGGAATTGTGTATCATGAATATTGTTGGATCTTATGACAAACTACTTGTGATGTTCCTCATTTGAATAAAATGTAAATGCAAATCTTCAGCATTACACGAGATACAAAAGTCTTCATCCCTTTAAGATAAAAGGTCCCAAAATGTGAAGCTCAAAAATATGTTTTTTTTTTTTTTTTTTTTTTACTGTATATTGATGGAGAAACATGATGTGTAAAATGTTTGATAAAATTTCTAAAGGTGCCTTGACCAAATACTTCTGATATTTAACAGATGATTATAGTAATTTGGTTTCTTACTTTCTTTTATAAAACACTGTAACTGATCATTGAATTGCACGTTGACTAATGTTTGTGTTCATTTAATAAAAACACAATGATCTGAAATGTAGATGAGGGTGATTCCACACAACAAGATTCTCAAAGTAAATGAAAACGAAAGACACATGGAGGTGTAACGGAAGGAAGTCCACTGGAGGCGAGCGTAGTGAGAACCCAAGTGCGGTTTATTATAATGAAGTGAACAAGTAAACAAGACTTGACCTGGACTTGAGCAGACTCACCGACAGCAGGTTACATTTACAATACACAACAAAGGAACATGGGAAGACAATGGCTTTAAATACAAGAACTAAGAGAACACATGACTAAGACAACCAATGGGGAAGTGACACAAGGAACAAGAGAACCAATGACAAAACAGAACTGAGAACCACATGACCATGAACAACCAATGAGAACATGACACATAGACTAAGGGAGAACATGAGGAGCAAGGGAAGCATGAGACAAACAAGCAACATAAAACAAATTACAAAATAAAAGACATGAAAACATGAACATGAACACAAAACCAAAACACCCGTGACAGGAGGAAACAATTTTAGCATCATGACAGCAACAATAGAAAAAAGAAAATTCCTGTAGTTGTAAATATTATCAGAATCAAAACACAGCAGAGATGTGATTTCTTGTTTAACATTGGACTGAATGTTCCCTGCCTGTAGGTGGCTCTCTGCTTTCTGTGCGATTCTGTAGCTGTAAAGACACAATCAGATTGATGTTACAGTTTTTCTGTCACTTTGGTAAATTTCTCAAATCATCCTTAACATTTGCAAACCAGTAAGTTCATTTCTCAAAACAATTTGTACAAACAGCAGCACACAATGGATTACCTGCAAAAGCCTGTAACCTGCTCAAAATCCTTAGTTCGTATGTCAATGAACATATCAGTGTCATCAGAATGACAAGTCCTTGTGTCATTGTTCACAAACAAGATAGTCAAAATGTTTAGTCATGTTGTCAATATAACTCAGTATTTTCAGATGTAACTATGGCTACGATTTTGATGACAATGATTGTAAATGCACAAGACTGCACTTTATCTGAATGGCATATATACATTTCAACAGTACAAACTGACACAATACTGTATGTGGGATACTGATTGCAAGAGACTGGATAGGATTCAGAGTCCAGCTTTTACTGTTGGTCAACAAATTACAGTACAATGTCATTGCGATATATAAAAGAAAAAGACAAGACTATACACTGATCAAGCATAACATTATGACCACCTTCCTAATATTGTGTTGGTCCCACTTATGCTGACCCGTCGTGGCATGGACTCCTCTAGACCCCTGAAGGTGTGCTGTGGTATCTGACACCAAGATGTTAGCAGCAGATCCTTCAAGTCCTGTAAATTGTGAGGTGGAGCCTCCATGGATCGGACTTGTTTGTTCAGCACATCCCACAGATGCTCGATTGGATTGAGATCTGGGGAATTTGGAGGCCAAGTCAACACCTCAAACTCGTTGTTGTGCTCCTCAAACCACTCCTGAACCATTTTCCCATGTGTTCCCCAGGTAAGAGACGCACACGCACCCAGCCATCCACGTGATGTGAAAGAAAATGTGATTCATCAGACCAGGCCACCTTCTTCCATTGCTCCGTGGTCCAGTTCTGATGCTCACGTGTCCACTGTTGGCTCTTTCGGCAGTGGACAGGGGTCAGCATGGGCACCCTGACTGGTCTGTGTCTATGCAGCTCCATACACAACAAACTGATGCACTGTGTATTCTGACACCTTTCTATCAGAACCAGCATTAACTTCTTGAGCAATTTGAGCTACAGCAGCTCGTCTGTTGGATCGGACCACACAGGCATCAGTGAGCCTTGGCCGCCCATGACCCTGTCACCGGTTCACCACTGTTCCTTCCTTGAAGCACTTTTGATAGATACTGACCACTGCAGACCGGGAACACCCCACAAGAGCTGCAGTTTTGGAGATGCTCTGACCCAGTCGTCTAGCCATCACAATTTGGTCCTTGTCAAACTCGTTCAGATTCTTACGCTTGCCCATTTCTCCTGCTTCTAACACATCAACTTTGAGGACAAAATGTTCACTTGCTGCCTAATATATCCACCCACTAACAGGAGCCGTGATGAAGAGATGATCAGTGTTATTCACTTCACCTCTCAGTGCTCATAACGTCATGCCTGATCTGTATGTATACATGTGGATGTGTGTTTGTGTGATATAGTCTATAAAGTGTATTTACTAGGCTATATACTGTAAAATGCAAGTGTAATATGCTACTGTAAGTATAAAGTAAAAAATGCAACTGTTAAAAAATTAAAGGTTTACAATAAGTTTATCTGTTCTGTCTACGAAATGCTTGAATGATTGAGGAAACAGTTGTTCTCCCAACATTCACCTGCACCTTTCAACCCGCCTCTGCCATTGTAAGGTCATGATCGAGAACATGGTCCACAATATTGGTCCTTGTTTCATCAGAAACATGCCTACTTCCTTCTTCTTCCTCTGTTTTTCCACCCTTCCCTTCCATTACACATCATTACTCTTCTTCTTCTTCTCAGCTGTTGACTCTGTTTTCTTGTTCTTCCATTATAAGAAATTGTAACTCTGTGTTGTGCTCTGTCTATATATGCTGAGAAGCATGGTAATACAATGTTAGTGGGTACGTTAAACTGCCACACCAGGAAAAAGAGCAGAAGAAGAACAGCACATACACAATGACTTGAGCGCTTGAAAACAAAGTCCACTAGATAGTGCACACTAAGTATAGCAGGGTTGGGCTTAAGCTTTGAATGTTTAGATATAGTTTAAGTGGAGCAAATTGTAACAGCACAATGCACAATCAGTTTGTTTCTTCCTAGCAGCATTTAGTCCCCTAGTTAGTACAGTACAGCCTCATATAGTGAATTAAGCACTAAGCAGTGAACAGAACACACTCTTGTATAGGTCATATTGTTTTTGCAGGGCTGATAAAAAACAAAAGGCATTTGGTCACAATCAGCTACAAAGCTGAAAAGTTCAAAATAAGAAAATAAAAAAAACCCTAGCATTATGGATTTGTTCCTTTGTCTGGTAACACTTTAATTTAGGGTCCAATTCTCACTATGAACTAGTTGTTTATTATCATTCATATTACTAGGATATTGATTGTTTATCAGTACTCATAAAGCACATATTAATGCCTTTTTCTGCATGACCATATTCTACATCCTATAATCCTAACCCATACCTAAACTTAACAACTACCTTACTAATTAATAAGCAGTAATTAGGAGTTTATTGAGTCATAGGTAATATTTAGTTAATAGTGAGAACTGGACCCTAAACTAAAATGTGACCATTTTTCCTACTGTACCAAAACGTACCAAACCGTGACTTCTGTGTACCATAGCATCCCTAATAGACAGACAGACAGACACAGATAGATAGATAGATAGATAGATAGATAGATAGATAGATCAGAACAGAAAACTCATTTATCTTACAGTCCAACAGTAAATACATCTGAATCCAACAGAAAAAATATGAATATGACCTTTAAAATCTGTGTCGATTTAGCAGATTCAGTCACACACATGTTCTGATGACGTCTGTGTGTTTTACTGAAGATCATTAAACTGACGTTAAAGTGAAAGTAAACAGGAGGAAAATCAGGAGTACGTTTGATTCTCACTGAATTTGGTCTGTTGTTATTAATGATATTTGAGCATTCCTATGGTCTCTTTTTGAATGGTATTTGTACCACGGGTGGTACAGTGGAATGGGTTAAATATTACTGTCTAACAGCTCATATTCATCGTAACTAACAGCCCTGTGATTTAACGAGTCTTTGTCTCCGGTGAGTTTCTGTTTCCTCATTGAATATGACAGCCTGAATTATTATATCTCTCATATTATTTGTGTGTTTCTGGAAAAATCCCTCAGAGTTTGTTTTATTTGAGTCTGTCTGTATTTTCACAGGAATGTTGTCGATTATTATCACTTTACTGTTGAATCTCCTCATAGAGACTTCTGGTAAGAACACATTTGGATTTCATTCAGTTTTATGGCTTATATATTCCACACAACCAGATTAAATCAACAAATGTTCATATTTATCAAGTAATTTATATATGTGAACACTTCTATGGGTTATTATTGCACTAGATTAAATATTACACAGACATGGAAGATTTACAATAGGTTCTTTGAGACACGATCTGTCTTATCTCTAACTCCACTTTACAATATTCAGTCCAAAGTTCAAAAATAACCCTGTTTAAACATTCACTATCTTTACATGTATTTCTAATGTGAGTAAAACTGCTGCAGATTTAGAACCACAATAACTAGTAAATATAATAAATAAATGCAGTATTATAGGCCTACATCAGGTTCAGAAATGAGCTTTTCCAAAAATATTTGCATGTTATGAGATTAATGTAATTTTAAATCATCTACATAAAAGTAGGCCTATATAAATTATAAAATTAAAAAACAGGAACTCATTAAAATAGGGCTGTGATATTATTATTATTGATTATTGTCCTTAATATTGTAATAATGATGTCGATTAACAGAATAAATTACAAACATTTTGTGTGTGGAGAAACAGCATATTTTTTAGGGTGTACTCACACACGGTTGTCCTACACTACATGCCTCTTCCAAGCGGGCCAAGGACGGTTAAACGAACCGCGCCCGGGCATGGTATGGAGTGATCACACTAGTCAAACAAAGCAGACTTTGGGGGTCAAACACGCTTGGGCACGGTTCAGATCACCTAGTGTGAGTACACCCTTAGTCTACACAGGCAAAACAAGTCGAGAACCATTTATGAATAAGTTTAGTAGTGTTTATTATCAGTGTTTGTTTGGTCTCATTTGAGTTAGTGTTTTCATGTATTACCTGTTGGATTGCTATTAAACTCTGCATTTGAACTATATTCCTGATCATCATTTGTCTGACTGCAACTTGCTAACAGAAGACCAGACCACAACTAAATATGGAATATGCAGCTCAATTCACTGCTTTAGCCTACCAAAGCCTTCATTTTTTGGACTTTTTAGTTGACTTTTGTCGTCTCACCATCACCTGCCTTTATGACAACGAGATCCTGAAGTCATTGTTCTGGAACAGGGCAAACTACCACCACCCAGTAGACCTCCCAGACACCTCAGGACTTGACTGGTGGGAGGTTATCATCAAGTGTCTGAAGAGCGTCTGTCCCTGATCAGGAACCCAGCCAGACCCCAGAGCCCAATCCACCACCTTCAGCCGCAGAGATTTTGCAGATGCCCCCCGCAGACGGAGTGCGACCGCCTGCCACGGCGAGTGAGCCAGACCCCGAGGAAAAGTGGACAGCGTCGACCCTCGCCCCAGAGTAAGTCTGACCAGGGGTGTGAGCCCACGACACCAGCAGCAGCTGAGGGAATACAATTGGAAGTGAACACTGAGGACTGGGTGATTATGCTGGATATGGTGGTACTGCCTCCCACCTTACACCACCCTGAACTATCAGATCTTCATCAGTGCTGTTGCTAGACAGCATTATAAATGTACTGTATCATCGACCTGTTGGGAATTGGAATTACCGTCATTGATCTCATCAAGCTTACCTCTGTCACCGTCAACCCAGAGCTTAGCCAGTCCTCCAGCCCCGCCTCTGCTGAATGCCTGCAGCCCTTCATCTTCCCCATTGATGCCTTGCTGTGACATGGAGTCTCAGGTCATGCAACCACCAGCTTTGCCCAAGCGAGAGGATCCTGTGGCTTTGCCTGCGGCCTCTGATCCCTCCGCTCCACTTTGGCCCATCAATCTGTCGGCTTCGCCTTGGCTCCTCCCACCTTCGGCTCCACCAGAGACCCTCAACCTTGCGGCTCCACTGGGTTCCCTCGTCCCACCGCCTCCCCCTTGGTCAGTCATTACTCTACTTCTGCCAAGGATTTGCGAGCCTTCCACTGCGCTCAGTCCCTCTGGCTACAGCGGGTTCCTCCTACCCTCTGGCTCAGCCTCTGTCCTCCGTCACACCAGCTCCACCTCAGTCCTCAGGAACTCTGGATCCAACTCAGATGCTCGTCGCTGCGGCTTTGCCTAGGTCTCCAGTGCCAGCGATTCCGCTCTATCTATGCCCTGGGATCAATTGGCTCTCTCTCCATTGGTTGCCACCAGAATGTTGTCAGCCATAGCAACACCTTGGCTCCTCCCTCCACCTCCCTCGTCCTCACCACACCATCCCTTTCCCGCCTCCTCCTTCCCCTCTCCACGCAGCGAGGTTGCGCCTTCCAGAAGGGGGCGTTCTGTTATGCTTATTTAGTTGTGTTTGTTCTTAGTTTTGTTTTCATGGACTTTTAGTTTGTTTTCATTAATCACATGTGTTCCTTTGTTTGAGTTTCCCACCACATTAGTTTTCGTGGAAACTAATCTTCATCACAGCTGTTCGTCATTTAGTTTATCATTTTGTGTATTTAAGGTCCTCACCTTTACTTAGTGTTTGTCTGGTCTCGTTTGAGTTAGCGTTTGTATGTATTACCTGTTGGATTTTCATTAAACCCTGCATTTGAACATTATTCCTGATCATCATCTGTCTGTCTGCACCTTGCTTAAAGGGTTAGTTCACCCAAAAATGAAAATAATGTCATTTATTACTCACCCTCATGTCGTTCCACACCCATAAGTCCTTCATTTACGAATCAAATCAGTGACTCGGATCTCCTATCAAACGGCTAAACTGCTGAAATCATGTGACTTTGGCGCTCCGAATCACTGATTCGATTCGCAAAGCTCCGAAGCAGTGTTTTTTGGGTGTGGAACGACATGAGGGTGAGTAATAAATGACGTTATTTTCATTTTTGGGTGAACTAACCCTTTAACAAATAAATAAATACAGTATATACATAGATTAAAGAGATTGATTCTTACATCGGAATGAATCAATACTGAATTTACTTAAGATTGATAATGACACCATTTTCTTTAAGAGCTGCTGTGCAGACAAAATTATATACCAGTTATCACTGTAAAGCTGCTTTGACACAATCTGCATCGTTAAAAGCGTTATATAAATAAAAATAACTTGACTAACACATTGTATATTTACTTTTTTTGTGTCTTTCAGTGTCGTTCACGGTTGTGGTTCCTCGTGATCAGATAGCAGCTCATGTCGGGTCCACAGTCACTCTGCCCTGCTGGATCTCTCCTCCTGAGAACGCTGAAGCTCTGGAGATCCGCTGGTACCGTCATGACCAGTTCAGCAACCCTGTTCTCTTCTATCAGCATAGAAAGATCCAGGACGTCCAGGATAAATCGTACAGGAATCGAACCTCACTGACTCTGTGGTCAGATCAGTCTGGTGGACTGAAGGATGGAGACGTCTCTCTACGGCTGGAAAAACTCACAGTTCAGGATGAAGGTTCATTTCACTGTTATGCGAGTGGAGAAAAGGCATATGACAGTGGAGAGGTGGTTCTCAAAATCACTGGTGAGTCAAAAACTAAAATTCATGTTTTTATGGATCATTAAAGTGCTAAAGAACTCAGTAACCAGTACCTCCTTTCTTAGACTGAGAGAACTGAGAAAAGCCATAGATGAGGAGTGTAGAGCTACTCACCATGATACAGTCCAACTCTACTCTGCCCCTTCAGTATTGCCACCTGTCCAAGAGGAGCATATGTCCCTCCAATAGAACATTATCATGGATGGAGGCAAACGAGAGAATGGGATGCATTGCAATTTTCCCAAAATAACTCTGATTAACCATGCTCTATACCCCAAGGAAATCGCAGGGAAGCTTAGGCCATAACTTATGAGCCAACAATAAGAGAATGGGACTCTTATGCGGTCAATTCAAAACTCTCCTTTACCAAGCTCGCACCCTGATTTAGTAAAGGCACTCTCCAGAGCCCCATTATGGCCAGTAATCTATTGAAAGCACCCATCCCGAGGGGGAGCGTGTATCCCTACTTCAAAACTCCACAATAGTTGGAGAAGGAGGTAAACAAAATAGAGGGACGCTTTTTACAATACAGATTGTTTCAAAGCAGCTTTACAGTGATAACAGGAAAATAATGCAACAAAATTTGTTTTGGCTGTACAGCAGCTCTAGAAGAAAATAGTGTCATTGTCCAGCTTAAGTAAGTTCTGGAGAAAACAGTGATGTCATCTTCAGGCCGATCAGTAATGTTGATGAATATTAAGTGTCCCCAACTAAGCAGGCCAGAGGCGACAGCGGCAAGAACCCAAACTCCATCAGGTGACAGAATGGAGAAAAAACCTTGGGAGAAACCAGGCTCAGTCGCTCAGTTCTCCTCTGGCCAACAACAAACAGTGCATGATTATGATTCAGGCAGCGTTACAGGTCAGAAGTCAGACTGGACCGGAACATTTAAAACATTTAATCCAGTTCTAAGTTCCTCTAAGCCAGTGGTGTAAAACTCATTTTAGGTTGAGGGCCGGATGGGAAAAAAATGTAACCATGTGCAGGCCGATTTTTTTTTTTAAAACCTTAGTGAGCTGACAGTTACATTAATATTAACCATACAAACTACACATTAATTTGCACGAAAAAAAAAGCACACACACTGCTCTTTGAAGACTTTATTAGATTTTATGGCCAATTCCAATTTTTTTTGGAGCAAATTCGATACCGGTTGCCAATTTTTTTCTTTAAGCAAATTTATTTGTTGTTTCTTTGTTCTATAACAGGCCAAACAGGACTTAAACAAAAAAATTTGTGAAGGCATTTGGTATACAGACACCACTGCATTTTGAGCATGAGCAGTTGTTTTTTATTTAAATTAAATTGTGTAATTTCAAGATTTACATAAAAAAAACAGCATGGTCTGACTTTATAGCTTTGAGAAATTATGCTACATAAGACACCTGCACAAAACAAAAATAGCAGAAGGACTGAATGAAAATGCAAATTCACTCTCTGACAGTAGGTGGCGCTTGTGGAACAGCAGCGATATAGCATTTCCTTGGTTACCGCTGTACACAAAGCAGCGCTGCGGTTATAAAATAGGCTACTTATATGGAGATCGAAACTTTTCTGAAGACAGTTCCCTTCTTAGTTACATTCATATAAAACACAATTCAATATCTATATTTTTCTTCCTATATTTCACAAACAGTGAGCTTGGCCTGGTACAGTATTTGCTCTGCTGGCGCATCTGTGTTCATCTCTTTGCGTCCGTATTCAGCATGTGGCTGTGTTAACGTTCTGTTTACAGACTGAGTAATATTTCCACACAAACGACAGTTCGGGAACTGATTGCAAAGCAGTTTGTTTGCAAGTCCAGAATAGATATTGGCCAAAATAAAACTAATAACCGTTCGGATTTATGGCCGGTGGACTATGCATAACTGTTTTTAATAATTGTTCAAATCATCCCCCGGCCGGATTGGACACCTGTGCTCTAAGCCAATGTATGCAGAGAACCACCAGCAAACGCCTTGCCATCCAGCTGCAGGGTGGTTTGTAACGGCTTTGCTGGCAAGACTGGAGCATAAAATGAGGATGCCTCACTCTGCAGGGGCGTCTTCAGATATTCCTGTTCACACAATCCCTCCACATCAACGTAGTTGTTGAAAGGGGAATATGCTAGCTGAATGTGGCATCTTCCAGGACTTCTCCTCGGTGTGAAGATCCAGAAGAAAAGGAAGGCTCAAGGGGAAGGGACGATCATGACCCGCCAGAATTCGTGCATCCAGTCTGCCATGAGCGACTTTTTGTTTCTCACATGACCAGGTCAAATCCAACCTGGTGGGAATTACATCCAACAATTCCTCATAACCGGGGCTGATGGAAAGTGAGGGCTCAACAAACTCACTGTCTTTGCCTCATCCTACCACGTCAAGCTCCTCAGAGCTGGACACCAGCAACATGCTTTGCCATTGTTTACTTTTCACACGCTACAAACTAACGGCTCCTGAAGACAAAAAAGCTGATGACATGTAACTCAGGCACCATTTTATAAGCACGACTCTCCGTGTGCGACGTCATGGACTGCCGTCTGCCAAAAAATAGGCGTGTGTCTACCCATGCTCAGACACTGGTCATGCTGAGGGCGTTCCCCATAATGTCAACACCAAGACGCAGTGTCAACGTTCCACTTCGAAAGGGAACTTTGTTTGACATCAAGCCTGGTGTGAACACACATAAATTGAACATGATGCACAATGTTTTTAGAATAATTGATTTATATATTTTGCTCTGGAGTTGATTTTAAATTCATATGGATTTTCTTCCTCAGATCCACCAGTTTCATCAGATCTATGGAAGCCTCTTTTCTTCACCCTTCTCATTTGTGCTCTTCTGGGTTTGGTTGGGCTGATCCTGTACAAATACAGACACAAACTAACAGGTAAAATCTGGTAGAAAGATTTAAAAAGAGTTAGTCTTAAGGAGGTTTTATGTTTTATGCATCTCATGTGTTGATATTTTTTTTTATCTGTTTTGCAGGGAAGAAACCAGAAGATCAAAGTAAGGAACATGAACTCACATCATTATTTCAGGAGTTACTGGGAGAAAGCTACTCATCTTTTCTGAAAAGGCTTTCTGATACAGCTAAAGTAGTCTGTTTTTATGACAGTCAATGCCGGAGATAGTTAAATGTGTAATTTAATGTGGTATGAAAAGTCTGAAGAAATGATAATTGATAAAACAGATAGATAATTAATCCCTCCAATGATTTTTTTTTCTTACTTTAGTTTGTGAGAACAGACCTATGGAGAAACTGACAAAAGAAGGTACTTGAAGTTGTTTGTTCTATGTTATACTTTTATAAGAACCATGAAAAGTCTGAAGAATTTGTAGAAACAGATTGATAATTAATCCCTTTGATTTTTAATAAAAACCGTAACTGCTAATTGTTAAGTAAACATCTACATGCATGTTTTAGCAGAAGAAAACATTAACATGTTTTGGTGGAAAATAGAATGAACAGAATAATAAAACTGTTTTCTTCGGCGAAAATGAAAGTGACATGTGAAGGCCAAATATGGTTACCCATACTCAGAATTTGTCCTCTGCATTTAACCCATCCAGTTAGTGCACACACATTAGGAGTAGTGAGTAGGTCTCAAACTGCTTGTTTTTTTATTTCAGTTGAGGGAGAGATAAACATAGAAGAACTGAGGAAACATGCAGGTATGACATATGACAGGTATCTCATTTACATACATTTCATACATGCATACAAGTAAATATGATCTCATGCACACAAGTTCGAGGATCAATAATTGTTGCTTTGTTTTTTCCTCCCAGTTCAGATTACTATTCACCAACATTATGTATCTCCAGATTTGTTCGTTTCTAAGGACCGTAATATGGTAAGGAGTAGTAAAGAATATAAACACACTGGAGAGGGATTTCCCTACAAATTGTATGCATTTGGAGCCCAAACATTTACTTCTGGACGTCACTATTGGGAGGTTGCGTTGGCAGTTCCACCTAATCCTCCTAAAAACTACTGGTTAATTGGTGTGGCGAAAGATGGAAGTTTTCGTTCAAAAGACAAATCTTTAACTCCATCAAACGGTTACTGGTTTCTGTGTTCAGACGGTCCTAATGGCTTTTACACCAACTCTGATCCACCAGTTAAACTCTCACTGACACCGAGACCTGAACAACTGGGAGTTCTGTTAGATTATGATGACGGTCAGCTGTCATTTTACAATGTCAAAGAGAGGAAACATCTCCTGACCATGAGCACCAGATTCACTGGATCAGTCATTGTTCCTCTGTTTAATCCAGGTGTAGGAGATCTGAGTCCGCTTAAAATTCTAGATTGTCCAAAACCTGTAGAACCACCTGTAGAGTCCAGTCAACCTTTACTGAATAACACTGAGGCTACACCGGACGCAAGTGGCGCGACGGAACGTGTCAAAAGCAAATAGAAACCATTATAATCAGTGATGCTGTCTACACTGGATGCTGAAAAACACAGTATGATGACAGAACTGATGCCCTGCTCTATTTCTGATGTACTCCACACACACACACACACTGAAGCTGCCGTCACATTAGCGATATTTCAGCGAAATTTCATGAAAAGCTCCACTGTCTCTTATAGCGTAGAGATGTATGAAACACAGCTCACACAGACGTCACTTCCAAACCAAGCAGCTTCTGTTTGTCAAAAACAGCAAAAACGAGTGAAATCCAGCAGAACTTAATGTGAAATTACATCTGATGTTGTAAGATATTTTTTCAACAGATGGACACTTTGGGGACTTTGTAATACACGTGTTTTACTGTAAATGATACTGAAGTACATTTTGATTGATGTTTTTGATTTTAATAAAAGACAATAAATAATTAATCAAAACATTTCAAAGGGTTTTTCTTTATAAATGCTTTGTGTTGTCACTGCTGTGAACCTCTTAAATGTGAAATTAATTTATAAGTTCTCTTTCTTTCTCCAACGATCACAGTTGTGGTACCTTACGGTCGGGACTACAGTCACTGTTCACCTGTAAGACTTTCTTCAGTCAAACACAGGAGGAGACGTTCAGAGCTGAAACTGTTGAGCATTAAAAAAATAAAACGCACCATGAAAGTATCATAACACTAGTTCACATGACAGCAGGAATGACTGACACCTGATATGATGTTTGAGATGCCTGTCCAAAGACGCTGTTCAGCAGGTTAGTGTACATGTTGTTTGTGACTTCTCGTTTGATTTCCTGCTCTTCTTCTTTTTGGGGAGGGCTGGTTTGTGGGCGGAGCCATCAGCTGATTGGCTGGATTTGATGGCGAAAATTCAGATGTGTGAGAAACTCATTAACTGAAAATTGAAGTTTCTGTTGCATGTTTCGTTATCAGAACTGATGTGATATGTTTTAAGATAAAAAATGTCAAGATGCTTGTAACTTGTCATGATTGTGGCTGATAAGGACAAAACATTACAGTGTTGTGAACAAACTAATCTAACATAGAGATGTGACACAATCAGAGTGTTAGTAAATATCAACATAAAATCGCTGATGTAGTAGTACTGCTCTTCTTCTACTTCACTTTCCTCACTTTTTAAGCTTCACTATTGCCATAAGGCACACAGAACTTATATAACTTACACTACCGGTCAAAAGTTTTTAATGTTTTTAAAAGAAGTCTCTTCTGCTCACCAAGGCCTCATTTATTTGATCTAAAATACAGTAAAAACAGTAATATTGTGAAATATTTTTACAGTTTAAAACAGCTGTTTTCTATGTGAATATATAGTAAAGTGTAATTTACTCCTGTGATCAAGGCTGAATTTTCAGCATCATTACTCCAGTCTTCAGTGTCACATGATCCTTCAGAAATCATTCTAATATGATGATTTGATGATCAAGAAACATTTATGATTATTATCAATGTTGAACACATTGCATACTGCAGCCTTTGCCCTCGCTCTTTTGATAATTTTTTCCCTCCAGTCGATCCAAGCGAAAAAAAATCCTTAGCCTATACACGTCAATGTCGGAGAGACGAGATCTGTGTGGATTTTCCATTATCCCATATTCAATCACCTCACGCGCCTCATAAAAACAGAAAACACATATGCATGTTCATTCATTATTATACAAAACACATCTATGAGAATTACAGAATATGAAGTGTTACTCATTATATGCTGACGTCTGTTATATTGAGGGATCACGTTGTGATATTCACAGATTCGAATTTCCCTAGTCAATAACTCCTGAGCTAAACGCTGTTACTACACAAATAACACCTCTTTTCTATCGTAGTAATGTAGAGGCAGCTACAACCCAAATTTCAAAAACAAAAACAGTCAATAACTTCACTGTAATACACTGTACTGTCACCAAATTCAGCTCACACATCACTGATGTTCTGATAGTTATACTACAACACTTATTTGGGGGAAATGTCTTTTTGTATAATTTTTATGATTTTTCATAATGAAAAAAAAAAAAAAAAATCAATAACTTGACCATTATGGAAATTAAATTCAATAACTTCACTGTAATACAGTGTACTGTCACCAAATTCAGCTCACACATCTCTGATGTTCTGATAGTTATTGTATCATTTTTAAGATTTTTTTTTTTCATATGAAAATAATTCCATAACTTGACTATTATGGAAATTATATTCAATAACTTCATTGTAATACAAAAAGACATTTCCCCCAAATAAGTGTTGTAGTATAACTATCAGAACATCAGTGATGTGTGAGCTGAATTTGGTGACAGTACAGTGTATTACAGTGAAGTTATTGACTGTTTTTGTAGTATTCGCTTTTCGGGTTTTGCACTTTGCAGACGGTCCCTTGGAATCTGTCTCTCAGTCGTCCGCACATAGAGACTTATGTATTTTGTCCACCGCGGAGGAAAGCTGATTTTGAGGAAATTTGGGTTGTAGCTGCCTCTCTACATTACTACGATAGAAAAGAGGTGTTATTTGTGTAGTAACAGCGTTTAGCTCAGGAGTTATTGACTAGGGAAATTCGAATCTGTGAATATGCGGCCAACTTAAGTGAAAAACAGGAGGAACGTCAGGTGCGCTTTTGAAAGATTCTGATTTTCATCTAGCCTGTTTTACGTTTATATTTGACTCTTTTATTGTGTTGAACGCGTCTATAAGCACATATTCATCTAAACAAACCAGATTACTGTGATTTAACAGACGAGTCTTTTGTCGGTGAGTTTGTTTCCTCATTGCATACGACAGTCTGATTTATTATATCGCTCGTGTGTTTCTGGAAATGAATCCTTCAGAGTTTGTTTTATTTGAGTCTCTCTGTATTTTCACAGGAATGTTGTCGATTTTTATAGCTTTACTTGTGAATCTCTTCATAGAGACTTCTGGTAAGAAAAAGTTTGGATTTCATTCAGTTTTATGGCATATATTCAAAACATTCATTCAGTCATTCATTCCTGATATATCAACAAATGTTCATATTTATGGAGTAGGCCTAATTCATATCCGTGAACACGTTCTATAGGATATCCTCCTGACTACCAGGAAAAAAGTTTTGTGTATTTAGTATTTTTTTTGTCATTACATTGTTTAGAGCCTAAGAAAAATAAAGGATAAAAATTTTGAAAAAAATGATAGTTTATTCATATGTTATGCTATGTCTTCTGTAGTGGACACCAGGATCGGTTTTTAAAAAATAAAATAAGACATGAATAGACATGAAAAGGCAAAAACAATGGGATTTTTTTTTTAATCACCAATCAATTTTTAGGTTTCAGGATTTTTTATACCAAACTTTGTATAAAGATGATTCTCAATATGTTATGAAAGATACAACAGAATGATTTGATAAACCAATTTGCTTTATGCAATGTGTGTAAAATGGCCATAAATGTTTTTTTTTTTTTTTTTTCCTTTCTCCATTATACGTATACAATGTATCTACATGCCGTATCTAATTTGCATATTAATGTGTTCTTGGAGCAACATGTAATGAAAAAAGAAGTGTAATAATATCTAATATTTCATAGGATTATCCCACTTGTGTCTCCCAAAATGCCTGATAAACATGATTTAAATCCTGTTGTCCTCTACAGCGGACATGCATAAAATCGATGTCCTGTTTTGTAACAGAAAGTCATATTTTGATTTGAAACCCCATGACATTTTCCTGAGATGTTGATTTTATGACAAACAATTTGAAAATTAGTCAGATGTAAATGATAATAACAAAATATTATCATATTAAGGGTGTTAAATTTGATCAGTAAATTAATGTCAGACATTTTTAAAGACCAAGGAGAGAGAGTGGTCATGGTGAAACCTCTGAACATTTGGTATCTCAAAAGCCCTGAATGTGTCTTTACAGGACATCCAGACTTAAAACTGTGACATGTAAGATCTCAGAGAAATTCGCTAAAATATAATGTCCTTTACAGAGGACAAAACTCCATAGCTTTTCTGTCAAAGATACTAGAAAAGGCAGTTTCATCACAGCTATGTTCCTTTTTAGAAAGAAATGGTATCTGTGAGGATTTCCAGTCAGGATTTAGACTGTACCATAGTACTGAGACTGCTCTCATTAGAGTTACTAATGATTTGCTCTTATCATCAGATCGTGGTTGTATCTCTCTATTAGTGTTACTGGATCTTAGTGCAGCATTTGACACTATTGACCACAATATTCTTTTAAATAGACTCGAAAATTATGTTGGCATTAGTGGAATTGCACTGTCATGGTTCAAAACATACTTATCTGACCGTTATCAGTTTGTAGTAGTAAACGAAGAGATGTCATATCGATCACAAGTTCAATATGGAGTACCACAAGGCTCAGTACTAGGACCGTTGCTGTTCACTCTGTACATGCTACCCTTGGGAGATATCATTAGGAAGCATGGCGTTAGTTTTCACTGTTACGCTGATGATACTCAGCTCTATATTTTTTCTCTGTATTAAACTTACCAATTCACAAAATTAATGGAATGCATAGCTGACATAAAAAATTGGATTAAGATAATATGTGGTGATTTCATGAATATTGTTTTGAAAATGTTTAATTCTAACACTTGCATAACCTTTACATAAATTTAAAAGAAAGGTAGGAACAATAACTATGGGACAGGCTACTAAACTTTCCCACGTTCCAAGGATGTTCTTTTAAAACAGCACACAAAACCTTATTCATTTGAAGTTAGTGGTCATTCTAAATGTTTAAAGGATGTTGTTTTAAGAACATTTTCTCCCAACATTATGAGGACATTTAAAAAATCTTCCACAAACAAAAATATGTATAAATAGCATTTAAATAACACAACATACAAGATATTTAATACACTGTAAAAGTTAGAATACCAGCTGTTAATTTGTATAATTTTATTTTACTGTCAATTTTAAGTAGGGATCAATGACCAGTTGTTCAGTAATATTTAAAGCCGATGTTAATGAATATTACCGTTGCTCTGAGAAATTTTGCAGTGAAATTTAGTCATTCCAACAGGAATCACACATCGGGAGTTTCACGTTAGGGCGAAAAAGTTCCGCAAGCAGATTTCACTCGTATTCAAGTGTTGCATTTGAATTCTCCACGATGACCAACAGAAAGCTGCTTGGTTTGAAAGTGACTTCTGTGTGAGCTGTGCTTCATACATCGCTATGGACTTTTTGCATGCAAAATTTCCCTGAAATATCGATTCGCTAATGTGACCGCAGCTTAAGTCTTATTTATTTTATTTTTTCAGGAAAAAACATATGCTACAGATTCACTGTGACGAGTAAATATAGCAAATAAATACAGTATATAATGCATATATTTAATTATGTGTGTCTTTCTGTGTCTCACAGTCTCGTTCAGTGTTGTGGTTCCTCGTGATCAGACAGTGGCTCATGTCGGGTCCACAGTCACTGTGCCCTGCTGGATCACTCCTCCTGAGAACGCTGAAGCTCTGGAGATCCGCTGGTACCGTCATGACCAGTTCAGCAACCCTGTTCTCTTCTATCAGCATGGGAAGATCCAGGACGTCCAGGAAGAATCGTACAGGAATCGAACCTCACTGACTCTGTGGTCCGATCAGTCTGGTGGACTGAAGGATGGAGACGTCTCTCTACGGCTGGAGAAACTCACAGTTCAGGATGAAGGTGTATTTCACTGTTATGTGAGTGGAGAAAGTACATATGGCAGTGAAGAGATAGTTCTCAAAGTGACTGGTGAGTCAAAAACTACAATTCATTATGTTTTTACGGATCTACACCTCAATAAAGGAATAGTTCACCTATTTTTTTTTCTTTTGCATGAGTAGGCTTTTCTCCAGATTTCTACTAATCTAACTCTGTAATAAATGGAATATCAAACCCATTTTTTGCAGCAGAATGCTGCCATAATTTTCCAAAGAAATGGTCAACTCAGCTAACAGGGAACATTCTCATAAGTTTGGCTAATGTTCTGGCAAGGTTCTCTCATGATGATGGCATGCTTCAGTCGTGAGCGAAAATGCAGTAATAAATAAGCCATAGACATTTATTGGATAGCATAGATCATGTTTGTAAGTTGGATTTCAGGCGATGATCTTTTAGCTGCTGGAGGTTGTTAGTATGGTCTTGAGACTTTCCTTTGTATAGATGGGTCCAGGAGTTGGTTGGTATGCTGAAATCTATCTGAAATCTTTTCATGTATCTTTATACCTCAGTTTAGACCTTCCAACAGTATGGGCCCCCTTCTTGAGCACACTGTGCAGAATTGTGTTAGGGAATGCTGAAGGGGGACATTCTGGTAACATGACCAGCCTATCTAAGACTAATGAATTTTAGGCAGGAGGAAAGTGGTTCAATTTTTGTCACTTTAAAAAGATCTTCATTTGACATTTTATCCCTCCAATTCTTACCAAGTATTAACCTGAGGCATCTAGTGTGAAAAGCACTTAGCTGACTCTCTTGATACCTGTTCCGCATTCAGGATGCTCAGAACACATGCTTCATACACTCTTACTTTGGTGCAGACAGATAGATGCTTATTCTGCTACACACAATTTGTCAAACGCCCAAAAGTAGAGGCTGCTTTCCCCAACCTGATTGAAATCTCATCGTCTAGGGTGGTATTACGGGTCACTATTGTCACAGACATGCCAGGCTCCAACACCCACCAATCACAACGCACTCCATCTCCGGAATACTGATCACACGCACCTGCACCTCATCAGCACACTCATCACCACCACTACTTAAGACGCTCACACACACTCAGTCACTGTCCGGTCTTCGTTCGCATCTAGACGTACCTACATGCTTACCTCAAGGACTCCCAGCGATCTACTTACCTGTCTCCAGCGTCTCCAAGTCTCTCCTCGTGTTCCCAGTCTGTGTGTGAGTGTCTCCAGTCATCTGCGTTGTTCATCTTCCATCGTCTTCCCTGGTCTCCATCTATTCAACACAAAGGACAGTATCACTCATCCTCATCTCACCATTCACCTGCCAAGTCACTTGATACTCACCTGCACATCTGTTTACTCTGCTGTTGTCTCAATAAACTACCATCTCTGCCATCTACAGTCTCTGTCCCTTCTGTACTGTAACAGAAGACCGGACCAAGACCGCGAGACAACAGCATGAGCCACCCGGATCCCTTTCAGGAGCTCGTTGACGCCCTGCGCCGAGCGCTCACTGTCAACCCTCCTTCACCTCCACCAGCGATCACGTCCGTCAACACAGCCACCACTCCTTCACCACCCATGCACGCCAGTCCCATGGCCAAACCAGCGCCCTACTCTGGATCGGCGGAGGATTGCAGCGGATTCCTCCTGCAATGCGCGCTGGTCCTGGAGATGCAACCGCACTATTACCCCACGGATACCTCCAAGGTAGCGTTCATAATTTCACAGTTACAAGGCAAAGCACTGCAATGGGCCGATTCCATTTGGTCCCAGAATAATCCTATCACTCGTTCTTACTCTGGTTTCGTCGCCCATTTCCGGGAAGTCTTCGGAAAGCCTGCCACTGACTCCTCTATTGGTGAGAAACTATATAATTTAAAACAAGGATCAATGTCTGTGAATGATTATGCTTTGCAATTCAGAACGCTAGCTGCTTCAAGCGGCTGGAACAAGCAGGCTCTGATAACCACCTACCGTCAAGGTCTGGACCCTCGAGTGCGGTTGCATCTTGCTGCATACGAGGATTCCATCGGGCCCGAACGGTTTATCCAACTCTCCATCCGCTTCGCCACTCGTATGCAGTCGTGTCTTGAAGAACACCAAGGCCAGTCGCTATTCCACATCGCTCACCCTTCCTCTCGTCCCAGCTGCCCTGGAACATCTCCGTGGTGCCACTGTCTTCACCAAGTTGGACCTCCGCAGCGCCTACAACCTCATCCGGACTATGAATACCTTGTTATGCTGTATGGCCTGGTCAACGCCCCATCCGTATTCCAGGACTTCATCCACGAGGTGCTCCGGGAGTTCCTCCACAAGTTCGTCTTGGTGTACATCGATGATATCCTCATCTACTCCCGGAGCTTGGCCGAACATCGCCACCACGTTGTGGAGGTCCTGAAACGCCTGAGGGAGTACCACCTCTTCCTTAAAGCTGAAAAGTGCTCCTTCCACCAGCCCTCAGTGCAGTTCCTTGGCTACAACATCGACAGCAGTGGCATCCGGATGGACGAGAGGAAGGTGGATGCCATCCAGAACTGACCAACTCCATCAACCATCAAAGAACTCCAACGATTCCTCGGCTTCGCCAATTTCTACCGCCATTTCATCAGGAATTACAGCTCCATCACCGGTCCACTCACCAACCTACTCCGTCACAAGCCCAAGTCTCTGTCCTGGACTCCAGCTGCCACCACCGCGTTCAACACCTTAAAAGAAGCCTTCACCACCGCTCCACTCCTCATGCACCCTGATCCCGACCTGCCTTTCATCGTGGAAGTGGACGCTTCCACCACCGGAGTTGGAGCGGTGCTATCTCAGCAGCAGGGGACACCAAGTAGACTCCATCCATGTGCCTTCTTCTCCCGCAAGCTCAACCCGGTGGAGATCAACTACGACATCGGCAACAGGGAGCTACTCGCCATCAAGCTGGCCCTCGAAGAGTGGAGGCATTGGTTGGAGGGAGCCAAACACCCCTTCCTCATACTTACCGACCATAAGAACCTTGAGTACCTCCGAGCTGCAAAGAGACTAAACCCCAGACAAGCACGCTGGGCGTTGTTCTTCACCCGCTTTGATTTCACCATCTCCTACTGTCCCGGTGCCAAGAACGTCAAGGCCGATGCCCTGTCACGCTTGCATGCTCCAGAGGAAAGACCCGAGGAACCAGAACCCATCCTTCCTGAAACCCTCATCGTCAGCCCTATCTCCTGGTCTGAGGAGACCTTGCCCTCCTCCAATGCCTCTGCCAACACTCCGTCGGGTTGTCCACCAGGCTTGCAATACACCACCAGAGCACAGCGCACTCCACTCATCCACACTGCCCACACGTCACTAGGCACTGGCCACCCGGGGGTCAATGAAACCCTCTCGTTGCTGAAGGAACGCTTCTGGTGGCCAAACATGGCATCTGACGTCAGAAGGTACGTGCAGGGATGTAAGGAATGCGCCATCCCGAAGAGCCCTCGTCACCTTCCGGCCAGCAAGCTTCTTCCTCTGCCCGTTCCAAACTGACCCTGGTCACACCTAGGAGTCGACTTTATCATGGATCTCCCAGCCTCCAACAACTATACCTGCATCCTCGTCATAGTGGACAGATTCTCCAAGTCCGTGCGTCTGATCCTCCTAACTGGACTACCCACTGCTATGCAAACCGCCGAACTCATGTTTAACCACATATTCAGATACTACGGTATCCCTGAAGACATCGTCTCGGATAGAGGACCTCAATTCGTTTCCCGTGTATGGAGAGCATTCTTCTCGCTCCTAGGTGTGACCGTCAGTCTGACATCCGGCTACCATCCCCAGTCGAACGGGCAGACGGAAAGGAAGATCTAGGAGATTGGTCGCTTCCTCCGTACCTTCTGTCACGGCCACCAGGACTCTTGGAACCAGTACCTGGGTTGGGCCGAGTACGCACAAAACTCCCTGCGCCAACCATCTACAGGACTCACCCCGTTCCAGTGCGTGCTCGGTTACCAACCCCCACTGTTCCCCTGGTCAGGGGAACCATCGGACGTTCCATCTGTCGACTACTGGTTCCGAGAGAGCGAGAGGGTCTGGGACTCGGCACATCATCAGCTTCAGCGGGCCCTGAGCAGACACAGGATGGCAGCCGACCTTCACCGCTCCAATGCCCCTGCCTACCAACCTGGACAGCAGGACTGACTGTCAACCAGGGACATCAGGCTGCGTCTGCCCTGCTGGAAGCTGAGTCCAAGGTTCATTGGCCCATTCACCATCACCAAGCAGGTCAACCCAGTCACGTACCAGCTCCAGCTTCCACCACAATATCGCATTCATCCCACTTTCCACGTGTCTCTACTTAAGCCTCACCACCCTTCTGTTCCTCTCTCCACAGAGCCTGGCGTAGCAGCAGCCGAACCCCCCCTTCCACTCATCCTGGACGACGGTGCAGCCTACGAGGTGCGTGAGATCTTGGACTCCCGGCGCCGTGGTGGTCAACTAGAATACTTGGTGGACTGGGAGGGCTACGGCCCAGAGGAGCGCTCTTGGGTCCCCAGAAACGACATACTCAATCCCAACCTGCTTCACACCTTCCACGCAGCACATCCCGACAGACCTGCCCCACGTCGGGGTCCTCGGCCCTCAGGAGCGGGCCATGGAGGGGGGGGTACTGTCACAGACAAGCCAGGCTCCAACACCCACTAATCACAACGCACTCCATCTCCGGAATACTGATCACATGCACCTGCACCTCATCAGCACACTCATCACCACCACTACTTAAGACGCTCACACACACTCAGTCACTGTCCGGTCTCGTTCGCATCTAGACGTACCTACATGCTTACCTCAAGGACTCCCAGCGATCTACTTACCTGTCTCCAGCGTCTCCAAGTCTCTCCTCGTGTTCCCAGTCTGTGTGTGAGTGTCTCCAGTCATCTGCGTTGTTCATCTTCCATCGTCTTCCCTGGTCTCCATCTATTCAACACAAAGGACAGTATCACTCATCCTCATCTCACCATTCACCTGCCAAGTCACATGATACTCACCTGCACGTCTGTTTACTCTGCTGTTGTCTCAATAAACTACCATCTCTGCCATCTACAGTCTCTGTCCCTTCTGTACTGTAACAACTATAGATCCAAGATAAGTGAACTTTTCCACATCATTTAGAACTAAATTTTTAACTTTTTCAAGCTGATTGTGAGCCCAAAAACATCACATGAGCATGAGAAACAGTCGAGCAGAGTCTGCAGCTCCTCTGGTGAAGTTCTCTGAAAACAAACTCTTGTGTTTTTGTTCTTGCTCTGAAACGTGATAGACTGAAGAAGTTTCCATCATCCCTAGTCAAAAGAGTAATTCCAGTGTAATTATCCAATTTCTCAAAGGCAGTCTTGAATACATACAAATAAATGCCGAAGAGGGCTGGAGCAAGGACACAGCATTGTTTCACACCTCAATTTATAGGAAATTCACAGCCTTCCATTCCATTATGAAAGGATTTAAGTGATAAAGGGGTGGGTGGGCAGCCAGCCTTTTGCAGGACTATATAAAAAGAGCTTGATTTTGAGCCGATTGTGTCAAAAGCTTCAGTCAGATCAACAAAAGCAAGGTAGAGTGGATGATTCTGTTCTCTTGATTTTCCTTGTAACTGTCCCACAGCTAAAATCATGTCTGTTGTAGAGTGGTTGGGTCAGAAGCCACACTGAGACTCAGGATATATTAACTCAATTAACTGATGAAGGCGAGTCAATATGACGCTGGTCAGGACTTTCCCTGTAACACACAGCTGTGATATTCCTCAGTAATCATCACAGTCTCCATGATCCCATTTGTTATAGAGGGTAGTGATCTTTGGATCTTTGAAAACTTGGGGAACATGTTTAGAGTGCCAGCACTTCAGAATGAGTTGATGGAGATGGCAGGATAGGGGTTCTATTCCAGCTTGGAGAAGCTCATCTGATATTTCATCAGTCCCAGCGGCTTTCCTTCTGCCTAGCCCTGGTTATTACCTCGTCTAGCTCTAGTTCTGCATCTAAGAAATTTTGAAGTGGATAGTCTTGTAGGTTAGTTTAAAGTTTCATATCAGATGGTGCTGTTTGAACTGTGTAACTCACTAAAGTGCTCTATCCACGGCACAAGCTTTCCTGATTTGTCTTCAGACAGTGGGTTTACACACTGAGATGTGAGTGTAAGACACCAGGTCTGAGGTCACAGGCTGGTGTAGCACCGGAAGCCATAAGAGGCAGACGGTGTGATGGATACTCTACTCCAATAATGCGTTGGAAAGACACTGGAAGCCAACAAAGCAGAACGTGTGGGGATACTCCACTCCATGAAGGGGTAGGAAAGACACTACTAAGCCTGGTTACACAAAATGAAGCTCTCTGACTCTTATATTCAGACAGGGGTGCCCTGAACTTAGTAAGAGATAGAGATTGATTCAGACAGCCTTTAGTTAAATATGATTGTTATTTTCATATCCTATGCATGATATTTATATTTCTTATGTATATGTTGCAATTATTTTATGATTATCTTAACTCCTTTTCTATGAAAGCACTCTGAATTACCAATGTGTATGAAAAGTGCTATATAAATAAACTTGCCTTGCCTTGACTTCAAATGAAACATTCAATAAAAAAAATCTTAATTCTCAATAAGAATTTCTGTAGACGTGTGACAGAAATACAGTCAACCTTTAATCCATTAATTATCTAGTTAACGTCAGTTGCTTCAGTGTTACTTTAACAAAGTAGATTGGACCCATATAGACATTAAGTAGTGTTCATTTAACACTGAGGATTTTGCTGTGAAGAATGTTGAGTTGTTAATAAAAATTAAGTTGAAAGAATGTTTCAGGAACATCAAACTAACCTTTAAATGATGTTCTGTTAACATTAAGGAAACTGGACATTTTAAGGTTTCCTTAACCAAAACAGAATGTTTGGAAAACGTTCTTAGAATAAAAATATGTTAGCCGGGAAGCAGCCTCCATTGGAGCACTAGAGATGCATTTATCTAAATAAATTAAAAATATACTTGCACAGTGTTGGGAAAACATCTGAACATCTTTCTCTCCTCTTCCAGCTGTAGGATCTGCTCCTGTCCTGTTTCCACAGCCTCTGGATGATGGACGTGTGAACTTCAGCTGTAGGTCCAGCGGCTGGTATCCAGAGCCGAACATCATGTGGATGTCAGATGAGAGAACGGTTCTCCGTCCTGGAGGAGCATCTCGCAGTCGTGGAGCAGATGAGATGTTCTCAGTCCACAGCTGGACGGTCGTCTCTCACTCGGACGCTCAACTGGTCTCATGTTCAGTGTCTCTCAAGACTGGAGAGTTAAAAGAAGGAAGATTGAACATACAAGCCATCATCTCTTCAGGTCAGAAAACATCTTAGAACAAAGTTGTTTGTAGATATTCAAACAAAGGCTATGATCACACTCTCAGTTTTTAGGATTTGGGATTTACTTAAACGTGTGAGTCTCGAAATGTCCTGTTAACACAGCGACTTGCAGTAACATCTCAAGTACTGTCTGTATGAACATGCAACAGGAGTCAAGCCCGTATTCTCTAACCAGTAACCATAGTGACAGTGACCAAAGTAATATCCAAGATGGCGGTGTCCATAAAACTGAAAATCTTATCCCTTTTTCATATGACAAGAGTCCGATCGAGTTCATCCAGCAAATCTTCATTAACAAACAGCAGCAGAACCGTAACTGGATCTAAAACCTTTAGACGACACATAGCTCATGTCTGCGTCACTGCAAGTTACTGAAAGAGAAACCACACATGAAAACCTGCGTTTGTGCAGTGCAGAGCATCTCTCTCGCTCTGTATGAGTGACAGACAACTAGCTGTCCAGTCCGTTTCCGTTCACACAGCACAGGTTTTCCGAGAATGTGGTTGTGAGTCCTGAAAATTTATGGGTGTGAGTTCGGTTATAGAATGTGGTTGTTGGTCTTTCTTTGATGTCATCAATCCTTCTAATCCAATTAAAGAAAAAAAAATCTAATCCCATCACATTTTGTATTCAACCCTGTTTCAGAAAAATGGATTGTAAATGAAATTTTTTATGATTACAAAGTTTAAAAAAAAAAAAAGATTGTTCTGCTTTACTGTAATTGATTTATATATTTTGAAGGTGTTTAGACTGATCTGGTTTCTCTTTCTCAGATTCATCAGATCCATCAGATCCATGGAAGGCTCTTTTCTTCACCCTTCTCATTTGTGCTCTTCTGGGTTTGGTTGGGCTGATCCTGTACAAAAACAGACACAAACTAACAGGTACAGTCTGGTTAAAAGATTTAAATGACTTTATCTTCAAAAGGTTTTTATGAAGGTATTTTGTCTGTATGTGTTGATATGTTTTTTCTTTCAGGGAAGAAAACATTTAATAAAAGTAAATCACTGTAATATCAGCAATTTTCATTCATTCTTTATTTAATCAAGTTTAAAAAAAAAACTCATTGAGATTAAAATCTCTTTTACAAGAGTGACCTGGCCAAGAAAGCAACAACAATAACAAACATACAAATACGCATCAAGACAGAAAAATACAATCAAGGATCACAACAGCAATTTACCAAAGGATAAAACACATAATCTGTTGAAAGTAACTTAAACTCATTTAGTGATGGAAGCATAGTCAGCTTTAAGATGTTTTGTAAGGTATTTCCAGCAGTAGAAGCATTGTATTTAAAGCCTTTTTTCCCTAGCTCTGTTCGAACTCGAGGAACTTTAAGATATAACAGATTGTTTGAATGAAGATTATAGCAGACATTTGCATTTGAAAAACTAAGAGCAATAATATCTGAATCCACTAAACATCATATAAATGCTCATGTTCATGTTGTAGCAGAAATCTTGTACCAGAACATAATGTGAATACAATCCAAAGTATAACTTTAATCTGGGAAACTGCCAGTGTAGAATTATAGCAGAATCATTTGCCTTGACACTCCCACCATCACATTAAATAATGTTTGTTAAAACACATTTCCAGCAAATGAATATATTACTGAATATATTACCACAATTACAGCTGTAGTTTTCTTTCTCTAAAACCTTAAATTATTTGTTCTTCAATTAAGCAGCGAGACACACAAATACAGAAGAACTGAAGAAAGATACAGGTAGGTTATGACATATATGCATTTATATGCATACACACCTTCATGAACACTTGATAATCACAGACGGTGTGACACACACACACACACACACACACACTAAAAATAACCTGGCATTGTTGTCTTGTGCATTTCTTATACCAAATTGTCAGCCGTCTTGTAAAAATTACACAGCAAAAACAATATATAGTCAGGTATTTCTGTACCAGATTAATTCACACAGTGACATCCAGAAGTCTGAGAGCACCAGTGAAACTGCTTTAATATTGTATTTTTATAATTTCATAACATCTTTCATAAATTATTTTATCAGCATGAAGAGCATCTTGTGCTTCACTGGAAAAAGATCTTACCTTCTTCATAAAGATTATTTATGTCATAGTCTTTAAAAAAAATTAAGATTTTAAAATCCTAATTGTTGTATCCAGATTGTCAGTGTCTCAGACTTTTGGACTCCACTGTATATTTTACAAAGTGTTGCAGACACAATACATGTGATTTCTTTTAAGAGTGTACCAGAACATAGTGTGAACATAACAATATATACAGCTTCATTCAAATTAACAGTGAATAAAAGTTGATAAAACTAATCATTCCTGTTATATATTGATCATAACTCTAGATGTTCCCAATTACAGTCTAGATTTCTTTCTCTAAAGTCTCAAATTATTTTTCATTTCAGTTGTGGGAGACGTAAATATAGAAGAACTGAGGAAACATGCAGGTATGACATCATTATGTATCCATGTATTTCATAATCTCAGTTATATATGCATTTCATCATATTTAGTCATATATGCACATATTTGTAAATTTGATCTCACACACAAGTTGAAGTGTATTAATAATTGTTGCATTATTTTCTTCACAGATCAGATCTCTATTGACCGTGAGCATTTACATCCAGATCTGACGGTTTCTAAGGACTGTAAAACAGTGAGAGATGGTCCAGATTATAATCACACTGGAGAGGGATTTCCGTATGAATTATGTGCATTTGGAGCTCAAAGATTTACATCTGGACGTCACTATTGGGAGGTTTCATTGGCTCAAGAAAATACAGCTCCTAAAAACTACTGGTTAATTGGTGTGGTGAAACATGGAAGTTTTCGTTCAAAAGACAAATCTGCTTTAACTCCATCAAACGGTATCTGGTTTCTGTGTTCAGACGGTCCTAATGGCTTTTACACAAACTCTGATCCACCAGTTAAACTCCCGCTGACACCGAGACCTGAACAACTGGGAGTTCTGTTAGATTATGATGACGGTCAGCTGTCATTTTACAATGTCAAAGAGAGGAAACATCTCCTGACCATGAGCACCAGATTCACTGGATCAGTCGTTCCTCTGTTTAATCCAGGTGTAGGTGAAGAGACTCCGCTTAAAATTCTAGATTGTCCAAAACCTGTAGAATCACCTGTAGAGTCCAGTCAACCTTTACTGGATAACAGCTCAGACGCCTGACTGACCAATCCAGTGTGTTCAAACAGAATGAAGCATGTGATATTTACACTGATGTCTTTCCCTCTTATTCCAGATGTAAGTCTGATTGCAAACTCTTCTTTCCCACATTCATCTAGTGTCTGAGAACAGAGATGAAGAAGTGTTTTTACAGTCCTCACATATTGAAGAGTTCTTCATCCTCACTGTTACTAACACACAACCAGAAACAAAGGAACAATACTATAACTATACTTTTTTACTTTCATGCATTTAATTTCTACCCTAATCTGTGTCCTAATCTGTGGTCCTACTTTAGACTTGGAATTGTGTATCATGAATATTGTTGGATCTTGTGACAAACTACTTGTGATGTTCCTCATTTGTAAGTCACTTTGATAAAAGCCTCTGCTAATGAATAAATGTAAATGCAAATCTTCAGCATTACATGAGATACAAAAGCCTTAATTCCCTTTAAGATAAAAGGTCCCAAAATGTGAAGCTCAGAAAATATTTGTACTTTTTTTTTTTTTTTTTAACTGTATATTGATCAAGAAACATGATGTGTAAAATGTTTGATAAAAAATTTCTAAGTGTGCCTTGACCAAATACTTCTGATATTTAACAGATCATTGTAGTAATTTGGTTTCTTACTTTTCTTTTATAAAACACTGTAACTGATCATTGAATTTCATGTTGATTGATGTTCGTGTTCATTTAATAAAAACACAATGATCTGAAATGTAACGTCTGATAGAGATGAGGGTGATTCCACACAACAAGATTCTCAAAGTAATCAAAAACAAAAGACACATGGAGGAAACTGTTTTAGCAGCACATCTATAGAAAAAAAATAATTTCCTGTAGGTGTAAATGTTCTCAGAATCAAAACATAACAGAGATGAATGTTCCCTTACCTGTCTCTAGACGGCGCTCTCTGCTTTCTGTGCCATTCTGTAGCTGTAAATAAGAGACACAATCAGATTGATTTAATATCAACATAAATGACATACTATGACACTCATAACAGCATAAAATCAAGTGTGGTTTACTGAAGTATTTTCATTCATATGTCAGTCCCACCAGGGTTTTGATTTTTTTGTTTTTTTTTGCTATCAAAATGACTGATTTTGTGGTGTCACTTTACAGAAATTTGTGTTGCTTTATTTAGGACCAGATGCACGATAGTCATACATGTATGGAGCCCCTAAACAGATCTGGTGGTGGAAAAAAATTGGGATGGGAGGAATTTTTTTTTTCAAATCTTTTGCGTTCCCTCACAAAGATATTATAATTCATAATTCCCTTGCTGTGAGCTCGGCAGGGCCACATTAATACTATAAGAGGCCCCTGGGCTTTACCTCTTGAGGGGGCCCTTCATCCTCCAGAACTATAACCTACATTCACTCAATCTTCTTAATCACAAAGCGCAAGCTATCAGCCTTTTATTTTGCATGAATAAATGCCATTACCAAAACATCCAAACCTATATGTCTGTTATAAAATATAAATATCACTGCATGAATATTGGCACATAGCCTGAACTATTTGTACAGGCTACTTACAGTACTTGGAACTACTGCTTATATCAACTCCATCTTCCTATCAAATCAGCCTTTTGTTTTGCAGAAATAAATGCAATAAAGCTCTCATATACAACATTTCACTCGGTTTTATAATTTCATACGAAAATATACAAAAATGTTCCTTTCTGAACGCTTTTTTATCATGCTGAAAATGCAATCAGATCATGGGGGCTAACTTACAAAGGTTTGCTTAAGCTTTTTCAGGACACAAAATCCCTTATGATGTAGGAAAAGTTCTACTCCCTCACTACGACACTTTCGATTGACATTGCGTGTCAGAATAAGTCTTTCTTCTGTCATTGCTGTTTTGATGTTGTTGTTGTTGTTGTTTTACTATGACTATGATAGCTGCCTGAATCATAATGAAGCACTGTTCGCTGTTGGCCAGAGGAGAACTGGCCCCCCTGAGCCTGGTTTCTCCCAAGGTTTTTTTCTCCATTTTAACACCTGCTTGCCACCTGATGTCACCTGTTGGAGTTTGGGTTCCTTGCCGCTGTCGCCTCTGGCTTGCTTAGTTGGGGACACTTGACATTTGATATTCAACAGTGTTTTGATCTGCCTGCACTGACACCATTGTATGCAAACTGAACTGAGCTGGATGATGACATCACTGTTTACTCAGTGCTGATATAGATAAATTAACTAAATTAATAACTATTGAGTCTTACAACTGAATGAATCAATACTGAATTTACTTAAGATAATGACACCATTTTCTCTAAGAGCTGCTGTGCAGCCAAAATTATATACCAGTTGTCACTGTAAAGCTGCTTTGACATAATCTGCATTGTAAAAAGCGCTATATAAATAAAGGTGACTTGACTTGACAGCTTTGAAAAAGGACATTCTACATGTGTATTTGTGACTGGTAAAGTTTAAAAAGCTCATATATGTCATATTCTCGAGATGTTATTATGACATCAACTCGTCTATTATTAGGAATTCAACGCGAGTAGCTATGTCAGGTGAGTTCAACAGGCCAATCATTAGGGTGGGTGGTAGGCACATTGGGATGCAGGGTCAGTCTCTCTAAACCCCTCCTTTCTGAGAGTCTCTTCTGCTCTGATTGATCAGATGTCTGTTGTGACTGGTCCACCTCTTACAGCGCATGTCGGAAACCAAACAAATGACCATATCTGAATTTCCAGAGGCTTCCTTCACTTGATACATGATAGTGATTCGAAGAGTAATAATGGCGTCAGTTTTACTGTATCAATTCCAGCGCAAGTCCTCGTCTTTTGGAAGTGCATGCAAAGTGGATTTGCTTTCACACCGTAAAGATGTCATGTCAACATGTCAACAACACAAACCAAACTCTTCCAGTCTCGGCTACAACAGTGTTTGAAGGCGGGTCAAAATAGATGTTGTTCATGTTCCGGCTACATTTTTATGTAGGTTACACTGAAGACGAAGCGTTATTCATCCAGTGACGTCTGTTTTATTGGGGTCAGCTATTTTTAGAAAGTGAAAGTAAGGAACAGGAAGTGAAGATAAGCCAGGAGCACATTCGATAGATTCGGATTTATATTTGACTCTATTATTGTGTTGAACTCGTGTATCAGCTCATATTCATCTAAACCAGCCAGATTACTGTGATTTAACGGACGAGTCTTTGCCTCCGGTGAGTCTCATTGAATACGACAGTCTGGTCAATTATTTATCTCGTATCATTCGTGTGAGGGAAAAATCCCTCAGAGTTTGTTTTATTTGAGTCTGTCTGTATTTTCACAGGAATGTTGTCGATTATTATCGCTGTATTGGTGAATTTCCTCATAGAGACGTCTGGTAAGAACATGTAGTGATGCATTTCATTCAGATCACATTTCACACAGGCCTGCTATTGTTAAGGTGTGTGTTCTGTTCTAGTTTCGATTTCATTCACTCTTGTTCCCGTTTTCTTAGTTCCCTAGTTAGTCTCATTAGCTGTTAATTAGTTCTATCTATCCTGTTCTGTTGCACGCTAATTACATCCATTTAATCCCTGAATTTTCCTTAGTTCTTGCTCCATTATCGTCTATGTAGTTATTTAGGGTAATGTAACACTAAACTCTACTAAACCTGAATGCTTCAACTCAACAAGGTCATAACAAAATTTGCTTATTTGATACATATAAATACAAGTATATACATACATTAAACACTAATGCATAGTAAATTTGCACTAATGCATAATATGTGCATTATTGACTAAGGCATTTTGTGTCTCTCAGTCTCGTTCACGGTTGTGGTTCCTCGTGATCAGATAGCAGCTCATGTCGGGTCCACAGTCACTCTGCCCTGCTGGATCACTCCTCCTGAGAACGCTGAAGCTCTGGAGATCCGCTGGTACCGTCATGACCAGTTCAGCAACCCTGTTCTCTTCTATCAGCATGGGAAGATCCAGGATGAGCAGAATGAATCGTACAGGAACCGAAGCGAACTGACTCTGCGCTCAGATCTGTCTGGTGGACTGAAGGATGGAGACGTCTCTCTACGGCTGGAGAAACTCACAGTTCAGGATGAAGATTCATTTCACTGTTATGTGAGTGGAGAAAAGGCATATGGCAGCGGAGAGATAGTTCTCAAAGTGACTGGTGAGTCAAAAACTACCATTCATCATTTTTAAGGGTTCCACAACCTTTTAAAGAATAGTTTGCCTATTTTGTTGCACAAGTAGGCTTTTCTCCAGATTTCTACTACTCTAACTCTGTAAGCAACAGAATATCAAACCCAGTATTTTGCAGCAAAATGCTACCATAATTTTCCAAAGAATTGGTCAATCAACCTCCATTGGAGCACTAGAGATGCATTTACCCAAAGATATTAAAAATATACTTTCACAGTGTTGGGAAAACATCTGAACAACTGTCTCTCCTCTTCCAGCTGTAGGATCTGCTCCTGTCCTGTTTCCACAGCCTCTGGATGATGAACGTGTGAACATCAGCTGTAGGTCCAGCGGCTGGTATCCAGAGCCGAACGTCACATGGATGTCAGATGAGAGAACGGTTCTCCGTCCTGGAGGAGGGTCTCGCAGACGTGGAGCAGATGAGATGTTCTCAGTCCACAGCTGGACGGTCGTCTCTCGCTCGGACGCTCAACTGGTCTCATGTTCAGTGTCTCTCAAGACTGGAGAGTTAAAAGAAGGAAGATTGAATATACAAGCCATCATCTCTTCAGGTCAGAAAACATTTCACTCATTCTCATACATGTTTAAGTTGCAGAAAATGGAAGGATATTTGTGGATACATAAAGTGATCAAGTTTGCTTGAACTTCAGCCCTGTGATCATTTCCAACACCTTGAATGTTTTCCTCTGACTTTAACTTGAGGTTAATAATTTCACTTTTAATTTACATTTTGTGCAAATATTATTAGCTATAAAAATAATTTATAATAAATCTGTATATTTGGATTATAAACATCCAATCCAATAAAAAAAATCAAATCACATCCATTACTCTCTCATGGATTATCCTGTTTCAAATGCAAAACTGGTTGCAAATGGCATTTTTATGTTGACTTAAATAAAAAAATAAATAAAAAAAGATAGTTCTGCTTTACTGTAATTGATTTATATATTTTGAAGGTGTTTAGACTGATCTGGTTTCTCTTTCTCAGATTCATCAGATCCATCAGATCCATGGAAGGCTCTTTTCATCACCCTTCTCAGTTTTGGACTTCTGGGTTTGGTTGGGCTGATCCTGTACAAAAACAGACACAAACTAACAGGTACAGATTTCAAAAGAGTTAATGTTCAGTGTTTATGTATCCAGTGTCATCTCATGATATTATTGATCTGTTTTGCAGGAAAGAAACCAGCAGATGAAAGTAAGTATCATGAACTCACATCATTAACATCTAAACAGTCATGAATCATTTTATCATTTCAGTCACAAACCAGTTACTGGGACAAAACTCTTTTCTCATCTTTTATTTTGCTTTAGAGTTTAAAATCAATCAATCAGTCAATGTTTATTTATAGAGCACATTTAAACACAACCAAGGTTGACCAAAGCGCTTTATAAAGAATTAAAAAAAAAAAGAAAAAACACACACACAATGAATAAAAAGATGAAGTAAAAAACAAAATAATCAAATAAGCAATCAACAGTATGCAAAGGAAACCCAGGATAACATACTAAGAAGTGTTAAAGGAACACTCCACTTTTTTTGAAAATAGGCTCATTTTCCAACTCCCCTAGAGTTAAACAGTTGAGTTTTACCGTTTTCGAATCCATTCAGCCGATCTCCGGGTCTGGCGGTACCACTTTTAGCATAGCTTAGCATAGTTCATTGAATCTGATTAGACCGTTAGCATCTCGTTAAAAAATGACCAAAGAGTTTCAATATTTTTCCTATTTAAAACTTGACTCTTCTGTAGTTACATCGTGTACTAAGACAGAAGGAAAATTAAAAGTTGCGATTTTCTAGGCCGATATGACTAGGAACTATACTGTCATTCCGGCGTAATAATCAAGGAACTTTGCTGCTGTACCATGGGTGTAGCAGGCGCAATGATATTACGCAGCGTCTCTCACAAATGTCTCCATGGTTGCAAGGCCTGTGCAAGCAGGGGGTCACAGGCGCTGCGTAATATCATTGCGCCTGCTGCAGCTGTGGTACGACAGCAAATTTCCTTGATTATTACGCCGGAATGACAGTATAGTTCCTAGCCATATCGGCCTAGAAAATCGCAACTTTTAATTTTCCTTCGGTCTTAGTACATGATGTCACTACTGAAGAGTCTAGTTTTAAATAGGAAACTTCCTATATATCTCTCACTCTATGTTAAAGCAGTTTAGAGTGAAAGAATTTAAGACAAAATTGCTGCTAATCTTTTGCTGCCAATTATTCATTATATTTATATTATGTGAATTATAATTATGTATAGCCTAATTCATATACAAACCCGATTCCAAAAAAGTTGGGACAATGTACAAATTGTGAATAAAAAAGGAATGCAATAATTTACAAATCTCATAAACTTATATTTTATTCACAATAGAATATAGATAACATATCAAATGTTGAAAGTGAGACATTTTGAAATGTCATGCCAAATATTGGCTCATTTTGGATTTCATGAGAGCTACACATTCCAAAAAAGTTGGGACAGGTAGCAATGAGAGGCCGGAAAAGTTAAATGTACATATAAGGAACAGCTGGAGGACCAATTTGCAACTTATTAGGTCAATTGGCAACATGATTGGGTATAAAAAGAGCCTCTCAGAGTGGCAGTGTCTCTCAGAAGTCAAGATGGGCAGAGGATCACCAATTCCCCCAATGCTGCGGCGAAAAATAGTGGAGCAATATCAGAAAGGAGTTTCTCAGAGAAAAATTGCAAAGAGTTTGAAGTTCTCATCATCTACAGTGCATAATATCATCCAAAGATTCAGAGAATCTGGAACAATCTCTGTGCGTAAGGGTCAAGGCCGGAAAACCTTACAGGATGCCCGTGATCTTCGGGCCCTTAGACGCACTGCATCACATACAGGAATGCTACTGTAATGGAAATCACAACATGGGCTCAGGAATACTTCCAGAAAACATTGTCGGTGAACACAATCCACCGTGCCATTCGCCGTTGCCGGCTAAAACTCTATAGGTCAAAAAAGAAGCCATATCTAAACATGATCCAGAAGCGCAGGCATTTTCTCTGGGCCAAGGCTCATTTAAAATGGACTGTGGCAAAGTGGAAAACTGTTCTGTGGTCAGACGAATCAAAATTTGAAGTTCTTTTTGGAAAACTGGGACGCCATGTCATCCGGACTAAAGAGGACAAGGACAACCCAAGTTGTTATCAGCGCTCAGTTCAGAAGCCTGCATCTCTGATGGTATGGGGTTGCATGAGTGCGTGTGGCATGGGCAGCTTACACATCTGGAAAGGCACCATCAATGCTGAAAGGTATATCCAAGTTCTAGAACAACATATGCTCCCATCCAGACGTCGTCTCTTTCAGGGAAGACCTTGCATTTTCCAACATGACAATGCCACATACTGCATCAATTACATCATGGCTGCGTAGAAGAAGGATCCGGGTACTGAAATGGCCAGCCTGCAGTCCAGATCTTTCACCCATAGAAAACATTTGGTGCATCATAAAGAGGAAGATGCGACAAAGAAGACCTAAGACAGTTGAGCAACTAGAAGCCTGTATTAGACAAGAATGGGACAACATTCCTATTCCTAAACTTGAGCAACTTGTCTCCTCAGTCCCCAGATGTTTGCAGACTGTTATAAAAAGAAGAGGGGATGCCACACAGTGGTAAACATGGCCTTGTCCCAACTTTTTTTGAGATGTGTTGACGCCATGAAATTTAAAATCAACTTATTTTTTCCCTAAAATGATACATTTTCTCAGTTTAAACATTTGATATGTCATCTATGTTGTATTCTGAATAAAATATTGAAATTTGAAACTTCCACATCATTGCATTCCTTCTTTATTCACAATTTGTACAGTGTCCCAACTTTTTTGGAATCGGGTTTGTAGTATATTCATGTAATTATTATATTAATTGACAATTAATATTAAACTTTGCTTTTAAATGAATAGTAATATAACATATGCATTAACACAAAGCTTTTTAACAGATTAAGCTTACGTGAATTCATTTGAGGTGATTTATAATTATAAGGCCTATTTGTTTGATTCACTTACTTTGATATAGTCAGATATTTTCTTTCAGCTGCCTTCTCAAATCCTCTCTACAGCAGCAGTGTTTATTCCTGCTTTGTAAATGCGTTTAATTTCATGATATTTTTCATAATGATCTCTTAATCTTCACAAGAGAAGTGAATTGTGCGGCTCTTTTCGCGAGAAGTGAATAACACAGATGCTCTCCATATTCTGTGTGATTGGCTGTTCGCTGCACGTGTCACACTCTTGAGGTGCACGCGCTTCAGAGTTAATAACAAACTCTGGATCAAACCTGAGATGACAGAAAACATTTATACTAAGCGTAGTGAACTTGTTGAACCTGATCTAAACCAGGATGGATTTGTATGTACAAATCCCATTTCCAGAAGAGTTGGGACATATTGTAAAATGCAATAAAATCAAGAATCTGTGATTTGTTAATTCTCTCGAACCGCTATTTAACTGACAAAGGTACAAAGAAAAGATTTACAATGTATTCACTGAACAACTTTATTGTATTTTGTAAGTATAAATAAATTTTGATAGCAGGAACACAATCCAAAAAAGTTGTGACAGAGCCGTGTTTACCACTTTGTCACATCACCTTTCTTTTTAATTACAATATTTAATCATTTGGGAATTGAGGATACTAATTGTTGCAGTTTTGCAAGGGGAATTTTTACCCAATCTCACCTGATACAAGACATCTGCTCAACAGTCTGTGGTCATCGTTGTCTGTCCTTTTCATGATGGACCACACATTTTCAGTAAGAGTCAGATCTGGACTGTAGGCAGTCAGACACATCCACTGTATGGTGCAGACTGTCTAGGATCCACTCTGATGTATCACGTGCAGAAAGAGGCCTGACATTGTCTTGCTACCCAGGAAAGATGTCATCTTGATGGCAGTTTATATCTCTGAACAATCCCAATATATGCCTCCATGTCAATGGTATCTTCACACAAATGCGAGTCACCCATGCCGTTTTCACTGATGCACCTCCATACCATGACAGATGTTTTCTTTTGCACCTGTCGCTGATGAAAGTCTGGATGGTCCCTTTTGTCTTTGGGACTGAGAACTCGATATCCATTTTTTCCAAAAACAAGCTGAAACATGGAGTTATCTGACCACAGCACACATTTCCACTGTCTTTTAGACCATCTGAGATGAGCTCGGGCCCAGAGAACTCAGCAGCATCTCTGCATAGAGTCGATGTGTAGCTTTTGTCCTTGTGTAACAGAGATTCGAGTTTCATTTCATGATGCAGCGTTGGACTGTTAAATGACAACTGTTTTCCAAAGTACTCCCGAGTCCATGTGGCTTTATTAAACACAGTAGCATGACGGTTTCTAATGCAATGCCATCTGAGGGGTCAAAGGTCACGCACATTCAACGGAGGTGTCCTACCTTGCCCTATCCAGACTGAGATTTCTCCGGATTCCCTGAATCTTTTTACAATATTATGTATGGTAGATGGTGAAAGACATAAATTCTTTGCAATCTTGCATTGAGAAATATGATTTTTGAATTGTTTGACACTTCTCTCATGACATTTGGCACAAAGTGGTGAGCCGTGACCCATCTTTGCTTGCGATTACCAATTCACCTGCTAATACTGGACTGTTTAAAAACAGTTTAACTTGGATATTATATAATCTATTCACTTTTATTTTGCTTCTGTCACAACTTTTTTGGAGTGTGTTGCAGCCATGAAAATTAAAATTTGTTTATATTCACAAAATACAATTATGTTGTTTAGTGAAAACACTGGAAATCTTTTCTTTGTACTTTTGTCAGTTAAAAAAAAAATGGTTAAAGAGAATTAACAAATCACAGACTGTGGTTTTTATTATGTTTTACAAAATGTCCCAACTTTTCTGGAAATGGGGTTTGTAATTGTCAACTCTAAACCTCCTCTGAAACTTTGTTCAACTACCTTCATGCAACAGGCCTCAAATCATGATGCAGGTGTGATGGAAATCATTCTGTGTTTGTGACTGTAGAATTCACAACCTCAGCAAACACTGATAAATGACTCGATGAACATACATGTTGTTTAAAACTTATCTGATCTGTATGCAACCCGACCTGGAAAGACTTTTAAATTAAAAAAAATTTGTTTGTGTGCCAATTAATGCATGAAATTACGAATACTAGTGATATGTACTTTTACACAAATGAGCCGGACTCTCTTGAATGCCTGGAATGGTTAGAAGTGTAATTTAATGTGGTTCATTGTCTTTCCAAGTATTTGTTGAAACAGATTGATAATCAACACCTACCATGATATTTTCTCTGATTTCAGATTGTGAGTGCGGAGGTATGGAAAACAGAAAAGGTAGAAGTTGTTTGTTCTTTGCAACTTTAACCCTGTTAAATATTAACAACTATAACTACTGAAGTGACCCAGAAATCATTGCTTTCCACATGCTAAAAATAAACTAGTCCTATCATGTTGTTCACTTTTATACCAGGATACATTAAGGTCCAGATGTCTGAGAGCACCGGTGAAAATGCTTCTGGTTTGTATTTATCTAATTTACTTTCATCTTTCATAAATAAGTTTATCAGCATAAAGGGAATAGAATCAAGGAAATCTGACCTTCTGTACCAGGAGTTCATTTTGTGTTATATATTATGTTCAGATATTTTTGTATCCCATATTTTTAAGGCT
The DNA here is from genome assembly GCF_019924925.1 of Ctenopharyngodon idella. Taxonomy (NCBI): domain Eukaryota; kingdom Metazoa; phylum Chordata; class Actinopteri; order Cypriniformes; family Xenocyprididae; genus Ctenopharyngodon; species Ctenopharyngodon idella. The sequence goes on from NC_067226.1 coordinate 49,833,953, forward strand.
CAGACTTTTACGATCCCACTGTTTATTTTCAGACATAATATATGCAGTTTCTGTAAATGTCTATCAGAGCTATTCTAATGTGAATATAATTAAACATACAACTTCAATATGGGAAATGAACAATTCATGAAAGTTAAACTATTTATGCTCATTTTGTCCTCAAGTACAGCTGTAGTTTTCCTTCCCTAAAACCTCAAATTATTTGTTTCTTATTTCAGTTGTGGGAGACGTAAACATAGAAGACCTGAGGAAACATGCAGGTATGACATCATCATAGTTATAGATGCATATATTTAATCACCTCAGTTATAAATGTATTTAAGTGTAAATATCATTAATAATTGGTTTATTTTCTTCACAGATCAGATCAGTATTGACCGTGAGCATTTACATCCAGGTCTGACGGTTTCTAAGGACTGTAAAATAGTGAGAGATGGTCCAGACTATAAACACACTGGAGAAAGATTTCCATATGAATTATGTGCGTTTGGAGCTCAAAGATTTACATCTGGACGTCACTATTGGGAGGTTTCATTGGCACGAGAAAATATAGCTCCTAAAAACTACTGGTTAATTGGTGTGGCGAAAGATGGAAATTTTTGTTCAAAAGACAAATCTTTAACTCCATCAGACAGTTTCTGGTTTCTGTGTTCAGACGGTCCTAATGGCTTTTACATCAACTCTGAAACACATATTACTCTCCCGCTGACGCCGAGACCTGAACAACTGGGAGTTCTGTTAGATTATGATGACGGTCAGCTGTCATTTTACAATGTCAAAGAGAGGAAACATCTCCTGACCATGAGAACCAGATTCACTGGATCAGTCGCTCCTCTGTTTAATCCAGGTGTAGGTGATCTGAGTCCGCTTAAAATTCTAGATTGTCCAAAACCTGTAGAATCACCTGTAGAGTCCAGTCAACCTTTACTGGGTAACAGCTCAGACGCCTGACTGACCAATCCAGTGTGTTCAAACAGAAGGATGTATATGAACAAAAAGTTAATCTCTCTTCTCACATTTACAAACTACAGAAATCTATAAAACTCTACTGAGAGTACAGCGCTAGCATAATGGTCATGGATTTAATTCCCAGAAATCATGAAAACTGATATAAATGTACAGCTTGAATACAGCAGCATTAGTTCAAATTAAATATCTGATATTATTTTTATTGATGGTGTTTTATTAAATTTTAACATCCAAATGCTAGTGAGAAGAAGAAACTTTTAGATGTCAATCTGCATATGCAATGGACATCGGTTATGCTCATCTGTGCTCGCTCCTTTGAAGGCATCTTGAGTAAAAAAAGCTCTATATTTAATGAAGCAAATACAAAAGACCTGAACTGGAAGCGATGCGACCTTTATTACTGAATACGCAGAACCCGTATTAGAAGAGCAGCTTGATTTGACTGAATCGGGCATCTTGTCTTTCTCTGATACTGAATGAATTGCAGAAAAAAAATAGAAACAAAACAGAAGATGAAAAGCAGTAAAACATGAACCAACAGTATCAGCCATAAAAATGAAAATAATCACACCTTCAGTCATAACCTGACAGATTAATGCAGACACACGATACACGTTTTCTTTCTCAGCTGTTTACGTTCACTTAAAACATAACTGACTGGGTTCATGAGAATACTTGACGAGATGGGTATTTTGAGATTATTTTGTGTGCATGTGTCCGTTCAAATGCAAGGAGATGTGAAAGAGGACTCGCTTATCTGAAGTACATCTTCTCTCAGTGTGTGTGCAGCTGTAAGCACAGATAACAGCATGCGAGTACCGAATTGAATTCTCTTTCACCTCTTCTTGTGTTGAAATGGTTTAAAATGATTGAATGTGTAAATTGGCAAGAAAAATTTTGCAAACTGTACCCACGGATTTGCGGCCCATCCCTCATTTTAGAAATTTGTGCCGACTGGTCGACTATGGCTCACCTGTCGGTTGCATTGACTGCTTTTGCAGTAGATTTACATGATAATGTAATAAAATAATAATAACAATAGGCTAATAATAATAATAATGATGATGTAAAGTTGTGTATTATGACCCACCACCAATCAGAAAGGTTCCTGAATCTCAATCTACTTTTTGTCTGATTGGTTATAATGGAGAAGATCTCCTGCACCACTCTATTTGCTGAGGGGTTTGCAAGATCAGTGTTGGCGCCCCCTGTATATTCTATCCCTTTGACAACCAACACAAAAAACTTTCTGCAAGTCAACGACTGTAATTATTAATTAATATCTGGAGGTCATTTAATCACACATCTGTTTCTGATATCACGTTTGATTGCGCGCTGCAAGACATAACATACTCGTCTTCATTAACAGAAGATGAGGCCAAAAGCCCAATAACTAGCTTGTGCTTGGAGAGATGCAAACTTATCACCGGTGAGGAAAGATGCGACCCCCTCCCCCCATTTTTGATACCATATTGTGCTGTAAAACACCCCCTTTAACCCCTTGACAGATGTTCGACCCCAGACAGCACAACACATTTTTAATATAATTTTTTCAAACAACATGTAATTTATTGCTCTCTTTGTAGTTAAGCAGTTTTGGAGGGATTTATGATTTTTTTTTTTTATTGTTTATTTGCCTCAAAAATATTTATATTTTTGTATGTTTTTATTTCAAATGGGAACAGTATATGTAAAACTAGAATACATTTCCTGAAGAAAATGTGAATGGTGCTTGCAATGGCAAAACTCGGCTAGGGAGTTGCTATATGGTTGCTAGGGAGTTTCTAGGCGGTTCTAGGCAGTTGCCAGGGTGTTCTGGGTGGTTGCTATGGTAACCTGGGTGGTTGCTAGGGTGTTGCTAGGGTAACCTGGCTGGTTGCTATGGTGTTACTAGGTGGTTGGTAGTTGTCACAGATGGTTACTATCAAAGACTATAGAATAACACAAGACATGTCACTCGTATTGTTTTGAATGGGAGAAAGTGTAACGCTCAATATGGCGGAATAAGTCCCGCTTTCAAAATAAGAGCCAATCGCCGACCTGTAAAGTCATCGCGTCACTGCAGCGGCCGTTAGAAGCACCGGTTTCTATAGAAACAGTCAGACACGCACCTCCGAAATGAGGCACAAGAGACGCGCATTTAGGTCTGCGCATGCGCATTAGCTTGATCCAGCCTAAATACTGTTTTTTTTGTCATGATTTGAGCGTTTGGAAAAAAAAAATATGAGACAGTTGTCAGATTTCATTGGTGATTTCAAATATGAAATTTAATCAAAAGCTTGGCAAACAGCTTTGGAGAATTTGATGTTTCCCCATTCAAAGAGATAGGAGCTGCATGATGCCCAGGATGCCCGAGAGGCGTTTCAAAGATGGCCGCCGAGTGAAATGACTTGTCTTAAAGGGACTTTGATACTATGGAGTTTTTATAGAGTTCTTAGCCTAATTTAACACTTAGCTAATCACTACTAACATGTAAGCTATTCACTGCTAGCATGTGTAGCATGTTGGAAGTCCTGTTTGCTAGCATGAGTTAAAAGAGCCAACCCCCATGTCTCTACGATGTTTTGATGCAGAGATATAGGTCTTGCTAAACGGTTGCTAGGGAGTGGCTTGGCAGCTGCCAGTGATGATACTCCAAAGGCTGCTTGTCAGTATGAATGATATAAACCAACCCCCATGCCTCTATGTCTTTCAGATGTGAAGATATCCCTCTTTGGGTTTGGGTTGCTAGGGTGTGGCTATGAAGTGTTGAAGGTGATTCGTGATTGGCCGTTTGCTGCCTGAGTCAAACGAGCCCACCCTCATGTTTCTATGACACTTCTATCCAAAGATATTTCTTTGATGTTTTTCAATGGAAGTCTATGGAACTTGTTGCTAGGGTGGTCTAAATGGTTGCTAGGGCGTGGCTTGATAGCTTCACAATGATCCTGAGAGACTGATTGGTTGCGGGAGTGAAATGAGACCCTTGTCTCTATGACACTGTGATCCAGAGTTGTTCAATACAAAATCTCTATGTACATAGTAGGAAAAATATGAATCACACAAACGGCCTATTTTGAATTCCAAACGGCAATTTTCAGCAAAGGTTGACTAGATTGTTCTCCACATTTTCTCTCGAATGTAAATTGAACGTCCATTCACAAACATACTTTTTAAGCGACTGAGGTATGTCTGTGAGCGGTTATGTACTCACTTGGTACAAAAATACATCTTTGAACTCATTTAAAATGCTAAATGAAAGTTATATAAATATGTTTTTCATTCATCATTTTTTTTTGGCTAATAAATGTTTGTTTATTTATAATGTTTTATTAAAGAAGATTTTTACAGAACTAGAAGATTGATTCTTGGGATTTAAAGGTTCACTCACATTAAAAAAGTTCTGCACAGGTTTCGCTGGTATTCAAGATGGCCGCGTGAATTCGTCACAATGCTGTGTGAGCTCATTCATAGACAATGGACATTTCTGAATGCTAATGTGACTGCAACTTATGAATCAATATGAGAATCAATTAAAATCAAGAAATCTATATTGTAACCCTGCACTAATATATGTATTCTCTTTTCTGTTCTCAGTAATTAGTTTGTAAGATAAATATTTGTAAGCTGAAAGCAAAAGAAAACGCTTTAGATGAACATGTAATCATCACAATATACTACAATGTGTGTCACTTTCTGAGAAAACGTCTACAAGAGGTTCAACAGGGCTAAAAGATCATGATTGATTTTTCTGCTCCCAAAAATATATGGCAATCAAATATTCTTTTCATTGAATATTGATGGAGGAACGTAATGTGAGCAGAAAAAAAGATTGTAAAAGTTGATTATTAGTCATGTTAATATAAAGGCAGCTAATGAGGTTGAACTGGTCCACACACACATGATTATAGTTGGATCAAATAATCATGCATCCAATTTTTAGCTCTGTTGAACTGCATGTGTAAATCTGCTCTGTAAATAGCTGAATCTCTCATTACTTACAAGTGTTGAAATGAAATGTTTTTGGTGCCATTAAACAAAAAAAAAACATGTACACGTGAAATATTTAACTACTCTTTTATAGGATTGCAAATCTGAAGAATATATGTTGTACTTTCAGAATATATGTTTGTACTTCAGTACTTTCTGAAGAATATATGTTGTACTTTGCAATACATGTCTGTTATGAAACTTTTTTTTATTTTAATAAAAGTCTGCAAAATGCAAAGTCTGAGGGTGATTCTACAAATCGAGACATGTACAAATAAAGTAAACTACAGCTGTACTGAGTCTGTCACACAATATGATGCCACTCATTCATTTCACTGAGCATTAATAAGATGAAAAGAGCTTAATAAATGCCTGAAATCACAAGAGGAGCAAGATGACACCATTACTGTCAGAACAGTCCCACACTTACAGTACATCAGTGTATCTTTGAGAGCTGCTGAACATCTGAACTACATCATCTGCTGTATGAATGGATGAGAGAATTCAACAGGCCTAAACTGGGAAACGGTCACAGTTTTACAATAAGTTCACACTGTCTGTAAAGTGCTTCGAATGAACAATTTCAGAACAGTGTTAACAGAAGCTGTGAAAGTATGCAGTGTACAATGATAAACACACTGCTGTCAGTGAACTCATTAAACTGAGTGTTGAATTCAACTGGTTTTAATCCAATTTTAGGTCTGATCAAATAGTTTCATTCATCACACTGCATGTTAAAATGTAGGTCTTCCACACATAAAGCAAATTCTGAGCAGAGTATACATACTATACACTGACTCAACTGAAGGGAAAATAATGCTGTGGCTCCATCTAGTGTTTATCAGAGGGACTCAAAAAACACTCAAAAATCATAAATGATATCAAGATGCACACGATTGTTTTTTTTCATGTGTTTGTAATTTAATAAAAGCACATGACAATCTGAAATTCAAATAATGTGACATTAACCTCTGTATTTGTCAGGATATCATCTCGCTAAAATCTGATAGACCTTTACAACAGCATTTAAGAAAACAACTTTAAAATGTAGTACTTTCATACAAGTCAGTATTTACAGAATGTACATGAGCACTTCTACCGTCTAATATCACAGTTACGATACGTCACTGTACAGAGCAGAGTTCAGAGGACTGTGAGGGGAGGTAAACGCCGTCAGATCTGATGTGAAGGACTTCTCAAAACATGTTCTGTTTGGCACAGATGAGAAAATCAAACTCAGATGGAATGGATCTCAAAACTCAATGATCCCTAAAGCGTGATGTGTGGGGCTGAACGGTTGCCGTCTGATGCATAGAACGAGTGAAACGACTGCGGCTCCAATTGAGTTTAACGTCAGCGTCCCGTCCGAGCCACTGCAACCGGAGGAGATCCACAACACAACCAGAGGTAAGGCAACAGACACTTCAGCCGAGAACAGATGGAGGAATCTCACTGCGAAGAACACGTCCAGGTCAAAGTTCACACACTAAACTAAAAGATGCATGGGAAAAAACTCAAAACTAATTTTTGATTGCATGCAAATTTTTTGCATGAATAAAATGAAGCCCATTTCTCAGACCACAGAGATTTTCTGCATCATGGCACTATTTTCTATGGAAGCTTGTTTCTCTCATGGAATAAAAAAATAAAAATGGCAACTTTTTCATCTCACAATTCTGACAAAATGTGAGAAAAAAAAAGTCAGAATTGTGAGATAAAACTTTCTTTTTTTCTTTTTATTCCATGGCGGAAACAAGCTTTCATAATTTTCAGACATTTAAGAACATAAATAATAAAAAGTATTACTAATGTAATGCAAAAATCTGATTCTACAACAATCACAATGCAAAAAGGATCATAAAAACAGCCATCATTATCTTCATGCAAAAAATTTCCTATTGCATTTCTGTTGATTTCAGTGTGAAACACGAGCTGGACATGTTCTGATGAGATTCAGTCCGACAGTAGAGCAGATCTGCAGAGGTTCAGACGGCGTGAGGTAAGACTGACCTCTGACCTCTGAAAGAAACGCTGGTCCCAAATCATCAAACACTGTTTCACAACCGGTTGGTGGAGAGAAAAACGAAGAAAAATCTGTCCAAATCCATCACAGCAAAACTCCATGGGACGAATGATGTCATTCGCGTAAAAATAGTTTCGGCATTGAGAAATAAAGTCACGGTACAGTTTCTGAGCCGAACTTTGAGTTTGAATACTGGACTGTGTGTGAAACGGTTCCTTAGTTTGACAGACACAGAAGTGGTCCAAGAAACACACACACACGGGAATGTGGGAAGTGTGTGTGCGATACACACATCATCATTGCACTGTGTGATAGCTTAGAAGAAGAGATAAAAATCTGTCGTCGTGTACTCGTGTCGTTCTACAGTAGCTGAGTGAATCTTCATACAGCTCTTCTAAATGTTACTCATATGGACTACTGTTATGATGCTCTTTAGTGCCGTTTTGTCATTTCTGGCACTTCACAGACATATAACAGATGGATCAAAGCTGTATGAAGATTCCTAATTTCTCCTTTGGAATGACGTCAGGGTGAGTTGACGATGACAGTGTGTGTGTGTGCGTGAGTGTGTGTGTTACTGCAGTTAGCAGACGGCTGCCGCGTTCCCTTCCCGGCGTCCCTGTTTCTTCAGTAACTGGATGCGGTTGTGGCAGTAGAACTTGATGGCCCTCCAGTCACGCTGATTGCTGACCAGTAGAGGGCAGTGCTGCAGACATCGCTCGCAGTCCGCCTTCGCAGGAACGCGCAGTTCCATGATGTTCCGCTTGAGGTGCGTCTCCACAGCGACACGCTCCGCCTCCGACCAGGGCCGCTTCAGGACGCCGCGCTTACCTGAGGAACACGCAAACACCATGAATGTTAGGTTATGTCAACACAAACCCCAATGATCGGTCCTAACATAATTTTGTTTACATTTAAAAAAAAAAAATGAAAGCACCTTTTATTTAGTGGACGACCAACAGGGATTTTTTGATGACCGATATCCCATATATTGACCGATATATATAATTTAAAGATAGTAAATAACACATGAATAACAACTGCTGCAATAAAATTTAGATTTATTTTACATATTTACTAAATTAATAAATATTTTACATATTTACAAAGTTTTTGACGGCCAATGCTGATATCCAATGTATTGGCCAATGTATCTTATTTAAAGATAGTAAATAACACATGAATAACAACTGCTCAATAAAATTGATATTAATTTTACATATTTACTGAATTAGAAATTCTGAATTGGAAAATATATCAATATGCACTCGATTTCAGAATGTAAACTCGCTCAGATTCAACATAACTTCTTTTAAGGAACAGAACTAAATGTCATTAAAAACTATTTTTTAATAAATAAATGAAGCCAGGGTCATGTTCAAGCTCAAACCGGTGCGCAACGTTTTGCTATGGTTTCCGGGTTGAACGACATGTTTCCTGGAAACGGTGTGCAACGGGTTTGAGATACGTTTTCTCTTGTTTAGTGGGTGTGTCAAAAATGTCAGCCCAATCAGCTGCATCATGTATATAAATCACGCGCTAATAAAGAGACAGCTCGCACAATGGGTATTAATGTAACATAAAAATACTATACATATATATTTTGCTATTGTATTGTGAAGTGACACTTTCATAAACTTTCTATACTCCTCTGATTATATAATGGTAAATATTACAATATCATATCACAGCAACAGTGATCAGCAATAATGATAAGCCTAATACTCACAATAAAATTAATAAGGTCATATAGATAACACAGTCTCAGAGGTAAGAAGTGGATCATCCTTCACCTGAAATGTTTGTCTTTTCATCTGAAATGCGAGGCAAATGTTGGATCACAATAATTAGAAGTTTCCACAAATCCCTTCACTTGATTGGGATGTTCTCTTTTATTCTGGACGGCAAGGGCAGTGACTGTAACATCGAGCGTATTTTGCAGTATTAAACACGTATTTATACCGACTTCATCAGGCTCTGAAAATTCTTCAAAAAGAACACAAAGAATGGCCTTCTCAGCTGCCATAGTTGCAACTCTTGCGTCATCAGAACAGGGTGTTCAAAGCACCACCGTTTCCGTTTAAAAAACGATTTGCAACGTTGTCAGGGCTAAACACAGCCCAGTTCTTGAATCTCAAGTTTAGCAGTGCATCATGTGACTCACCTGATTTGACCTGTGAGCTCCGCCTCTTGAGCCCACATGATGGCGAGGGCGTGGCCGGTGACAGGCGCGGACTGTTTCCCTTCTTCGGTGGCGGCCCTCGATTACTGGGTGCTCTCTTCTTTACAACTTCAGCTCTCTCCTTATTCTCATTGCCTTCTCCATCAGAATCGTCCGAGAAAGAGTCGGCAGAGTTTCCCGACATCACTGCCGAAACAGAAAAAAAAAACTTCAGATGCAATACTTTAAATGGCACCTATTATGCAAAATTCACTTTTACATGGTGTTTGAACATAAATGTGTGTCGGCAGTGTGTGTACACAACCATCCTATAATGATAAAAATACAACCACTCCTTTTTTTAATGCACTCCTGACATCAGAGCCACTGAAGACGCAGCGGATTAGTTTTCTTTTTTTTTTTTGTTTTTTTTTAAGGGAATGCGCCCCCATATAGCTAAATTCATTCATGTCTGCACATATCATTTTACACCAGACTGCTTTGTGAACGAGGGTCAATACAAAGGGACCATACAAAACAGGTTTTGCTAAAAAGTTGTTACTCAAGGATGGATCAGTACCAACTGTTCGTGATCCAGCTTATAGTCTCCAGAGTGATATACTGGATACGGCAGCGATGAAGGGAGAGCACTTTATTACAGTTCATCTGAGTTGTTTCATGGATATAAAGTTTACCAGTTTATTTAGCACTCTGAAAAGGCATAAGGTCTGTATAGATCTGTGTATGTTGATGATAATGCAAGAGAGAGAGTTTATGGATAAGACTTTAATGCGCACTTCTTGTACTGTGTTTTATTCAGCTCTTACTGTGATATTCTGGAGTGAAAACAGACACTTCATCTTTTGTGTGAAGTACAATAAACGTCATAAAACTCATCAGTAAAGGTTTGACCATCATTCGGACAGTGTCCGCTAAAACAGGCTTGTACTAATAGTGGATAAAAGCAAGATGACAACATGAGTTATAACCGTAATTAAACTAAACTATACCTGTTCTATCTTCATACAGCATATATTCTCTGGCTCTGTAGGCATCATTGTCTGACTCCGGTTCAAACTGAACACTGTTACTGACAGTTTCTGACATTTTCAGTGTGTGAGATTGTCCTGTTTTGTTGTTGCATGAACTCTTGAATCTCCGCCTCTTCTTGAAAGTGGGCGGGGGCAGCAGCTCATTTGCATTTAAAGGGACACACACAAAAACAGCGCGTTTTTGATTACCCCCCAAAAGTGGCAATTTTAACATGCTATAAAGAAATTATCTGTGGGGTATTTTGAGCTGAAACTTCACATACAAAAAAGGGGATAATAGGTCCCCTTTAAAAGTGCCTTTGTGATCAGATCTAATGGAATTAATTTGGAAGGAATCATTGTAAATCCTGATATTTGCAATAAAATACAACAACAACAACAACAAAAAGGTCAGTCTTTCATTGCAAACGCAACCGTAAACAACTAAACTCTAAACCCCTACCATCAAGTTCTTTCTCATCAACAGTCCTGACTTGTTTAAGTCATGTCCCGCTGTGTATTTTCACATTTGCACATGAATCAGGCATATTTCTAGCATTGTAAAACCTCACAGTCCTAATATTATGGACCACTAATTCACACCTAGATATTGTAAAACAAAATGTAATGCAGCTGATGTTGTTAATCGAAAAGAAAAAGTTGCATATTATTAATTTATTGCGCGCTTTATGAGGGTACCCATTGTAGTATTGGTGCATTTATGCATTTACGTAATGTCACATGTACATAATCTGCTCTATTGCCCGAACACGAAACCTTTAGAAATGACATTTTAGTGTTTTATTTCTTACCGTCCAGCTCGAGGCAGATGTGCTGCAGACTCATCCCTCTGAACAGAACCCCTTCCCGCTCTCCGTACAGCACCACTCGTCCCACGCGGTTCATTAGCGCCGGGTCCTGACCAATCCGAGTGCAGCTTTGAGTCACGTGGTACTCCCTCTGCAGGAAATCCTCCAATCTCTTTGCGGCAGTGCCCGGGGCTCTTTCGCCCTCCTCGAGCAGCAGGAGCTGGGTGAGGATGGCAACTTGGCGGCGGGCGCGGGGCGCGGTAAGCGTTGTGGGGTTTTTAGTGCCGCTAGTGCGTGCCAGACTCCGAAGAAGGTCGGTGCCGCGGAGCGGCGTGGCCGGGGAGTGATACGGCCGGGAAAACACGTAGGGGCTCTCGGGATCGACGCCCACATCCGCAGATGTCTTTAGGAGAAGGTCCAGACAAGCCTCTGAATGCGGAGGAAGGATGAGAGGTTGAACACGGCCACGTTTGCCCAACACGCTCACGCGGGTGAGGTGACAGAGGACATGCCGTTCGAAAGGGGAAAGAGACGCGTCCGACGGGGAGACGGAGTTACGGTCGCGGTAGTCCTGAATGGTGAGTTTGGCCACCTCGCACTCACGATGGCGGTTGTACAGGATGAGAAGAGCCAAACTGGAGTGGCAGAGGAGACGCCAGGCCTCCGCCGAGCCCGCGGCACGAGAGAGTGAGAGAAACGAGGAGTGCTGCTGTCGACGGAGGTACATGACCAGCGTGGACAGCGAGGACAGCAGAGGAGGCATGTGTGAGCGCTGGGAGCTGCAAGAGTCACAGTAAACACAATTTACTACAGTGAAATATCATCATTTTGAAAACTTGAGTGCCTGACACCTGGACAACAATTCAGCAGTTTAGGCAAAACTTAAAGTCAACATGAAATCAATATGGACAATTCTTGTTTTTTTTTTTGTTTTTTTTAATGGAATATTGCAGTGTTTATTCTAAATGATGTGCACCGATAATTGATTATTTTTTTAAATTCATGTTCCTCATAATCTTGAATCAAAATAACTTTCTCTCCCTCTTGCAGCATCTCTTCTCTTCTCTGATGATGAGGGCGGGGCAACCTGTAACTCACACGAGATCCACCAATAGCAAACCACAACCATCGAACTATCCAATCAATTCCCCACGGACAAAATCAAGCCCCGTCCTACATTTGTTCTTGTTCGAGAAGCGGTTACACTTGGATTTACGACACAATAGAGAAGAAAAGACTAGCGCAACTTCCGTTTCATGATGACTTAACCCTTGTGCTGAAAATCTTTTACCTAATTTGGTGTTCCGGGTCAAAATAATAATAATAATAATAATAATAATAATAATAATATGTTTAATTTATATAGCATCTTTCCTATATAAGCATATATAGCTATATATAGCATCTTTTCCTATATAGGCTCAAGGATGCTTTACAAGGTACAATGATACAACAAATAATCAATACGAGGTAATAATTAAATGGACTATGGACATTTGCCCAGTCCAGAAGTCATGGATAATGCAGCTTCATGATATAACAGAAGTTGAGTAAACTTTAAATCATAAGAAAGAAACATAACATTGTGTCATGAAAACAACACAGAAGGTAGGCAAAGAGAAGAAGAAAAAAGGAATACATATAGGACAAATACAAAAATACAGTGCATCCGGAAAGTATTCACAGCGCTTCACTTTTTCCACATTTTGTTATGTTACAGCCTTATTCCAAAAGAGATTAAATTCATTATTTTCCTCAAAATTCTACAAACAATACCCCATAATGACAACGCGAAAGAAGTTTGTTTGAGATCTTTGCAAGTTTATTAAAAATAAAAAAACACACGTACAAAAGTATTCACAGCCTTTGCCATGACACTCAAAATTGAGCTCAGGTGCATCCTTCCACTGATCATCCTTGAGATGTTTCTACAACTTGATTGGAGTCCAGCTGTGGTAAATTCTGTTGATTGGACATGATTTGGAAAGACACACACCTGTCTATATAAGGTCCCACAGTTAACAGCGCATGTCAGAGCACAAACCAAGCCATGTTATTGTCTGTAGACCTCCGAGACAGGATTGTATCGAGGCACGGATCTGGGGAAGGGTACAGAAACATTTCTGCAGCATTGAAGGTCCCAATGAGCACAGTGGCCTCCATCATCCGTAAATGGAAGTTTGGAACCACCGGGACTCTTCCTAGAGCGGGCCGCCTGGCCAAACTGAGCGATCGGGGGAGAAGGGCCTTAGTCAGGGAGGTGACCAAGAACCCGATGGTCACTCGACAGACCTCCAGCGTTTCTCTGTGGAGAGAGGAGAACCTTCCAGAAGAACAACCATCTCTGCAGCACTCCACCAATCAGGCCTGTATGGTAGAGTGGCCAGACGGAAGCCACTCCTCAGTAAAAGGCACATGACAGCCCGTCTGGAGGACTCTCAGACCATGAGAAACAAAATTCTCTGGTCTGATCAAACAAAGATTGAACTCTTTGGCCTGAATAGCAAGCGTCATGTCTGGAGGAAACCAGGCACCGCTCATCACCTGGCCAATGCCATCCCTACAGTGAAGCGTGGTGGTGGCAGCATCATGCTGTGGGGATGTTTTTCAGCGGCAGGAACTGGGAAACTAGTCAAGATTGAGGGAAAGATGAATGCAGCAATGTACAGAGACATCCTTGATGAGAACCTGCTCCAGAGTGCTCTGGCAAAGGTTCATCTTCCAACAGGACAACAACCCTAAGCAGACAGCCAAGATAACAAAGGAGTGGCTACAGGACAACTCTGTGAATGTCCTTGAGTGTTCCAGCCAGAGCCCAGACTTGAAGCCGATTGAACATCTCTGGAAATGGCTGGAAATGGCATCATCTGAAAATGGCTGTGCACCGACACTCCCCATCCAACCTGATAGAGCTTGAGAGGTCCTGCAAAGAAGAATGGGAGAAACTGCCCAAAATAGGTGTGCCAAGCTTGTAGCATCATACTCAAAAAGACTTGAGGCTGTAATTGATGCCAAAGGTGCTTCAACAAAGTATTGAGCAATGGCTGTGAATACTTATGATTTTTTTCATTTTTAATAAATTTGCAAAGATTTCAAACAAACTTCTTTCACGTTGTCATTATGGGGAATTGTTTGTAGAATTCTGAGGAAAATAATGAATTTAATCCCTTTTGGAATAAGGCTGTAACATAACAAAATGTGGAAAAGGTGAAGCGCTGTGAATACTTTCCGGATGCAGTGTACCTAAATTTCTAACAGTGGCAGATGGAAATATAAATGTGGCATCAAGGTCAAACCTAGAAACATTTGTTATAATTTTTATTTGAGATGGGGAACTAGTTATTAAGATTTCTGTCTTAATCAAGCTCAAGCTAAGAGTGTAGCCAGACTTTTAACTCACTGACACATGAAGATAATGAGGCAGTCGAGTGGAGAGAATCTGGCCGGCAAGCAGTATAAATCTGGATGTCTGAACTGCATAACCGTGGTAGTTAAAACCATGGCGACGAATTATTTGGCCAAGAGGCTGAATGCAGATAATGAATAATAATGGTCTGAGAACTGAACCCTGGGAACACCCTGTTTGAGTGAGACAGTGGGAGATTTGGAAATGTGCAGAGAGATGTACTAATGTACATTTCACACTGTACATTCCTAAACCCTGAGTTAACGTTCTTATTTGCAGTGTCAATGTCATTGGTTGGATAAACGCAACATGTTTACATTGCGCATCCTTGCATTGCCGACTGTACTATTGAGTTTATACTGAATGGACATTTCAGACTGCAAAGGTAAGAATGAAACGGACCCTTCTTCACTCAAATTGTGACCGCATTTGACATTTTTCCTCTTAAACGCTGAATTAACTGTTTATATATACAATGCACAGTGTTTACTGTTTAAAGCAGGCAAATATGAGTACATGATTGGTTGTCTGTTGCTAGCTGTAATATACTAACACTGTATCGCTGCAAACGACAAAACTGCAGCACTATTAATAAACAGAATGATATCGTCTGCTGGTGTAGATGCTAATATTGTTATATTTATAGTTATCGTTCTTGCTGTGGCCCGTTCCTTTAGCACAGAGACGACTTCTAAACTAACACACACGGTCACTGCAAAATTCCAGTTTTGATTTCATGCGAACTGTAATAAAAAGCGAAAGTTTCAAACACAAACTTGCCTTGTCATTTCACCATTCTTCTCTTCTGCAGATCCATCTTCTCTCATGTCCGACTCATTCTCCTCTTCCTCCTCCTCCTCCTCTTCCTCTTTACCAGGTGTAGGAGGTGCTTCCTCTTTCGTCTGCTCCACCTCCTCTTGCTTCTTCTGTTGCAGTTCTTTCTCTCTCTTCGGCGGGCGCCCCCTCCTGGCGGGAGGAGGGTTGGGCGTGACAGCGGCGCTCTTGTTGACGACCTTTCTCGTCGGTGTCGTGGAGGTCTTTTTTGAGGTATTCGGGGGCGGAGACACAGAGAGCGAGAAGGAGACGGCTCCAGATTTAGAAGGCGAAGACAAAGGCTCCTGCTCCCGGGAAAACAGCGACGTTCCCAGGGAGGACGAGGGCTGAGCGGGAGACGGAAACGAGTCGGCGCTCGGAGTGTGAGTGGGAAGGTGCGACAGCTCCATGGCAGCTCGTACCTCGGGCTGCTGGTCGTGGTGTTTCTCCAGGTGCCGGGCGAGCGAGCGGAAATGCCGTCCGCAGTAGGGACAGTGCTGTCGGCGGCTCGCGCCATGCCCGATGTTTATGTTTATGTTATTGTTTATATTAGTGGTGGGCGGGGCCAGAGGCTGCTGGAAGGGGGATGGAGAGGAAGGGGCGGGGTGAGCGAATGACAGGGGGCGGGGCTGAGTCTTTTTCTTGACACTGGCTGAGGTTTTCCTTTTCTTGCGCCGTCTCATCATTCGGCCCCTCAGCTCCTCGAGCTCTTCTTCATCATCATCGTCGTCATCGTCGTCTTCCTCCTCTTCTTCATCCTCTCGGTCGGAGTCGCTGGCTTCGGAGTGAGACAGCGGCGAGGAGGAGGGCGACAGTGACCATGATGGCGTGAGGTAGTCAGAAACAGTGAGAGACAGAGGAAGCGAACCCGGCTCCTCCTCCTACAGAGACAGAGACAGAGAATGAGCTGTGAGACATTTTCACTTAAAAAATTTTATGTATACATTTTCTAAACTGAAGGTGTTTTTGGAAAGATGTTTCATCAATCGGCATGTTGTTAAACAACAGTGCAATCCATTAAACACACTGTACTTTATTTTCACTCCAGCCCTAATATTAAATACGCCTAGGGTGATCTATAGTGATGTTCAATGTTTTTATCGTTCATCAGCTGGATAAAATCATTCTGAAAGCGATCCCAACGATATCGTTCCTCTCTGCTGTTATTGTTATAGCTGTGGCTATAACTATTCTTTTACAATTTTTAGAACTATATCTTAATCGTTATCTTTATAGTTGTCGTCCTTGGTGTGAACGGGCATTTAGGCGGTTTTAGTGTGCTGACAGACCAGTGATTCAAGTTGTTCAATTACATTGCTAATGTGTAGTGGAACGCAGCAAACTCTTTCACGGCTGTTTCTAGAGATGTGCAGTTATTGGAGGAGGAATATGTTGACATAAGATAGAATTTAGAACTATATAGGTTTTAAAACTTTCCTAGATTTCCAATTTAGCAAGCTATTAGCCCATTTTCAGATTGCAGGCTTAATCAAATGGATGTTATCCATACCGGGTTGCTTTTCCTCACTTTCCTTGCTGTTTTTCACATGCACTGAAAACTTGTTCAAATACATGTTATGTGCATCAAATTGAATGTTTATAGCAGATCTAAAGAGTGAATCATATAAAGAGTTTGGAACAGTTGAATTTAATTCAGTGTGTGCATGTAAACTAGTGAAAAGCAGCATGTGTAACATGTTTGTGCGTACATGTGTGCGTGCTTATGTGTGTGCGTTTGTGCATGCTTGTGTGCATTTGTGAGTGGGTGCGTTTGTGAATGTGTTTTTGTGCATGCATTTGTGTTTGTGTGTGCGATTGTGCATGCTTGTGTGTGTTTGTGTGAACTTATGTGATTGTGCGTGCATTTGTGCATGCTTTTTTGTCTTTGTGCAAACTTATGTTTGTGTGCGCGTGCGTTTGTGCGAACTTGTGTTTGTTTGTACATGCTTGTGTGCATTTGTGTGAACCTATGTGTTTGTGTGTGCGTTTGTGCATGCTTTTGTGTTTGTGCAAACTTATGTTTGTGTGCGCGTTTGTGCGTGCTTATGTGCATTTGTGAATGTGTGTTTTTGTGCGTGCGTGTTTATGCGTGCATTTGCGCATGTGTTGCATGAATCACCTTCTTGATGTTTCCCTCTGGGTTGAACCCACACTCGAACCCGCGTGGAGACACCGAACTGTGAAACCCCTGCAATTTAACAGAACACAAATGAAAAACACAGCATTGCATTGAATGTCAACAGCCCTACTGGGACAGTAACTGTTCCTCATGGGGATGTAAGCTATTTTTAACATTCACAGGGGCTAGTCAGTGATTTTATTGCTGTCCAAATGTTTGTGTTTTGCTCCCACAATCCACGTAAAACAATGGACATGTGGAAAATCATGTGATTGTCAGCTGTAAACGAAATGTGTTTCATGGCTTTAAATTCATATTATTTAAATGCATGTTGATGACTTGCCAAGGCATTTTCTCCCCAGTCGTTCAGGCTGTAGTCCACTGTGATCTCCTCGCCTTTGGCAATGTCTCGAATTGCTATGACGACAAGCCGGACCTGATTTCCACAATGCACTTCTCTAATCCTGCAGTTGGCCGGCGGGTGGAAGAGCACAGGTCCGCGGACGCCGCTCGCGCCCTCTTCACCGAGCTCAGGAACACTACAGGACACACACAGATGAATATTCTCTATATCAGTGTCAGTGTTTCTGAACTCCTGAAACGCCTCCATCTTGAGTTTTCTTCACAATATTCCTCATTTAAATAATTCATATGCAGAATAAAGGGGCGGGGCCTGGTTGAGTTAGTTAGCAGTGTGTTGAAACTGGCGGTTATCGTAAGGGGCGGGACATTTCCCAAACACCAATCACAACACACTGCTCCAGCCGACCAATCAGAGGACACAGTGAGGGGCTTCACAGAGACAGGAACTAAACAGAGCGTTACTGACAGACTGGGAAGAGAGGAGCTGAACAATGGAGAATATGAGGAGAATAATCAACATTCAAGCAGGAAAACCTGTTCTAGTAGCATAATGAATTACTCTTTGACGAAGTAAACAGTATTCCTGACATTATTGTAATCCCTGATGATAAAGGCGTCTGTACCAGAGCTGCGACGGGTCGGTGAGGAAGTACGGGCTGCCCGGCGGGGGAAGCCGATCTTCAGCTCCCTCTGCGTACTGCTCGTCTCCTTACACAAGAACAAAGGGTTAAAACTGTCAATCACAAACAAAACATGAAGAAATTAACCCTGTAATGCCTGACACATCAAATAATACTCCAATAAGTATATATTTTTTTTTTTAGTACCTGGGCTGTAACTGTGTTCAGACAGACTCTCCTCTTCATCTTCCGTCACATACGCGACTCGTTCACACACTTTCACCGGCGTCCCCTTCCTCTTCCTGCCACACACACGCCTGCAGAAAACACACAGCATTATATGCAGTCTAATACACACTATTACAGGCGTCAGTGCTAAAACAACATCGTTCATTTGTTCAATTAAGACACAAGACAAAAGCGAACTGGATCACAATAACAGTTTAATAAACGCTTCACCTGATACATCTGAGGATTTTAAAGAACGCTTTTAAAAACTACGCTCAAGTATGCTAATTTTGATAATAAGATATAATGCAGTATGCAAATTAACACACGCGCACACAAACATACATATATATAAAATTACTATTATTAATAACTATACTAACTGTATCAGTATTATTATGATAAAGATACATATGTTGGAACTGTTTGGCTATTTATCTACATAAATATGATAACAATACACTAACATGTACACACACTGACTTAAATTATTATTATTATAATCAAAATGCAGATTATGTTAACGGGTTGACTATGTAGTTATTTAGTTATGTATGAAATACAAAAATACGGCAATTAAAATCGGTTTCACACAGCGGTTATCGCACACATTTAAACACAAAAATAATCGCTATCGGTCGTATAAAAATATCGCTCGATGTCTTGCCGCTACGGTTACCATGGTGAACTGTTGTAACGGTCGCTTGCACACGTGAGCGCGCTCAGCAGCAGTGTCCGTGCACGCGCTGACAGTTTTCGCGCACTCGCGCGGTGTTTTGCTAATCGTTCGAGTCGCGGCCGCTTCGGACGTTTACGTGCCCCGGTAAAGTGGTACGGAAAAATAACGATGTAAACATACGCGCGCGCTCACTGCACGAGATAAGAGCCGTTCGATAGAACGGCCACGGGTTTTCTTTCATCACGGCGTGTGCACGAGGACAACAGAACCGGACCGGCTAACCGTTAGCACGCATGCGAATCCGAGCATTCCACCCGAAACAAACGGCACGATCCGTTTCACTGGAGAGAGAGACTGACCCGCGCGGTGGCGGCGGCTTGCTGCCATCCCCGTCGCTGTCGAGGGTCGGGGGCTCCCGGTAATCGAACGGCGACCGCACGCTCTCCGCCATTAGCGCTGCTCCGGTGCGCATGCGCAGCAGCTCCGAGCTGGCCAGGCCCTGAGATGGGCTCCAACAGCTACATCATTTCACTGATTCCACCACATTATAGGCTTGATTATTATTTTTCACAGGCCATATTCATGGGAAACTCGAAAATATCAAAGAATTAAAGAGAAAACCAAAGCCTTGAAATCAGTCCAATAAATTAATTGCATTTTTTGAAAAAATATTAAAATTAATCCTAAAATGTCATGGGAATTTCTTAGGATTATGTATTTTCAGACCTCAGCTTCTAAATGGTTCATATTTATAAAGTTATTATTATTGCTCACACATTAGAATGTTCATGTTTTTATGCATTTAATATATAACATTTATTAATTCAGCAGACGCTTTTATATAAAGCGAGTTACACAAGCATTTCGTCTTAAAGAGGCATTAAGTAAACATTACTATGTAATATTCATAAGTATATTGAGTATTGAATATAACTGTATATTTAGTATTGAAGTATAGTTAATATAAGTAAATTTCACTGTATATATCAAGTAATACTAATGAACTATGTATTTAAATGTAAAAACATGTTATTCTGAGGTGGTACTTGTATTTACACTTTATTGTTATGAGTCGTAATGAATTGTATTATTTCCAATGTATAGATTTACACGTGTGTGAGTTTGTTATTGTTTTTTTTTATGTTTTATTATTTCTGGTTTTTATTTTTAAATGAACACATGAAAATATATGATCCAGTTTCTTTTACTTTTTTGACTTAATTTATATATAATTATATAAATATATAATTTCAAGAATTGTGAAACATAAGAGTATTCATCCGTTAATATTAATATCTATAAAAATATTGTTATTGAGGAAACTGATAATGTGTATACTTTATTTTTTATTATAAGTTATTATTTTAATAGTAAATATTATATAGCAATACAATATTAATAGTATTATTAGTATTAATATAATTATTATTACTGTTATTTTTATTATATTTGTATTAATGTTTAATATTATTTAATTAAAACCCTCCAACACACACATCAGCCACTCAGAGAATAATAACACACTCAATTACACAAGTTTCATCCCATAATTTATTGATTAATAAGACAAATACATTATACTGTGATCAATAATATAACGAACATCAGGCAAACATTCTGGCGTGAAGCGTGAGTTAGTGTGAGTCTCACAGATCAAACAGTGCATAAACCTCTGAATATGACGACAGATTCACAGCATTCATAACTTCATCGTTAGCTGTCAGCAGCAGCGCTGGTATTAATAGCAAAGAAATGCGTCACAGTGTTACATTTACAGAACATCTCAGTAAAAATAAAGAATAAATAAAGAAATTAATATATTAATCATTCAGATTTTTGGTTGTAAGTATAGTGTTTTGTTTTTTTTTCTAAAAAATAATACTATTATTTTCACTTTCAGTAATGCCTTTGATTTTCATTTAGTTCACAATGAAATATGACTTGCATCATACAGTAATTCACAGTCTAAGTCAAGGCTACATCAACGGTTAGTACAGTATGAGGAGTGTTAGTCGCGTCGTTCTGCAGGGATTAAAGCGTGTTTCATCACTACATGTTCTTGTGTCTCAGGTCATTTTCAGATCACTGTCATATATGTGGGGAAACTTAACAATAAACACTTCATTTCTTCATTACTGTCTAATAAATCTAACCTGACAAATCATAAACTTTGTTCGTTTGTTTGTGGGTGAAACGACACTACTAGGACTTTCTCCTAAACGTAACAGTAAACCAGAAAATATTTAGCTCTAAATTATAGCTTTATGTGTTTGAATTGCTATTAAATTTCCATGCATTTGGATTACACGTTTTTATCATAAACTAATAAACTCAATGTGAAGCATATATGTCAGTCATTAATGACACTGGTCAGATTTAATGGCATAGTTCATTGTTAACTATTTGCATCTATTTTTCAAATCTGCATTAATCTGTTCTATGAGAAAATAATTAAATGTATTCAGTTCAAAAGTATGAACATGGTTAAAATATTTCTAGCTGTGGAACAAACAATATTCAGTCAGTTAAAATGTATGAGATTAAAACAAACTGATGATAAATATAAAAACCTGGTTATTGTGTTGAATCTGACCCGTTTCATTAATGTTCGACTGACAAGTATGAATTACATTAAGTTTATTAGCTTGTTAAATGTTAAAACTGTAATCCAAATGCCTTTTTATATGGAATTTAAACACATAAATCTTAAATTCAAGCCTAAATATTTTTGAGCGCACCTCAATCTTTTCGATCAGAAAATCCTGCCATCATTTACTCACATTTATGTCGTTCCAAACCTGCATGACTTTGACTTCCGTGAGAAACCTTTAGAAATAATACAATGAAATCGTATTGTAACAGATGCTTTTGTTCATTTTTACATGTTTGTGTTGTCAGAAATACAGAGCATTGCATTGGTTTTGAAGGAGAGTAAGTGATGGCAGAACAGTGAAGGACCCAGTACTGACCCCTGCTGATCTCCATGCGTAAATGTCTGTTCTTTTGACACCAATGGTAAAATCAATTTGGGTTGCAGCTAACAAGTGTGTAACTAATGTTGAAGTGTGTCTGAAGCCCTAGAGATCCAGAGGTGATGTATTTCACAAAACAGCCCTAATTGTTCTACCATATTAGATCTGAAGGGCACGCTGTTATAGATCTGAACTATCGTATTCACACAATATCAAGACCGTAGAGTCACAGAATCTGCATCAGACCCTGAAAACAGCTTGTATTTTGTCTTGCTTTCCAGTGAATTTAAGATGTTTGCTGTTTTAAGCATAAATTTATCCTAATCTACATTTTTGAGAGGTTTATAATACAAGGCAAACAATTGGTCATTGGGGTAAAAAATAAACCTAATTCAAAACATATCCTTTGAAAACAATCTTCCGAAGCAAATGTGTTTTTAAAGAGGTTTTTGTCTGATACATTGTTTACAACGAGAGCTTGAGAGATACATTACAACTTTTTTTGTAACTGCTTGAACCGAGCTTTAAATAACACATTCTTGTTCATACTGGTTCCATTATAGTCGTAAACTAAGTTTAGTCTAAACTAAAGGCCTGATTAAATCCGTGTACAAGCATCATTCAGACTGTCAGAGGTCTAGAAGTCTTCGGTCTTGACATGTGTCGAGTTATTTAATCTGGGAGCGTTTCCTGCACTAAACGTGGTCCTGGACTAAACATACTGATTGAGTTTGGTTCAGGAAAATGGCCCACGATCTCTTCACGTTGTTTAGAGGAGCTGCTGCTGCTGCTGGCCTTGCGTTTCAGTGTGGAATACGTGAAGCGTCTGAGAGGCAGAATCTGTCCAGTGGATGAGCTCCAGCAGAACTCGATAGGTCCAGAGTTTAGCAGCAAAACTACCAGAACCTTCAACTTCATCCTGACCCTGCAAATGACAGCAGAGAGACTTCATTATACAGATGAAATTTTTTTTTTATCCAGTAAAAGTCTTTTAGTGTAATTTTAGTGTAAAAGACTGCACAATTGTGTGTGTGTGTGTGTGTGTGTGTGTGTGTGTGTGTGTGTGTGAACACAGCAGAGTTAAATAAAGACATCAGCAGTCTGATTCTAGATAAAATACAAATTTGCAAACCCACTTTGTGGTCGATTTGGGGCGTTATAGGGCATAAAAATAGATGAGACGAGCACTTGACGCCAACACACTCAGATCCAAAGTGAAGTGGCTTTTTGATCACGAGCCAAGCGTCTGTTCATAGGAAACGTCCAGAGTAAATTTCAAGAACGCATTCATTATGTGACTCTGATACGCTTCAGGTCATCATCTGTGAAGGAAAGCGTGTGTCTGCCGCACATCCTGATGTAGGAGATCTGCTGGACCATGTTGGAGGTCTGGAACTAAAAGTAGCCACCCTACTAACTTACCTACATCCGTCAGTATAGCGTGACTGTACTTCAGCTGTTTTGAAAATAGCACAGCTTTTACAGTAACAAGCTACTTTACCAAACAGCACTGTATTACACATGCAACTTTACTACAAACGAACTGATGCAATAATTTAACAT
Source organism: Ctenopharyngodon idella (assembly GCF_019924925.1). Taxonomy (NCBI): domain Eukaryota; kingdom Metazoa; phylum Chordata; class Actinopteri; order Cypriniformes; family Xenocyprididae; genus Ctenopharyngodon; species Ctenopharyngodon idella. Next base: position 49,857,678 of record NC_067226.1, read on the forward strand.
GCATGAAATATGCCTTGAATCAATTTCAATTGTCCAATCTTGACTATTTTTTTATTATTTTATATATATATATATATATATATATATATATATATATATATATATATTATATATATATAATTATTTTGTTATATTGTAGTATTTTTCTAGCATACTCAAATTTAACACTAGTGTATCCTTGTACATTATATTCTATTCTTTTTACTTGGATTTAACATAAATGTATTGCAGTCACTCTAATCAGAGATTCAAAACTCCTTATTCTTTAAGAACCAAAGAATTACAGCACTGATTAAATGATAAAATTTGATAGCAATGCATTTTATGGAGTGATTTAACAGAGTAAATTAAATAAAAATATAAAGAAATTGTAAATGTGTCATGGAATGTTGCAATAAATGTATTAAAGTACAATGAAATTTAAGCATAAATAAATTAGGCGTGAAATATATTTATTTATTTATTCGTAACATAAAAAGGATGTGAAATACCATCTGAAATACAACATAAAATGCAAAACCAACCCAACCATTTTCCTCGATTTCTATAAGCGACCCAATAAAAATAATAATAAAAAACAAAGCAATTCTGTAGATCTCTGAGACTTTGACAGGTGACAGCATATTTCACATCATATTTCATAAATAAATATATTTCATGTATTCATATCACTTTTTATTAGACTTACATTTTTTTGTTTGCAACATTTTATTGTTTTCAATTATTTTGTGATTTTTTTTTTATATTGTCTGCTTTATTTTATTTCAAGGTGTAGTCGTGAGGTTTTACATTTTAAGATGCATTTAACATCCTTTTTTTATGTTACACATAAAAAATTATAAAGTTTTAATAAACATTTACTTTTTGAGTCACTTTTTTTAAGTTGAAACATTATTTTTTACAGTGCCATTGTACATATATTAATTTAATTTACTCTGTATTTAAACTCCGTAGTATTTAAAAAGATCTTGCCCATTAAATAGCTTGAACGACAGCATTTTGAATGTACTTGGCAAACAGCTGTCTTGTTCAGGAGGGGGCGACTGCTTACAGGAAAAGAGATTTAGGGTTTAGCAGTGCAGCTTGGGAAGGGTTTGATGTGTGTCCAAATGCTTATCGCTGCTTATACATCAACTTCAGCAGACCAAAACAATGTGTCACGTGATATAGAGCACAGGACGGCAGAATTTATAACAGGCAGGCATGATGGCAGAAACATTCCTTTCAAGCATCATGCCAATGTGAACAATGAGAATTATCCAGCCGAGATACCAGCAGCTTTCTGATTCTAAAGCAGAACCCAAGCGTAGCTGATATAAACTGATATTTCGCCTTTTTTTTTTGATCATCACCATCAGATAATAACTGTGTCCATCTGGCAGATTAACAGAAGTTGTATATTGCTGTATATTGCTCGTGTAACAGCTCAACAGTCAGCTTTGTCAATGGATAAAAGAACATAAGTTCATTTGTTTTAATGAATTTGGATTAAGCAAGACACTACAGGTGAAAAAAAAAAGATTTGTGTTAAGAGACAATAAAACAACAGTGTGCATCAAAACCACTCTTCTCCTGGTAAAAATGAACTTGATTTTCAAAAGTCAATGAATTTGCGACAGCTGAATGTAACATTTTTTGACAAGCCAAACATGTCAGTCTCTGAGTCACATGCAATTTATTTATGCCACAAAATAAACTAAGATAAAATAAGCATAATAACATTCACAAAAAGCATTTCAAAGGTCTCCAGCATGTTTTATATAATTACCCCAAAATCAAACAGTTCACTCCTTACGCTTGTTATACCGTCAAAAACTTGGCTGTCGGTTGGAATATTAGAATAAAAACCTCGACATACACTCATGGCCATCAATCAATTCACTGAATACTTGCCGGTTAAGAAATAAATAATTTTACCTTACGACCCATCGGTTTTCAAATCCACATCATTTGAATATCAAAATGTTGTTAAATTTTCCAATAAAAGGTGATCACTTTTACACAATTTGTTACATTTAATTGTCCCCACATATCTATTGCTTTCTGAAATTTTGTTTAAAGAAGCAAATGAGACATTAAACAAATATGCACTAATTCACATACATTTCCAGAACATAAATCTGAGCACTGGATGAAGCCAGGTTTAAAATTTGTGTTTGATTTTGTTGACACATTAGAGTTAAAGATTTTTACAGAGGGGATTTTGGATTTCTCTTTTTATCATTCTATAAATCAGAAAATACTGTCAACAGAAAGAAAAAAAAAAAAAAAAAAAAAAAACACATTTTCACCATGTTTTTAGGAATAAAATGCTCTATAAATCAGGTTGAACGTTATATGAACAAACCCCACAGTAAAAACCTTCAGAATATAGATATGAATAAAACTGTAAATTTTGGTGTATGTAAGTGTTACTGAAGTGGAGAAAAAAACTCATCTTGAGAAAATGGCTTTTAAAGAGATGTACTGTAATTGAAATCTACAGATGCAAATAGATAAAGAGATAAACACTTTAATATGTATTTTGGATGTTTTTTTCCACTAGTCTTTTGGAAGCAAATTAGATCAAAATCTAAATTGACCAGTGCATGAAAAAACAATGGTTTTTCCTGTAGTGTCTTGCTTTAAATACCGTGAAAATTAGTGTTCTTGGAATTTTACAAATAATTTATTTGTTTACCTGCATGTCAATGTAAGAGAAATGTAAAAGAAAGAAAATCAATAAATTATGAATAATTTACTATGTAAATAATATGCATTAAACTTTATGTCAGGGTTTCCTAAACTGTGGTTCATGAGTTGATGAAAAGCTTATACTTAAATATATTTTATTATGTTTATAAGCTGCTTTAAAATGATCTCTATTATATAAAGCACTACAGAAATAAAGTTGACTTGACTAAATGAAATCATAAAAATGCACTTACTAAAAAAAGATATATAGTATTTTTTTTTTTTACCTGCATGTCAATGTAAAGAGAAATGTAAAAGAGGGAAAAATCAATAAATTATGAATAATTTACTGTGTGAATAATAAGTAATCATGTAATCAATAAAGTACTTCATTTTTAGTATCTGATTGCTATCTAATTATTACTAGCCAGCAGTGCAAATCAGTAATTCCGAAACAGACGAACTGCAGTCAGCCGGGCTCGAAGAATTGAGCTACTCAGCCGACCAGGAACTGGACTGCACATTTTCGAGCACAAGTGTACCTCATTGCACTGAATCTGTGGAGACGGCGGGCAGCCGCCTTCCCCGTTCTCCAGCAGAGCTCCGGTGCTGTGGACGAGATGCCCGAGGCGATCCTTCACGGTCTTCCGCAGGCTTTCGAACTCGCCTTCCAGCTCTTGGCCCATCTCCTCCACCTCTCGGCTGATCAGACACTCCAGCAGCTCCTTGCAGCGGCGCAGGGCCGAGCGCACGTGTCCCACCTGCTCCGCTGTGCTCGGGGCCTCGGGGCAGAGGGCGAGGGTCACCAGACGCTCACCGCCCGGGACGTGATGGGACAGGAAGCTCTCCCGCTCTTTCTGAGGAGGAGGAGGAGGAGGAGGGTTGTAATTAGTTATTACAGGAAGAGTTAGTCACTTGCTCTGCCCACTTGATGGTTACCGTTAATGCGCTGTGATCTGTTTTTATTCCCACATGCACCGCACCACCTGTAATTAACAAAACGTCCCTCTGAGTCACATGCACAAATGCATTTGATATCAATTATGCATTGTGTGTTACGCCACCTCTTCAGACAAACTTAAAAATGGGTCTCTGTCCTGATGGGACGCATACAGCACACAATGCAAACGATAAAATGCATGTTAGGACTGAAAGATAAATGGACGTTTAAAGCCACACTGAAAAAAAAAGGAAAAAAAAAAAAAAGGTGTAGGATTTACTTCAGTATAAGTTTCACTCAGAAATTGTGAGTAAATTTAAGAAGTAGTACGGCTGAAGTAGAAATTTTGAACTGAAAATTTATGGTTAAAAAAAAAAAACAGTAGCTTTGGTTGCTAGAACTTTACTGTAAAAAATATAATATAACTGATTTAATGTTAATATACCAACCTCTTGAAGTACTAATATCTACAAAACACTGACAACCACCAAAAACACATGATGAATCAAAGTTCACCACAAGCTGAGGTAAATATTAATATATGCACAGAAGATGTGCAGTGTCATACATACAAATACAAAACAGCACACACACACACGACACTAAAATAATGCAATAAACATTCATTTAACAACATAAAACCCCCATGTGCATAACTGATAAGAAAAACCTAAAAACAAACAGTTACTTCAATGAAAAAATATCAAACGTGAGCTGTCACACAGGGAATTCTGGGAATGTCAATTTAACTATAATTCAATAATTTCACTATAATTAAATATCTTGCTTTTTTACTTCCACAAACTGTAAATTTAACAGCATTTGTTATTTCACCATATAAAGTAAGGGAATTTAATCAATTATCAGGTTTTTACTGAAGCATTTTTACAGTCTTTCACTGTTAAAATTACAATAATTTTTCAAAGTGTAATTTTTTTTTGTAAACCGTATTCCAATTATGTTTGTTTACAACTTCAAAAAATAATTTTTACAGTGACAAGAGAAAACATTTAACTTCTGCTGTTGATGTCACAGACCATGTGTCCAATCAAACTCTACACTCTAAAAATGCTGGGTTAAAAACTACCCAAGTTGGGTTGAAATTGGACAAACCCAGCAACTGCGTTGTTTTAACCCAGCGGTTGGGTTAAATGTTTGCCCAATCTGCTGAGTAGTTTTATTTAACTCAACTATTGCTTAAAAATGACTATATTGCTTGCTTAAAATGAACCCAAAATATGTTGGAAATTAACATTTATTAAAATGTTTAATAAACATTTATTTATAAGTTTAATGAATAATAATTAAACAATAAACATTTCTTAAATTACTGATTATTATTGTTGCCTCTAGTAATTATGTGTCTGATTTTTAATTTCCAACATATTTTGGGTTCATTTTAAGCAAGCAATATAGTCATTTTTAAACAGTAGTTGAGAGCAAACATTTAACCCAACCGCTGGGTTAAAACAACCTAACTGCTGGGTTTGTCCATTTTCAACCCAACTTGGGTTGTTTTTAACCCAGCATTTATAGAGTGTACAGTATTTGAGCACAAATTCATTTGTCACATGGCTGAAGCCAAAATTAGACAGACGTCCACATGGACAGGTCATGCTTACATCCTCAAAAACACAAACAAAACCACACTATGAGGAGAAACATGTTCTGGGTTGAAACCAGTGAAAATCAAGAGATATTTAATAAACAAACTATAAAGACTGCTGTCAAAACTGTCAATCCTCACTAGCACTGGTCTTAAAGTTGAGTTGATTCCTCATTTCTTGAGTGTTGATCCAAACAAAAATCTGGATCAGTTGAGAGTCACTGCTATAAATAACACGTCCATTATGAAGAGATGCTGACTGTCCACATTATTAATTGAATAAATGCAGAACGTGTCTGTGTCTTAAATCGTAGTGAGCACCCTACCTAGACAGCATTTCTGAACAAAACCAGCTTAAACCACCCGAAACGGGTTTCCTGGTCTTTCTCAGCCTGGTCAGGGTTTTCAGCTGGTTATGTTAGTTTAACAAAGAGCTTAGCCCACACTCTCCAACCTAGTGAGTTGCCTAGCCAGACAGCATTTTTGTGCACCACACTGAGGCATTATTATAATAAGATTATAACAATAAAAAGCGGAAAACCCCTGAACTGAAGAATCATCGTTGCTATTATAACAGAATGAAACGCGCCGTGATTGACAGCAGGAGTGTCGTCATCGTCGCGTGAATAACGGGAGTCGTACTCACGTAGAGCTCGAGCAGACGCGTGCAGTCGCGGTGCAACAAGCGGGCGAGCGCCGCCGCTCTGTCCGTCGCTGATTTCCCCGGGACGGGCGTGTCTGACTCCGCTGCTCCCTCCATCGCGTCACGGCTCCGTTATCGAGCTGATCCCGACGCGCGTGCCTCGAGCCTTTTAAATAACACACGCGCGCGTCCGGACCGATCGGAGAGCTCGCGTGAGTCTGTGCCGCTCCAGCCGTCCGTGGGACACCGCGCACACTGGAGGGCGTGATGACGTCACCCGCGCCGGTTCCGAGAAATTAAAAGCTCCGGGACTCGCGCCAGCTTCATTGAAATGAGCCATAATTACAAACCGCCCGAAGCGCGTCATAATTCAGAGTGAGCGGTTTACCACTGACACACCTGACACCAGCAGCTATTGTTATTATTATTATGTTGGCTTGTTAGCCTATTCTATTTGAACATATCTACGATTATCTATAAAGAATTATCTAACAATTCTGTTTAATATTTCTATCTAATCTATCTATATGTCTGTCTGATAGAACAGCATATTGTATGTGTATTTTTCAGTTAATGCTGTAATATATTTTTCATTTAATAATTGCAAAAAAAATAAATACACGTGGTGAATACCATAATGAAATGGCATTCTAATAATTTTGACAAAACTTCATAAATTATTATTGCTTTTTATAATTAAAATATACATATATAATATGACCATATTAGCCCAGTTCTGTCAAAACTGCATTGGCTCCCTGTTAAACATCGTATAGATTTTAAAATCTTGCTAATTACTTACAAAGCACTAAATGGTTTAGCTCCCCAGTACCTGAGCGAGCTCTTAACACATTATAGTCCTTCACGTCTATTGCGATCTCAGAATTCTGGCCAGTTGATAATACCTAGAATATCAAAATCAACCACAGATGGGAGAACTTTAAATCTAGAATAAAAACACATCTCTTTAACCTGGCATACACATAACACATTATCTATTTCTACACATCACAGACAGACAGACAGACAGACGTTTGAGCTTGCCCACTTCCAGAGGTAGTTGAAAATGCATTCGACCGGATTGCTTTCGTAGTGTAAACACTCATGTGGTCAAATGTGTTCAAACAGACCGCCTACTATCCGCCGACTGACCTAATGCGTAAACATTATGGGAAGCGCTCTAGCCAGACGGGATTTAAAGTTTGTCGGCTGAAGACCCAAGTTTGTTTTGAAGATGATAAATGTACCAAGCACAATGTTCTCTCTCCATTCCTGATTTCTAACACACAGCAGAAACGAAAGCTGATGCTCTCTGTATGTTTTTCCGTAATCTCCGGCCACGTTCATATGTAAATTGCGTGAGCTTATTTAGTCTATTAGATAGAAAGATCTGAAAAAAAACCTTTACATTTAACAGCCCTTAGACCCTCCCCTCGAAGAAACCAGGAGAGAAGTGATTGAAAGTGGACAAAAAAGACGGATTAAAACACCAGGTGTAAACGGGAATGTGTCTCCCTCGTCTACTTGTGATCTGATCGACCAAAACGCATCTTAATACCAGATGGAAACAGGTCCTCTCTGTTTATCCTGAGGTTACCGTAGTCAGCTGGATCTGGTTCATATCCAGATCAGATGGAGGAAATGCAGACACAACCACAACAGCCCTGAAGTATCAACAAAGACTGCACTCTAAAAGACACTGGGTTAAAAACAACCCAGTTTGGGCTGGGTAAATATAGAACAGAACACATGTGGGGTTAATTTTACCCAGCAAATTGGGTTGTTTATTTAACCCAGTATAATGGGTTGATTCATTTTTACTATAATATTAGCGTATTTTTTCTTTTACTTCAAACATGAATTAATGTTTACAGATTAACTGAAACTCTCTTTTTTTTTTTTTAAATACTCCACACAACCACTGGTTTGCATGATAATTCCTTTATTTTTGATCATATTTTATAGTATAGCATATTTTATCGTGTTTTTAATACATATTGCCTACATTTAAGCTCTTTTAACAAATACTAGAACTAAAAATTAAACATTTAGAAGAAATTCAAGTGTAATTGACCAGTCTCTGTTGTTTCCACCGTAACGGCGCTGGATCTCGTGCCGGAGATGACTCGCGTCGGGGGAACTGCTAACTTCAGACCGCCACCTGCGTTTCACTTGTAGCTGAAAAATGCTGTGACTGACTCCATAACCTGTCCATAAATAATCAGTGTACAATTCTGATAACATATTTTAACATTCTAAGTATTTATATTCTGCATCTTTTTGAATAAAATCATAGCATTTTATGCAAGGCATCAGGCTTTCCATCACGTGAGTTTAGGGGACTCACATCGCGCCCCTGTATATTGCTTTGCATAAAATTAAACAATATACAGAACAATAACGAATTTTTAGATAAATTAAAACATACACAAACCTGTATTTTACTGAAGACATGCACGAATTTGACGGAGCTGCACTGCTCTCTCCTGAAGAGGGAGCAAAAAGCCTGCGATAAATAACTCAACCCCTGGGTTGTTACGTCCGACCCAGGATCTGGGTAACAGAAAAACTACCCAAATGCTGAGTTGTTACGCCCGACCCAGGATCTGAGTAACAGAAAAACTAGCCAAACAATGGGTTGTTACGTCCGACCCAGGATCTGAGTAACACAAAAACTACCCAAACGCTGGGTTGTTACGTCTGACCCAGGATCTGAGTAACACAAAAACTACCCAAACACTGGGTTGTTACATCTGACCCAGGATCTGGGTAACCCAAAAACTGGCCAAACACTGGGTTGTTACGTCTGACCCAGGATCTGAGTAACAGAAAAACTAGCCAAACAATGGGTTGTTACGCCCGACCCAGGATCTGAGTAACAGAAAAACTAGCCAAACAATGGGTTGTTACGTCCGACCCAGGATCTGAGTAACACAAAAACTAGCCAAACAATGGGTTGTTACGTCCGACCCAGGATCTGAGTAACACAAAAACTAGCCAAACACTGGGTTGTTATGTCCGACCCAGGATCTGAGTAACACAAAAACTAGCCAAACATTGGGTTGTTATGTCCGACCCAGGATCTGAGTAACACAAAAACTACCCAAACACTGGGTTGTTACGTCCAACCCTGGATCTGAGTAACACAAAAACTGCATAAACGCTGGGTTGTTACATCTGACCCAGGATCTGGGTAACACAAAAACTGCCCAAACGCTGGGTTGTTATGTCCGACCCTGGATCTGAGTAACAGAAAAACTGGCCAAACACCGGGTTGTTACGTCTGACCCAGGATCTGGGTAACACAAAAACTACTCAAACACTGGGTTGTTACGTCCAACCCTGGATCTGAGTAACACAAAAACTGCATAAACGCTGGGTTGTTACGTCCGACCCAGGATCTGGGTAACAGAAAACTGCCCAAACACTGGGTTGTTACGTCTGACCCAGGATCTGAGTAACACAAAAACTACCCAAACACTGGGTTGTTACGTCCGACCCAGGATCCGAGTAACAGAAAAACTGCCCAAACACTGGGTTGTTACATTTGACCCAGGATCTGGGTGACACAAAAACTGGCCAAACACTGGGTTGTTACGTCTGACCCAGGATCTGAGTAACACAAAAACTACCCAAACACTGGGTTGTTACATCTGACCCAGGATCTGGGTGACACAAAAACTGGCCAAACACTGGGTTGTTACGTCTGACCCAGGGTCTGAGTAACACAAAAACTACCCAAACACTGGGTTGTTACATCTGACCCAGGATCTGGGTAACACAAAAACTACCCAAACACTGGGTTGTTACGTCCGACCCAGGATCTGAGTAACACAAAAACTACCCAAACACTGGGTTGTTACATCTGACCCAGGATCTGGGTGACACAAAAACTACCCAAACACTGGGTTGTTACATCTGACCCAGGATCTGGGTGACACAAAAACTGGCCAAACACTGGGTTGTTACATCTGACCCAGGATCTGAGTAACACAAAAACTACCCAAACACTGGGTTGTTACGTCTGACCCAGGATCTGAGTAACAGAAAAACTGGCCAAACACCGGGTTGTTACGTCTGACCCAGGATCTGGGTAACACAAAAACTACCCAAACACTGGGTTGTTATGTCCGACCCTGGATCTGAGTAACACAAAAACTGCATAAATGCTGGGTTGTAATGTCTGACCCAGGATCTGGGTAACAGAAAAACTGCCCAAACGCTGGGTTGTTACGTCTGACCCAGGATCTGAGTAACACAAAAACTACCCAAACACTGGGTTGTTACATCCGACCCAGGATCTGAGTAACACAAAAACTACCCAAACGCTGGGTTGTTACATTTGACCCAGGATCTGGGTAACAGAAAAACTGCCCAAACGCTGGGTTGTTATGTCCGACCCAGGATCTGAGTAACAGAAAAGCTACCCAAACACTGGGTTGTTACATCTGACCCAGGATCTGAGTAACACAAAAACTACCCAAACGCTGGGTTGTTACGTCCGACCCAGGATCTGAGTAACACAAAAACTACCCAAATGCTGGGTTGTTACGTCCGACCCAGGATCTGAGTAACAGAAAAACTACCCAAACACTGGGTTGTTACATCTGACCCAGGATCTGAGTAAAACAAAAACTGGCCAAACACAGGGTTGTTACGTCCAACCCAGGATCTGAATAACAGAAAAACTGGCCAAACGCTGGGTTGTTACGTCCGACCCAGGATCTGGGTAACAGAAAAACTACCCAAACACTGGGTTGTTACGTCTGACCCAGGATCTGAGTAAAACAAAAACTGGCCAAACACAGGGTTGTTACATCTGACCCAGGATCTGAGTAACAGAAAAACTACCCAAACACTGGGTTGTTACATCTGACCCAGGATCTGAGTAACACAAAAACTACCCAAACACTGGGTTGTTACGTCCGACCCAGGATCTAAGTAACAGAAAAACTACCCAAACGCTGGGTTGTTACGTCCGACCCAGGATCTGAGTAATAGAAAAACTACCCAACCACTGGGTTGTTACGTCTGACCCAGGATCTGAGTAAAACAAAAACTGGCCAAACACAGGGTTGTTACGTCCGACCCAGGATCTGAGTAACAGAAAAACTGGCCAAACGCTGGGTTGTTACGTCCGACCCAGGATCTGAGTAGCAGAAAAACTACCTAAACACTGGGTTGTTACATCTGACCCAGGATCTGAGTAAAACAAAAACTGCCCAAACACAGGGTTGTTACGTCTGACCCAGGATCTGGGTAACACAAAAACTACCCAAACACTGGGTTGTTACGTCCGACCCTGGATCTGAGTAACACAAAAACTACCCAAACACTGGGTTGTTACGTCCGACCCAGGATCTAAGTAACAGAAAAACTACCCAAACGCTGGGTTGTTACGTCCGACCCAGGATCTGAGTAACAGAAAAACTACCCAACCACTGGGTTGTTACGTCTGACCCAGGATCTGAGTAAAACAAAAACTGGCCAAACACAGGGTTGTTACGTCCGACCCAGGATCTGAGTAACAGAAAAACTGGCCAAACGCTGGGTTGTTACGTCCGACCCAGGATCTGAGTAGCAGAAAAACTACCTAAACACTGGGTTGTTACATCTGACCCAGGATCTGAGTAAAACAAAAACTGGCCAAACACAGGGTTGTTACGTCTGACCCAGGATCTGGGTAACACAAAAACTACCCAAACACTGGGTTGTTACGTCCGACCCTGGATCTGAGTAACACAAAAACTGCATAAATGCTGGGTTGTTACGTCTGACCCAGGATCTGGGTAACACAAAAACTACCCAAACACTGGGTTATTACATCTGACCCAGGATCTGAGTAACAGAAAAACTGGCCAAACACCGGGTTGTTACGTCTGACCCAGGATCTGAGTAACAGAAAAACTACCCAAACACTGGGTTGTTACATCTGACCCAGGATCTGAGTAACAGAAAAACTGGCCAAACATCGGGTTGTTACGTCTGACCCAGGATCTGAGTAACAGAAAAACTACCCAAACACTGGGTTGTTACATCTGACCCAGGATCTGAGTAACAGAAAAACTACCCAAACACTGGGTTGTTACGTCCGACCCAGGATCTAAGTAACAGAAAAACTACCCAAACACTGGGTTGTTACGTCCAACCCTGGATCTGAGTAACAGAAAAACTACCCAAACACTGGGTTGTTACATCTGACCCAGGATCTGAGTAACAGAAAAACTGGCCAAACATCGGGTTGTTACGTCTGACCCAGGATCTGAGTAACAGAAAAACTACCCAAACACTGGGTTGTTACATCTGACCCAGGATCTGAGTAACAGAAAAACTACCCAAACACTGGGTTGTTACGTCCGACCCAGGATCTAAGTAACAGAAAAACTACCCAAACACTGGGTTGTTACATCTGACCCAGGATCTGGGTAACACAAAAACTGCCCAAACGCTGGGTTGTTATGTCCGACCCTGGATCTGAGTAACAGAAAAACTGGCCAAACACCGGGTTGTTACGTCTGACCCAGGATCTGGGTAACACAAAAACTACTCAAACACTGGGTTGTTACGTCCAACCCTGGATCTGAGTAACACAAAAACTGCATAAACGCTGGGTTGTTACGTCCGACCCAGGATCTGGGTAACAGAAAACTGCCCAAACACTGGGTTGTTACGTCTGACCCAGGATCTGAGTAACACAAAAACTACCCAAACACTGGGTTGTTACGTCCGACCCAGGATCCGAGTAACAGAAAAACTGCCCAAACACTGGGTTGTTACATTTGACCCAGGATCTGGGTGACACAAAAACTGGCCAAACACTGGGTTGTTACGTCTGACCCAGGATCTGAGTAACACAAAAACTACCCAAACACTGGGTTGTTACATCTGACCCAGGATCTGGGTGACACAAAAACTGGCCAAACACTGGGTTGTTACGTCTGACCCAGGGTCTGAGTAACACAAAAACTACCCAAACACTGGGTTGTTACATCTGACCCAGGATCTGGGTAACACAAAAACTACCCAAACACTGGGTTGTTACGTCCGACCCAGGATCTGAGTAACACAAAAACTACCCAAACACTGGGTTGTTACATCTGACCCAGGATCTGGGTGACACAAAAACTACCCAAACACTGGGTTGTTACATCTGACCCAGGATCTGGGTGACACAAAAACTGGCCAAACACTGGGTTGTTACATCTGACCCAGGATCTGAGTAACACAAAAACTACCCAAACACTGGGTTGTTACGTCTGACCCAGGATCTGAGTAACAGAAAAACTGGCCAAACACCGGGTTGTTACGTCTGACCCAGGATCTGGGTAACACAAAAACTACCCAAACACTGGGTTGTTATGTCCGACCCTGGATCTGAGTAACACAAAAACTGCATAAATGCTGGGTTGTAATGTCTGACCCAGGATCTGAGTAACACAAAAACTACCCAAACACTGGGTTGTTATGTCCGAACCAGGATCTGAGTAACACAAAAACTACCCAAACGCTGGGTTGTTACGTCCGACCCAGGATCTGGGTAACAGAAAAACTGCCCAAACGCTGGGTTGTTACGTCTGACCCAGGATCTGAGTAACACAAAAACTACCCAAACACTGGGTTGTTACATCCGACCCAGGATCTGAGTAACACAAAAACTACCCAAACGCTGGGTTGTTACATCTGACCCAGGATCTGGGTAACAGAAAAACTGCCCAAACGCTGGGTTGTTATGTCCGACCCAGGATCTGAGTAACAGAAAAGCTACCCAAACACTGGGTTGTTACATCTGACCCAGGATCTGAGTAACACAAAAACTACCCAAACGCTGGGTTGTTACGTCCGACCCAGGATCTGAGTAACACAAAAACTACCCAAATGCTGGGTTGTTACGTCCGACCCAGGATCTGAGTAACAGAAAAACTACCCAAACACTGGGTTGTTACATCTGACCCAGGATCTGAGTAAAACAAAAACTGGCCAAACACAGGGTTGTTACGTCCAACCCAGGATCTGAATAACAGAAAAACTGGCCAAACGCTGGGTTGTTACGTCCGACCCAGGATCTGGGTAACAGAAAAACTACCCAAACACTGGGTTGTTACGTCTGACCCAGGATCTGAGTAAAACAAAAACTGGCCAAACACAGGGTTGTTACATCTGACCCAGGATCTGAGTAACAGAAAAACTACCCAAACACTGGGTTGTTACATCTGACCCAGGATCTGAGTAACACAAAAACTACCCAAACACTGGGTTGTTACGTCCGACCCAGGATCTAAGTAACAGAAAAACTACCCAAACGCTGGGTTGTTACGTCCGACCCAGGATCTGAGTAATAGAAAAACTACCCAACCACTGGGTTGTTACGTCTGACCCAGGATCTGAGTAAAACAAAAACTGGCCAAACACAGGGTTGTTACGTCCGACCCAGGATCTGAGTAACAGAAAAACTGGCCAAACGCTGGGTTGTTACGTCCGACCCAGGATCTGAGTAGCAGAAAAACTACCTAAACACTGGGTTGTTACATCTGACCCAGGATCTGAGTAAAACAAAAACTGCCCAAACACAGGGTTGTTACGTCTGACCCAGGATCTGGGTAACACAAAAACTACCCAAACACTGGGTTGTTACGTCCGACCCTGGATCTGAGTAACACAAAAACTACCCAAACACTGGGTTGTTACGTCCGACCCAGGATCTAAGTAACAGAAAAACTACCCAAACGCTGGGTTGTTACGTCCGACCCAGGATCTGAGTAACAGAAAAACTACCCAACCACTGGGTTGTTACGTCTGACCCAGGATCTGAGTAAAACAAAAACTGGCCAAACACAGGGTTGTTACGTCCGACCCAGGATCTGAGTAACAGAAAAACTGGCCAAACGCTGGGTTGTTACGTCCGACCCAGGATCTGAGTAGCAGAAAAACTACCTAAACACTGGGTTGTTACATCTGACCCAGGATCTGAGTAAAACAAAAACTGGCCAAACACAGGGTTGTTACGTCTGACCCAGGATCTGGGTAACACAAAAACTACCCAAACACTGGGTTGTTACGTCCGACCCTGGATCTGAGTAACACAAAAACTGCATAAATGCTGGGTTGTTACGTCTGACCCAGGATCTGGGTAACACAAAAACTACCCAAACACTGGGTTATTACATCTGACCCAGGATCTGAGTAACAGAAAAACTGGCCAAACACCGGGTTGTTACGTCTGACCCAGGATCTGAGTAACAGAAAAACTACCCAAACACTGGGTTGTTACATCTGACCCAGGATCTGAGTAACAGAAAAACTGGCCAAACATCGGGTTGTTACGTCTGACCCAGGATCTGAGTAACAGAAAAACTACCCAAACACTGGGTTGTTACATCTGACCCAGGATCTGAGTAACAGAAAAACTACCCAAACACTGGGTTGTTACGTCCGACCCAGGATCTAAGTAACAGAAAAACTACCCAAACACTGGGTTGTTACGTCCAACCCTGGATCTGAGTAACACAAAAACTGCATAAACGCTGGGTTGTTACATCTGACCCAGGATCTGGGTAACACAAAAACTGCCCAAACGCTGGGTTGTTATGTCCGACCCTGGATCTGAGTAACAGAAAAACTGGCCAAACACCGGGTTGTTACGTCTGACCCAGGATCTGGGTAACACAAAAACTACTCAAACACTGGGTTGTTACGTCCAACCCTGGATCTGAGTAACACAAAAACTGCATAAACGCTGGGTTGTTACGTCCGACCCAGGATCTGGGTAACAGAAAACTGCCCAAACACTGGGTTGTTACGTCTGACCCAGGATCTGAGTAACACAAAAACTACCCAAACACTGGGTTGTTACGTCCGACCCAGGATCCGAGTAACAGAAAAACTGCCCAAACACTGGGTTGTTACATTTGACCCAGGATCTGGGTGACACAAAAACTGGCCAAACACTGGGTTGTTACGTCTGACCCAGGATCTGAGTAACACAAAAACTACCCAAACACTGGGTTGTTACATCTGACCCAGGATCTGGGTGACACAAAAACTGGCCAAACACTGGGTTGTTACGTCTGACCCAGGGTCTGAGTAACACAAAAACTACCCAAACACTGGGTTGTTACATCTGACCCAGGATCTGGGTAACACAAAAACTACCCAAACACTGGGTTGTTACGTCCGACCCAGGATCTGAGTAACACAAAAACTACCCAAACACTGGGTTGTTACATCTGACCCAGGATCTGGGTGACACAAAAACTACCCAAACACTGGGTTGTTACATCTGACCCAGGATCTGGGTGACACAAAAACTGGCCAAACACTGGGTTGTTACATCTGACCCAGGATCTGAGTAACACAAAAACTACCCAAACACTGGGTTGTTACGTCTGACCCAGGATCTGAGTAACAGAAAAACTGGCCAAACACCGGGTTGTTACGTCTGACCCAGGATCTGGGTAACACAAAAACTACCCAAACACTGGGTTGTTATGTCCGACCCTGGATCTGAGTAACACAAAAACTGCATAAATGCTGGGTTGTAATGTCTGACCCAGGATCTGAGTAACACAAAAACTACCCAAACACTGGGTTGTTATGTCCGAACCAGGATCTGAGTAACACAAAAACTACCCAAACGCTGGGTTGTTACGTCCGACCCAGGATCTGGGTAACAGAAAAACTGCCCAAACGCTGGGTTGTTACGTCTGACCCAGGATCTGAGTAACACAAAAACTACCCAAACACTGGGTTGTTACATCCGACCCAGGATCTGAGTAACACAAAAACTACCCAAACACTGGGTTGTTACATCTGACCCAGGATCTGGGTGACACAAAAACTACCCAAACACTGGGTTGTTACATCTGACCCAGGATCTGGGTGACACAAAAACTGGCCAAACACTGGGTTGTTACATCTGACCCAGGATCTGAGTAACACAAAAACTACCCAAACACTGGGTTGTTATGTCTGACCCAGGATCTGAGTAACAGAAAAACTGGCCAAACACCGGGTTGTTACGTCTGACCCAGGATCTGGGTAACACAAAAACTACCCAAACACTGGGTTGTTATGTCCGACCCTGGATCTGAGTAACACAAAAACTGCATAAATGCTGGGTTGTAATGTCTGACCCAGGATCTGAGTAACACAAAAACTACCCAAACACTGGGTTGTTACATCCGAACCAGGATCTGAGTAACACAAAAACTACCCAAACGCTGGGTTGTTACGTCCGACCCAGGATCTGGGTAACAGAAAAACTGCCCAAACGCTGGGTTGTTACGTCTGACCCAGGATCTGAGTAACACAAAAACTACCCAAACACTGGGTTGTTACATCCAACCCAGGATCTGAGTAACAGAAAAGCTACCCAAACACTGGGTTGTTACATCTGACCCAGGATCTGAGTAACACAAAAACTACCCAAATGCTGGGTTGTTACGTCCGACCCAGGATCTGAGTAACAGAAAAACTACCCAAACACTGGGTTGTTACATCTGACCCAGGATCTGAGTAAAACAAAAACTGGCCAAACACAGGGTTGTTACGTCCAACCCAGGATCTGAATAACAGAAAAACTGGCCAAACGCTGGGTTGTTACGTCCGACCCAGGATCTGGGTAACACAAAAACTACCCAAACACTGGGTTGTTACGTCCGACCCAGGATCTGAGTAACAGAAAAACTACCCAAACACTGGGTTGTTACGTCCAACCCTGGATCTGAGTAACACAAAAACTGCATAAACGCTGGGTTGTTACATCTGACCCAGGATCTGGGTAACACAAAAACTGCCCAAACGCTGGGTTGTTATGTCCGACCCTGGATCTGAGTAACAGAAAAACTGGCCAAACACCGGGTTGTTACGTCTGACCCAGGATCTGGGTAACACAAAAACTACTCAAACACTGGGTTGTTACGTCCAACCCTGGATCTGAGTAACACAAAAACTGCATAAACGCTGGGTTGTTACGTCCGACCCAGGATCTGGGTAACAGAAAACTGCCCAAACACTGGGTTGTTACGTCTGACCCAGGATCTGAGTAACACAAAAACTGGCCAAACACAGGGTTGTTACGTCCAACCCAGGATCTGAATAACAGAAAAACTGGCCAAACGCTGGGTTGTTACGTCCGACCCAGGATCTGGGTAACACAAAAACTACCCAAACACTGGGTTGTTACGTCCGACCCAGGATCTGAGTAACAGAAAAACTACCCAAACACTGGGTTGTTACGTCCAACCCTGGATCTGAGTAACACAAAAACTGCATAAACGCTGGGTTGTTACATCTGACCCAGGATCTGGGTAACACAAAAACTGCCCAAACGCTGGGTTGTTATGTCCGACCCTGGATCTGAGTAACAGAAAAACTGGCCAAACACCGGGTTGTTACGTCTGACCCAGGATCTGGGTAACACAAAAACTACTCAAACACTGGGTTGTTACGTCCAACCCTGGATCTGAGTAACACAAAAACTGCATAAACGCTGGGTTGTTACGTCCGACCCAGGATCTGGGTAACAGAAAACTGCCCAAACACTGGGTTGTTACGTCTGACCCAGGATCTGAGTAACACAAAAACTACCCAAACACTGGGTTGTTACGTCCGACCCAGGATCCGAGTAACAGAAAAACTGCCCAAACACTGGGTTGTTACATCCGACCCAGGATCTGAGTAACAGAAAAACTGGCCAAACGCTGGGTTGTTACGTCCGACCCAGGATCTGAGTAACACAAAAACTGCATAAATGCTGGGTTGTTACGTCTGACCCAGGATCTGGGTAACACAAAAACTACCCAAACACTGGGTTGTTACGTCTGACCCAGGATCTGAGTAACAGAAAAACTACCCAAAGACTGGTTTGTTACATCTGACCCAGGATCTGGGTAACAGAAAAACTGCCCAAACGCTTTGTTGTTTTGTCCGACCCAGGATCTGAGTAACAGAAAAACTACCCAAACACTGGGTTGTTACATCTGACCCAGGATCTGAGTAAAACAAAAACTGGCCAAACACAGGGTTGTTACGTCCAACCCAGGATCTGAGTAACAGAAAAACTGGCCAAACGCTGGGTTGTTACGTCCGACCCAGGATCTGGGTAACAGAAAAACTACCCAAACACTGGGTTGTTACGTCCGACCCAGGATCTGAGTAACACAAAAACTACCCAAACACTGGGTTGTTACGTCCGACCCAGGATCTGAGTAACAGAAAAACTACCCAAACACTGGGTTGTTACATCTGACCCAGGATCTGAGTAACAGAAAAACTGGCCAAACACCGGGTTGTTACGTCTGACCCTGGATCTGAGTAACACAAAAACTGCATAAATGCTGGGTTGTTATGTCTGACCCAGGATCTGAGTAACACAAAAAATACCCAAACACTGGGTTGTTACATCCGACCCAGGATCTGAGTAACAGAAAAACTGGCCAAACGCTGGGTTGTTACGTCCGACCCAGGATCTGAGTAACACAATAACTGCATAAATGCTGGGTTGTTACGTCTGACCCAGGATCTGGGTAACACAAAAACTACCCAAACACTGGGTTGTTACGTCTGACCCAGGATCTGAGTAACAGAAAAACTACCCAAAGACTGGTTTGTTACATCTGACCCAGGATCTGGGTAACAGAAAAACTGCCCAAACGCTTTGTTGTTTTGTCCGACCCAGGATCTGAGTAACAGAAAAACTACCCAAACACTGGGTTGTTACATCTGACCCAGGATCTGAGTAACACAAAAACTACCCAAACGCTGGGTTGTTACGTCCGACCCAGGATCTGAGTAACACAAAAACTACCCAAATGCTGGGTTGTTACGTCCGACCCAGGATCTGAGTAACAGAAAAACTACCCAAACACTGGGTTGTTACATCTGACCCAGGATCTGGGTAACCCAAAAACTGGCCAAACACAGGGTTGTTACATCTGACCCAGGATCTGGGTAACAGAAAATCTGCCCAAACACTGGGTTGTTACGTCCGACCCAGGATCTGAGTAGCAGAAAAACTACCCAAACACTGGGTTGTTACATCTGACCCAGGATCTGAGTAACACAAAAACTGGCCAAACACTGGGTTGTTACGTCTGACCCAGGATCTGGGTAACACAAAAACTACCCAAACACTGGGTTGTTACGTCCGACCCAGGATCTGAGTAACACAAAAACTGCATAAACGCTGGGTTGTTACGTCTGACCCAGGATCTGAGTAACACAAAAACTACCCAAACACTGGGTTGTTACATCTGACCCAGGATCTGAGTAACAGAAAAACTACCCAAACACTGGGTTGTTACGTCTGACCCAGGATCTGAGTAACAGAAAAACTGGCCAAACACTGGGTTGTTACGTCCGACCCAGGATCTGGGTAACACAAAAACTACCCAAACGCTGGGTTGTTACGTCTGACCCAGGATCTGAGTAACACAAAAACTACCCAAACACTGGGTTGTTACGTCTGACCCAGGATCTGAGTAACAGAAAAACTCGCCAAACGCTGGGTTGTTACGTCCGACCCAGGATCTGAGTAACACAAAAACTGGCCAAACACAGGGTTGTTACATCTGACCCAGGATCTGGGTAACACAAAAACTACCCAAACACTGGGTTGTTATGTCCGACCCAGGATCTGAGTAACACAAAATCTGGCCAAACACTGGGTTGTTATGTCCGACCCAGGATCTGAGTACCACAAAAACTACCCAAATGCTGGGTTGTTACGTCCGACCCAGGATCTGAGTAACAGAAAAACTACCCAAACACTGGGTTGTTACATCTGACCCAGGATCTGGGTAACCCAAAAACTGGCCAAACACAGGGTTGTTACATCTGACCCAGGATCTGGGTAACAGAAAAACTGCCCAAACACTGGGTTGTTACGTCCGACCCAGGATCTAAGTAACAGAAAAAACTACCCAAACGCTGGGTTGTTACGTCCGACCCAGGATCTGAGTAGCAGAAAAACTACCCAAACACTGGGTTGTTACATCTGACCCAGGATCTGAGTAACACAAGAACTGGCCAAACACTGGGTTGTTACGTCTGACCCAGGATCTGAGTAACACAAAAACTGCATAAACGCTGGGTTGTTACGTCTGACCCAGGATCTGAGTAACACAAAAACTACCCAAACACTGGGTTGTTACGTCCGACCCAAGATCTGAGTAACACAAAAACTGCATAAACGCTGGGTTGTTACGTCTGACCCAGGATCTGAGTAACACAAAAACTACCCAAACACTGGGTTGTTACATCTGACCCAGGATCTGAGTAACAGAAAAACTACCCAAACACTGGGTTGTTACGTCTGACCCAGGATCTGAGTAACAGAAAAACTGGCCAAACACTGGGTTGTTACGTCCGACCCAGGATCTGTGTAACACAAAAACTACCCAAACGCTGGGTTGTTACGTCTGACCCAGGATCTGAGTAACACAAAAACTACCCAAACACTGGGTTGTTACGTCTGACCCAGGATCTGAGTAACAGAAAAACTGGCCAAACGCTGGGTTGTTACGTCCGACCCAGGATCTGGTTAACAGAAAAACTACCCAATCACTGGGTTGTTACGTCCGACCCAGGATCTGAGTAACACAAAAACTACCCAAACACTGGGTTGATACGTCCGACCCAGGATCTGAGTAACAGAAAAACTACCCAAACACTGGGTTGTTACATCTGACCCAGGATCTGAGTAACACAAAAACTGGCCAAACACAGGGTTGTTACATCTGACCCAGGATCTGAGTAACAGAAAAACTGGCCAAACACCGGGTTGTTACGTCTGACCGAGGATCTGGGTAACACAAAAACTACCCAAACACAGGGTTGTTACATCTGACCCAGGATCTGAGTAACAGAAAAACTGGCCAAACGCTGGGTTGTTACGTCCGACCCAGGATCTGAGTAACACAAAAACTGTATAAATGCTGGGTTGTTACGTCTGACCCAGGATCTGGGTAACACAAAAACTACCCAAACACTGGGTTGTTACGTCTGACCCAGGATCTGAGTAACAGAAAAACTACCCAAAGACTGGTTTGTTACATCTGACCCAGGATCTGGGTAACAGAAAAACTGCCCAAACGCTTTGTTGTTTTGTCCGACCCAGGATCTGAGTAACAGAAAAACTACCCAAACACTGGGTTGTTACATCTGACCCAGGATCTGAGTAACACAAAAACTACCCAAACGCTGGGTTGTTACATCTGACCCAGGATCTGAGTAACACAAAAACTACCCAAACGCTGGGTTGTTACATCTGACCCAGGATCTGGGTAACCCAAAAACTGGCCAAACACAGGGTTGTTACATCTGACCCAGGATCTGGGTAACAGAAAATCTGCCCAAACACTGGGTTGTTACATCTGACCCAGGATCTGAGTAACAGAAAAACTACCCAAACACTGGGTTGTTACGTCCGACCCAGGATCTGAGTAGCAGAAAAACTACCCAAACACTGGGTTGTTACATCTGACCCAGGATCTGAGTAACACAAAAACTGGCCAAACACTGGGTTGTTACGTCTGACCCAGGATCTGGGTAACACAAAAACTACCCAAACACTGGGTTGTTACGTCCGACCCAGGATCTGAGTAACACAAAAACTGCATAAACGCTGGGTTGTTACGTCTGACCCAGGATCTGAGTAACACAAAAACTACCCAAACACTGGGTTGTTACATCTGACCCAGGATCTGAGTAACAGAAAAACTACCCAAACACTGGGTTGTTACGTCTGACCCAGGATCTGAGTAACAGAAAAACTGGCCAAACACTGGGTTGTTACGTCCGACCCAGGATCTGGGTAACACAAAAACTACCCAAACGCTGGGTTGTTACGTCTGACCCAGGATCTGAGTAACACAAAAACTACCCAAACACCGGGTTGTTACGTCTGACCCAGGATCTGGGTAACACAAAAACTACCCAAACACTGGGTTGTTACGTCCGACCCAGGATCTGAGTAACACAAAAACTGGCCAAACACCGGGTTGTTACGTCTGACCCTGGATCTGAGTAACACAAAAACTGCATAAATGCTGGGTTGTTATGTCTGACCCAGGATCTGAGTAACACAAAAACTACCCAAACACTGGGTTGTTACATCCGACTCAGGATCTGAGTAACAGAAAAACTGGCCAAACACTGGGTTGTTACGTCCGACCCAGGATCTGATTAACACAAAAACTGCATAAATGCTGGGTTGTTACGTCTGACCCAGGATCTGGGTAACACAAAAACTACCCAAACACTGGGTTGTTACGTCTGACCCAGGATCTGAGTAACAGAAAAACTACCCAAAGACTGGTTTGTTACATCTGACCCAGGATCTGGGTAACAGAAAAACTGCCCAAACGCTTTGTTGTTTTGTCCGACCCAGGATCTGAGTAACAGAAAAACTACCCAAACACTGGGTTGTTACATCTGACCCAGGATCTGAGTAACAGAAAAACTGGCCAAACACTGGGTTGTTACGTCCGACCCAGGATCTGGGTAACACAAAAACTACCCAAACACTGGGTTGTTACGTCTGACCCAGGATCTGAGTAACAGAAAAACTGGCCAAACACTGGGTTGTTACGTCCGACCCAGGATCTGGGTAACACAAAAACTACCCAAACACTGGGTTGTTACGTCCGACCCAGGATCTGAGTAACACAAAAACTGGCCAAACACCGGGTTGTTACGTCTGACCCTGGATCTGAGTAACACAAAAACTGCATA
Organism: Ctenopharyngodon idella; assembly: GCF_019924925.1. Lineage (NCBI taxonomy): Eukaryota > Metazoa > Chordata > Actinopteri > Cypriniformes > Xenocyprididae > Ctenopharyngodon > Ctenopharyngodon idella. The sequence goes on from NC_067226.1 coordinate 49,881,270, forward strand.
AATGCTGGGTTGTTATGTCTGACCCAGGATCTGAGTAACACAAAAAATACCCAAACACTGGGTTGTTACATCCGACCCAGGATCTGAGTAACAGAAAAACTGGCCAAACGCTGGGTTGTTACGTCCGACCCAGGATCTGAGTAACACAAAAACTGCATAAATGCTGGGTTGTTACGTCTGACCCAGGATCTGGGTAACACAAAAACTACCCAAACACTGGGTTGTTACGTCTGACCCAGGATCTGAGTAACAGAAAAACTACCCAAAGACTGGTTTGTTACATCTGACCCAGGATCTGGGTAACAGAAAAACTGCCCAAACGCTTTGTTGTTTTGTCCGACCCAGGATCTGAGTAACACAAAAACTACCCAAACGCTGGGTTGTTACGTCCGACCCAGGATCTGAGTAACAAAAAAACTACCCCAATGCTGGGTTGTTACGTCCGACCCAGGATCTGAGTAACAGAAAAACTACCCAAACGCTGGGTTGTTACGTCTGACCCAGGATCTGAGTAACACAAAAACTACCCAAACACTGGGTTGTTACATCTGACCCAGGATCTGAGTAACAGAAAAACTACCCAAACACTGGGTTGTTACTTCTGACCCAGGTTCTGAGTAACAGAAAAACTACCCAAACACTGGGTTGTTACATCTGACCCAGGATCTGAGTAACAGAAAAACTACCCAAACACTGGGTTGTTACGTCTGACCCAGGATCTGAGTAACAGAAAAACTACCCAAACACTGGGTTGTTACGTCCGACCCAGGATCTGGGTAACACAAAAACTACCCAAACGCTGGGTTGTTACGTCTGACCCAGGATCTGAGTAACACAAAAACTACCCAAACACTGGGTTGTTACGTCCGACCCAGGATCTGAGTAACACAAAAACTGGCCAAACACAGGGTTGTTACATCTGACCCAGGATCTGGGTAACACAAAAACTACCCAAACACTGGGTTGTTATGTCCGACCCAGGATCTGAGTAACAAAAAAACTGGCCAAACACCGGGTTGTTACGTCCGACCCAGGATCTGGTTAACACAAAAACTACCCAACACGTCTAAAACGGGAAAGATCTTTGCGATTGACTCTACAAATAGATTTGACAAGAAACCTGAGGTATATTTTTACAGACTGCCGAAAGTTACAGAAAAGAGAAGCAATGAATTGCTGCTATTCACAGAAACAAAGTTATTATTTTGTGTCAATATGTTGGATTTTGGGGTAAAATCATACCCTATATATTGTATTGATATATATTGTATTGACAACTCATGAATTAAATATTTACCATCTTATATTCTGCATATTGGGTGTTTTTAAATAAACACTAACAAAAAATATACAAGTTTTACGGCTGGACAATATGACGATATATATATATAACACTGATATAAGTGATCACTCGGATTTAGACCTACCTATATAGCATTTATAAAGCGTTCACAGGAAAATTTGCTTTATGTATATCCCTGGCGTTGAAATCATAAATGTCAGAAAACAATTCCTAGCTGCAAGTCAATATCCATGGATTACTGGATCTTTGGTAAGTTGTAAGGAACACTATCAAGTCCAGCCTTTAGTTTAAATGTTTGTCTTACTCAAGTTTTCATAGATTCCCCTATTAAATCCAGTCATGCAGCAGCTCTTTGCCACTCAGTCCGGCTGAGGGAGCGTGTTCCGGCGGGAAAGTGGCGTCAATGCATATCCTCTATTGATGATCTTTACAGCAAAACTGAATCAACACTGAACTGACTTCATCTGAACAATGACACTGTTTTCTTCTAGAGCTGCTGTACAGCTGAAATGAACTCTGTTTGCATCATTGAATCATTTTCCTGTTATCACTGTCAAGCTGCTTTGAAACATTGTATGAAGTGCTGTATAAATAAAGCTGACTTGACATGGAGAGTAAAGCTGGTCAATGCAAATTAAAAAAGCAAGATCTAAACTAGATAGATAGATAGATTTGAACTGCTGCTAAAGAAGACAAGCATCCTGTGACAACTTGCCCTGCTGTTACCTATTACTCTTGTCTTAGAAACAAAAGAGTCACTGAGATCTGGAACCTGTTCTGTCACGGTGAACATGTTGCCACAAACACTGTTGTTTTTGCACCGTGTCTCACTTTGACAAGACAAGCGTCTGCTAAGTGGCAATTCATCCACTTCTGTCAAGAGAAACAAGAGGCAGGAATTTCCACTTTATCAAAGTGTCTGTTTCTCTTCAGCTGCCAGACAGCAGCATTATTCCACACCCACACATTTACTCTGTTGTTAACGAGTACAAACTAACTCACATTCCAACCTGCTAGTCAAAGTAAACAGAAACTGTTGAGCTCCAATCATCCTTCGTTTAATCTACAGTGTTTTGCATTTGATTCTGAGACATTTGAAGAGACATAATATCAGAAATCATAAACTGTGTTTGAAACATGCTGCAAAGAATCTGAGCAGAAGCCATGATGCTGAAGAAATATTTCTATTATATCTTTATTGCCAGGAATGATTTACAATAATATATAATGGAGCATGCACTGTAAAAATGTAAATATAAATTGTTTTACAAGAAAATACTTTTCTGAGTGAAAATTATTTTGAAGTAAATCCTACACCAGCTGTTTTTCAGTATCAGTTATTTACATTTCTGTCATTCTGCCTACAAAAATCTTCAAGCTCTAAAAGAAAAGAAGTTAGAAAGTATTTCATATTCTCTTATGAATATGAAATAAAAAGCTATTCTTCTGTAAGTGTGGCTCAGTGTTGTGCCAGTAGAGGGCGCCGCTCCACTCCCCCTGCGGTCTGAATGTGAACACGTGACCATGACGTCAGATACAGAGTCTCAGTAATATCATCACCATCATGTCATTTTGAAAATGATACTTCTCAGCCTATTTTAACCTCGCAGACAAACAAGATGAGTAACGCCCAACAAGTAGCAATAATATCTACCTGCCTATTTTACTATTATTTATAGAGATATTATTAATAAAATTTCTACAAAATCTCCTCTAAATTTAGAAGTAGCCTTTATTTTTATATTGTCAGATGTATTTTTAATTTTAGTTCAGTTTTTTTGTCATTTTGTTATGTGCTTTTTTCTTCTTTTTTTGTTTAAATTTAACTATTAAGGTTAATTTATGTTCATTTCAGTTTTAGTTTTAGTTTAATTTTAGTTTTTTTTTTTTTTTGTATTTCAAGTTTGTCATTTTAGTGCTTTCACTTATTTCAGTTGTCAAGGTAACATTTCAAATTTGGTGAACATTTAGTTTTTCTTCTAATATTTGTATTTCAGCCATGTTGCAATTAACAAAAATGTTTTAATATTTTTAGTTTTAGTTAACGATAATAAACCTGCTTCAAGTAAATCATTCAAGATAACTACTTATATATACTTTATATATATATATATATATTTCCTGTTAGTAATTTTAGTGCTTTTGTTTCAGTAAGTTGTGATGTAAGCAACATATAATAGCCTATTCATCAAATAATTTCAGCAAAATCCCAGCACTTCCTCTATCAGTCTCATTTATCTTCATCTGTGACGTCAAACACGTTCATCACACAGTTTTATGAGCTCTACAGAAATGCTGTTCACCTGGGAAAACATCTACAGAAATATGTATACGGAATTCATTTGTAGACTGCCTTCAGTACGTCAGTGAATCACACGCTCAAACGCAGATATTCTGGGTTTACCGTGTTTATCAATGCATCTGTTTCCATGGGACACTGATGCACTTCAATTCAATTAGTGTGAAATACACAAGGAACTCCTATGAAGAAACAAATCTGCACTTTGATGTGAAATCAGTGCATTTCTATGGCATCACACAGATCATGACTGAACAACAAAAGCAGTTCAGTTATTGATACCACGTCACCGGAAGCTGAGTAAAAAGCATGAAGATGCCGATTATATTATCAGAAAAAAGACTTTGAGATTTGTCTACAAAAAACATCTTGAGCTTCAATGGAAGAAGAAAATCTGACCATCTGTACAAACTACAACCATAAAATCATTACTTAAAAAAACCTGAAAACTGAAAATAAAATTAAATAAAACCTTATTTTATTTCAGAGAGTTGCCAAGTCAACGTTTCTCATTTTCATTTAGTTTAACTTGACACACTAAAATAACTAAAACTGAAATAAAAATGAATAAAAATAGACATTTATTAAGCAAAAACTAATAAAAATGACTTTTTTTTTTTTTTTTTGAAGACTTTTATTGAAATTAACTACAGCAACATTTTCTTTTTAATTTCATATTATTGTAACCCCTCCTGTTCAAAACACTCACTCTAAGCAGGACTTGAACCCTGGTCCATCGGCATGGGCGTTGGGTTCGAGTCCCACTTAGAGCGGGTGGTTCGAACAGGAGGGGTTACATTGGTGCCGTGACCCGGATGGGAGTGAGGTTTAGGGGGGTGAGTGTGACGGATGTAGGCCGGTAAGAGCTGTGTGTGTAAACCTCACTCCCCTGATCTCAAGAGGCGCTCTAGAGACTGCGGTCTTTAGCCTCCTTGTTAGAGCGCCCGTCCTTTATTTCAATAAGGTCTCAGACGTTTAGAAACAGCTGTATATTCTAAACCTACAAGTGTGACGTTCCATCATACAGTGATGTTTTTGCATTAATACATCATCACTCTTAGAAATAAAGGTTCACAACATACAACCCGAATTCCAGAAATGTTGGGACATTTTTTAAATTTAAATAAAATGAAAACTAAAAGACTTTCAAATCACATGAGCTAATATTTTATTATTATTATTATTATTATTTTTATTTTATATACAACATTTTTATAATATTTTATCCACTAAATGAGCTCATTTCAAATTTGATGCCTGCTACAGGTCTCAAAAAAGTTGGCACGGGGGCAACAAATGGCTGAAAAAGCAAGAAATATTGAAAAGATTCAGATGGGAGAACATCTAGCAACTAATTAAGTTAATTGATATCAGGTCTGTAACATGATTAGCTATAAAAGGGATGTCTTAGAGAGGCAGAGTCTCTCAGAAGTAAAGATGGGCAGAGCTGTGAAAGAGTGTGTAAAAAGATTGTGGAATACTTTCAAAACAATGTTCCTCAACGTCAAATTGTAAATCTCATCATCTACAGTGCATAACATCATCAAAAGATTCAGAGAAACTGGAGAAATCTCTGTGCGTAAGGGACAAGGCCGAAGACCTTTATTGGATGCCCGTGGTCTTCGGGCCCTCAGACGATACTGCATCACTCATCGGCATGATTGTGTCAATGACATTACTAAATGTGCCCAGGAATACTTCCAGAAACCACTGTCGGTAAACACAATCCGCCGTGCCATCTGCAGATGCCAACTAAAGCTCTATCATGCAAAAAGGAAGCCATATGTGAACATGGTCCAGAAGCGCCGTCGTGTCCTGTGGGCCAAGGCTCATTTAAAATGGACTGTTTCAAAGTATTCTATGGTCAGACGAGTCCAAATTTGACATTCTTGTTGGAAATCACGGACGCCGTGTCCTCCGGGCTAAAGAGGAGGGAGACCTTCCAGCGTGTTATCAGCGTTCAGCTCAAAAGCCAGCATCTCTGATGGTATGGAGGTGCATAAGTGCATACGGTATGGGCAGCTTGCATGTTTTTGAAGGCACTATGAATGCTGAAAGGTATATAAAGGTTTCCAGACGACGTCTATTTCAGGGAAGGCCTTGTGTATTTCAGCAGGACAATGCAAACACATACTGCAGCTATTACAACAGCATGGCTTCGTCGTAGAAGAGTCCGGGTGCTGAATTGGCCTGCCTGCGGTCCAGATCTTTCACCTATAGAGAAAAATACATCAAAGACGACCACAAACTCTTCAGCAGCTGGAAAACTATATCAGGCAAGAATGAGACCAAATTCCAACAACAAAACTCCAGAAACTCATAACATCGATGCCCAGACGTCTTCACACTGTTTTGAAAAGAAGAGGAGATGCTCCACCATGGTAAACATGTCGCCGTCCCAACTATTTTGAGACCTGTAGCAGGCATCAAATTTAAAATGAGCTCATTTTGTGCATAAAATTGTAAAATTTCTCAGTTTAAACATTTGTTATGTTATCTATGTTCTATTGTGATCAATGAATGTGAACAATCTAAAGAGCCATTAGTGCAATGGAAAAGGTTTCTCATAGAACCATCAGTGCCAAAAAAAGAACCATTATTTGTATTAAGGGTGTAGTTAGCAAAATAAAAGACAACAAGATAACGGCAGTCAAATGCTGATAAGATTCACTGTAATCTAGATCTCAAGTCACCCACTCACTTGACTCAAACTTGAGAAACCTCAGAGAGGCGGAAGTTATTCACAAGCCTCAGGCGTAACATTGCTGATCAAGGATACACATTATTTTTAGCCTCAGACCTGAGAAAAGAAAACCCCAGACAGCCACACATCTCCGAACACACCCATCCTGAATATGTGTGCATGCACACACTTCCCACGCTGAACACACACTCAGCATGCACTGATTACGTGAACCGTGCCATCCAATAGCAGAGCAGGGAGTGCTGAGGAGGAATCTGCAGCATTTTATCTGTTGGTTTCCTTACTGAGATCCAATAAATAAATACATATATAATGTCCAGTGTGAATATCAAGAAGTGTTTGTGAGATTGTGTGCTTTACTGGAGAATCTGTAACACTTCACAATAAGATTTTATTGGTTAACATTAGTATTACATAATACTTCTAAAGCATGTATTAATATTTATTGCAATATTTACGAATACATTATAAAAATCTGAAGTTGCATCTGTTGTTTAATAGACCTGAGCTGACATGAACTACCAATGAAGTTGTATTTTTATTTTTATACAAGTATTTTTTATAAATACTGTAACAAACATATTGCTCATTATTACACTCTAAAAATGCTGGTTTAAAAACAACCCAAGTTTGGTTGAACATGGACAAACACAGCGATTGGGTTGTTTTAACCCAGCGGTTTGGTTAAATGTTGGGTTCATTTTAAGTCAGCCATTTAGTAATTTTTAAACAATAGTTGGGTCAAATAAAACTGCCCAGCAGATTGGTCAAACATTTAACCCAACCGATGGGTTTGCCCATTTTCAACCCAACTTGGGTCGTTTTTAACCCAGCAGTTTTTAGAGTGTAATTTATAATAGTAAATGCATTAACTAACATTAACTAATGAGACGTTATTGTAATAACTGGATTTGCACGGATATCTGTGCTTGTTACTTAAATCCTTGATTAATTCGTTATGCGCTGTAAAAAATTATTTTCATGATTTGTTATCACAACATTTTTTCTTTTGTCAGATCAACTTCAATAATTAATGTGGTTCAGATAACATAATATTTTGGTTTCTGCTGATTAAACCAAATCGCCTTCGTTGTATTAACTCAAATTTACAATTTCAATGAACTCAAAATTTTAGGACAACCAGGTAACTTACTTTTTTAAGTTAAACCAACCATTCTTTTTTACAGTGTGGTAACATCGTCACTAAAAGAAAATCACTGTAAATTTTAAAAAACTGGTGAATCAAAATTCACTCAGAAGTTGCTAGTAAACTCCACAAATAATTACAAAGAAATGACAAGTAACACATTGAATTAAACATCACATTTTGAAGAAGAAAGTCTGAAATAGTGAATCAATAATCTCTGTTTTATTTAAAACTTCAAAAAACAGACAAAAAGGAGAAAATATACTGACTTTTGATGCACATTGTCAACCAAAACCTACCTAAAAACACAAGACAAAATAGAACACACAAAAATGCTCACTGCTATTTTCACATCTTTTTTTTTTTTTTGCACTAAAAGCGCCAATGACGTCAAACGTCAAGCCTCGGAGAATGAAAGTTGTCACTAGAATTTAAGTGCATCAGGAACAACTTTTGTTTGAAATGTATCAGTCATTAAGTACATAACCATGAGCCACACCAGCCTGCAACATGCTTATCCACCTACACACACTAAACACACAAAAGACAAGCACTTAACATCAAACAATGGGACATACTTCAGCGCAAGTGGTTCATCTAGTTCCATCATGAACGTTTCCACTGCACTAAAGCTTCTTTAGATTATTAAATTATTCTTCACACGGAGAAAAAGATGGTTATTTTAAGAACCGATCACTGAAAGGTTCTTTGGAGGACCAAAAATGACTCTTCTAATCTATGACATTGCTGTGAAAACCCCTTTTAACGATGACATTGGACATTTGTCATTTACTCCCGTAATTCCTTCAGGCGAAGTGTTTGAGATGTCAGCTGTCATTACTGTGCCATGAAGAATGCCATGTATGTGATTAACTTCTCAGTCGTTCCACTTCATGTTTAATTCACTGTTTCTTTGTAACTATTTGTGAAATGTACTATCCACTTTAAAGTGAAAATTGTTTCAAAGTAAATCAGACACCAGTTCTGTTTTTACACATCAGACAGGTCTTAAAGGCACAGTCCACCCCAAAAATGATCATTCTATCATCACACGTCTTTCAAAACCTGTATCACCTTCTTTCTTCTGTGGATAATAGAAGATATTTTTAAAAAGTGTTTTTTTTTTTTGTCCATTCATTGAAAGACAAAGTCAGTCAAAACCGTGAAACATTCTTCAGACATCATCTTTTGTGTTCAGCAGAAGAAAGGAAGACAGAGACATACGTAGGGCCTTACGGGTTTGGAACAACCCTTCAGTGTGGATTGTGATCTGAAAATATTTCACTGGGATTTCAGGGAAAGGTTCCCCTGGCATTGGCGCCTCAGAGGTGTCGCATTTTAGGCTGTAGTCAGAAAAACAAAGCTTCTAATTTGCAGTAATTGTTTAACACTTATTAACATGAATGGCAGCTAACTGCCACTTTCACTTAACAAACAAACAAACAAACAATACATCTAGTTACAAGCTATATCAGTCACAACATCAGTCATTCTTTTAGCATACACTGAAAAATATTTAGGCCTAAATGTAAGATTTATGTGTTTGAATGGCATATTAAATTCCCATGCATTTGTATAACACAGTTTTAACATAAACAATCTTAATGTAAGCTTAATGTAATGCATATTTGTCAGTCAAACATGAATGAAACTGATTTCTACATTTATATTCTCATATGATAATAAACTCATTTGCATCTATTTGATTTCATTTAAATATATTATAACCAAATATTAGATTAAATCTTTTTAACAAATTACTTTTGGAACTGATTGATCAGGCCTCGTTGATCTGAGCGGAATCACCTCCGTTTTTGAGTGAAAAAAGCATTTTTTTTGTGGATAAATTTGTCAATATTCAACAAAATATGGAAAAATTTGCACTGTTTATCACACTAGTGTGCTTTAATGTTTAACCAGGGAGTTTATTATGAAATGCTTTTATTTTGCACAACACTCGTAGTGTTCACAGTCAAAAATGACTACTTATAAAAAGAGTTTATAAATCTCTCGTTTTGTTATCACAAAATATTGGATTCAACCTTTTTGTCAACTTGATTTCCTTCAGTTAGTACAAGTTTCATATTTATTTTTGAAAGTGATTGAACATAGGCCTCACTGATCTGAGGATAAAGTTCATCTCTGTGAAAAACAGCCTGTAATACTCGAAATAGTAGTTTGTTTGTGTACATGAATGTGTGTGTGTGTGTGCATCCATGCATGCACAGGTCCAAGACCTTTATCTTTGCAAGTACACATGTAAAATACGTGAATGTGAACTCTAAATATTTCTCTTATTTTCGATCTCCCCCATTCATTTTCAATGGATGCTCATTTTTACAATACAAAACCTGTCCTAACTGAAAGAAAACAAGTTCACAAAAAGATTGAATCCAATATTTGGTGATAATATAGAGTAATGCGAGATTTATAAGCAATTTTTTTGTAGGCCGGTCATTTTTGACCTGGAATACCACAAGTGTTAGGGGGGGAAAAATCAAAAAATTTTTTTTTTTAATTCTCAAAAAAATTGGAGAAGTAGTTACATCCTGGGTGAATAAATGGGTCAGTAAGTTTTAGTCCAATGCGATAAAGTTAACATTACGTTAGCATTTTCATAACTAGCAAGAAAATCCTCTCTGGGTCAAAATGACCTGAACACAACCTGAGGGTTAAAACAGCATAAATCAGTTCATTGTAAGAACAATTAAATATATTCAGTTAAAACGTTGTTTAATTATGACTAGCTGTGGAAAAAGCAATATTCAGTTAGCTAAAATGTATGAAATTGAAAGAAATTGGATTTATTAATGATAAATATGTCCCTATAAAGCTGGTTAAGTGGCCCTATGATGCCTACAACAGTCTCTTCAACAGGTTTACATTCATCCAATGAAGACCACAGGCTGGCATTATGTAAATTAGTTACAAACCTACATAGGTTCAGCAGGAAGTGAGACTGAATCACTGATGACTCGTTTCAGTATAGAATTGATTCTTTCTTTTAGAAGACAAAAACTCCATTCATCTGATATTTGATCTTTGAAACTTTGAGCTTTCACATTGACAAACAGCTTTATTACACACTACATGAAAGGAAATATTCGAAAAACCAAAAAGGAGCACTTCAAAACAGAGTTTATTAGTTCTACTACAGAAATTTGCCAGCGTCTTCTCGACATGAACAGCACAAACCAATCTCGTCCGGTCTCAGGGGCAGTTTACATGACACCGTTTTCAACTCATAGACATCTTTGTACCGATTTATCCGTTCATTTACACCACAACGGCATTCTGGGGGCCTGAAAACGCAAACTTTTGAAAATGGGTTTCAAAGTGCATACATATTACATGTTCAGTGTACAGACGTACCCTCAGATGTTCGAGGGCAGGGCAAAGTAGATGTTGTTCATCGGCATATTTGTGCATTATGCAAATTTCAGCAGGAAGTGAGACTGAATTATTGACGACTTGTTTCAGTTCAGAATCGATTCTTTCTTTTAGGAGACAAAAACTCCATTTATCTGATCTTTGAAACTTTGCAGAGTTTTTCCACTCACAAACAGTTTGATTACACACTACATGAAAGGGAATATCTGAAAAATCATAATAGTCTTCAAAATACATTGAGATGTACTATTACTGAAATCTGTTTCATTTATGTATGACTGATATTATGCATCACATGAAGTTTATTTAGTTTGTTTAAAACTGCGTTCCATACAAATGGATGGAAATTTTAAATGCAATTATAATGCATACAGCCTAAATATTTTTGAGTTGGCAGCTCTAAAAGACAGCTTCGTCAGAGATGTGCTGATGGACGTTTGGCAGCGTTTTCTTAAAGTCACAGCTTTCATGAAAAGCCTCAGGCTAATGAAGTTTCCTGCTGACACAATGATCACATGATGGGCAAGTGAATAGCAAATGACAGCAACAGATGCAGCGAATCCCCTTTTTATTGCAAATAAAAATAATCTTATCTTATAAATGTAATTTCCCTAAATCAAATCCTGACAGCACACCTGCAGTGATCACAAGAGCACAGTGAATTATCTTATTGAAACTGCTATCTTTCTCTCCATCAGGTTTTTCAGCTCATCACTATGAGGAAATGTTTGTTTGTTTTCTGTGGAGTATGACAGAAATCATGTGAATGTTGATTTCACTGGCATAAACACCCTGTCATTATGTACTTGATTTAATGACTTCTCTTCCTTACATAAAGGACCGAAATGAAAGGTTTGAATTAAAACACAAAGTAGTCATTTTACACTCACACTTCAGGTATTTGAAGACACAATAGTGACACAGGCAAAGAGTATATAATATAATTTACATTTTACATAATGTTTTTAGATACTTTTCAAATCATATACAAACAAAGCTGAAAATAAAATATTATGAAAATCTCACAAAACAAGAACATAGAAAAAAGAAACCCTCTTACTATTGTATTTTTCATCATAATCAAGATTTTTATTTCGATCCTCATACACAATAACCTAACCCTAACCCAACCCATTAGCAGAAAAAGGTGTATGGCTTATTTTAATTACCATTTTTTTACTAGTCATTTGACTAGTAAACTTAATCTTTTCAAAAAGATGCAAAAAAAAAAAGTTACTTAAGACAAAATTTATTAAGAGCTTACTGAAAATTACACCTTTCATACATTTTTTATTCATTTGGAGTGATACAGTTCTTTATCACAGTATTGTTTTTTAATTTGCAAAAAGGAATTACTTAAAATTTCACTTATATATTGTGTGTACTGAATAGAATAGAATCAAATGATATATCTTATTAGATCATATAGTTCAAAGTAACAAACAAACAAGAACTAAGCAGAACTAAAGCTCATTTGCACTTCCGTGCTGCACTCTGCATCTGCGTCGCTATAATACAAAGACACTATTGTTTATACGCAAAGTTGTGAAAACATTTGAGAAAGTTATTTGCATGGCAGGTTTCCAAAATGGGAAAATTCTCGTCCAGCAGGTTCATCTCAACTCTGAAATGTTGTGTTCGTGTTTGCAAATTGAAAAGGGTTAAAAACATTTACATAAAGGCTGCTTTACGTCTCTTATGATCAGTGAGGAGGGGAGCTTGAATATGATATACTGTCTTCAGCCCCAGATCTCCCACCGGCACGGCTTCTTATCGCGCTTTCATAGTTTTCCTCTGGTTTTGGTGAGTGAAGAATTTTAGAAGAATTTTAAGAATGCGATTCTATCTGCTCCATTTCCTCTTCCTGATTGCTAACTGCTAAAGCTTAAAAGATGCTGTCATTTGACACTGATATTGTTAAAATACTATCACTGCCTTATTAATTGGTGTTTACTTTAGAGTCAGGGAAGATACTATGCAATATATGATCACTGCTGTCTTATTTCTTCATCAAAAGTGTGAGGAAAACCGTGGTGAACTGGTGTGAATGGTGTCTTGGTAGAGGAGGTCAATATGGCAAAAGTGTTTTATAACTATAACTCATTATTTCATAAATATTTATCTTAATGACGTTGTACACACTCTGTGATCTGTGGTCCTCTATGAACAACATCACAGGCTGGCTTATTTTAGTAAGGCCGTATGAAAATTTTTAATATTTTACAATTTTAATTTTAATGTTTTAATAGACTGTATTATTGTAGTTGTCATTTTTACTTTGAATAGTACATTCTACAGTAAAATAATATATTTCTGTCATAATTTCTTCAAGTCAAAACAAAATGTTTACAGTAACCATGAAATCATTCTTATATTTTTAATGGAATATTGCAGTATTTTTTTTAATAAATGATTTATCGGTGCACATCATTATTGTGTTAAATTCATGTTCCTGCTAATCTTGAATCAGAATATCTTCTGTTTCACTCAGATATATGACAAAATAGGGAAGAAAAGCCAAGCACAACTTCACTTTCATGACGACTTTAAATAGTAGTACTTCGCACTTTAATAACCAGACACTGGGGCCTATTATAGTCACTGAAAGTCCTAGAGGTGCATTCACTAAACAGCTGAACACCATATTTAAATTAAGTCATTGTCATTCTTTTTAAAACAAAGATATTTATGTACATTTCCTTGCAGTTATGCCAGCGGTAAATAATCAAATGATGAATCTGATTTGTATAATTCCTAAGCATCACAGACAGCGTGTGCAAATGAAGTACGTTTTCAGCAGGCCAGTTCTTTCTTAGTGCACTCCCACCCAGAATGTGACTCAACTTTTACAAACAAGAATAATACAAGCAGAGAGATGCCAGCACCTGAACCTGAAAAAATGTGACAGTGATTGTAATCAAAATGTGACAAAACACATGTTGACATGGTGACAATACTTGCTTTTTCAGATTTGGTGAGCATGCAGAACTCCATGGGTCGTAACGCAGGATTCTTGCTCCTATGCGGTGAGTTATGATCAATGCATTTCTGTCAAACTACGAGATGTGATGACGCAGAATGACGTCCCTCTGAAAGATCTGTTAGGGGTTCAGTATCTATGAGATTTCAATTTATCTATTTGCCAGATTTCATGAGCATGACCAGTTAAAAGTCTGAACACACTTTTATATTTTTTTAAGAAATGAAAACTAAAACAATTATGGAAACAATGTAATGAGCAAAACATAACAAAAATTAGCTTCTTTGCTGTTGCTCCATCTATGCTGCTCCATCCAGTAAAGAGGAAACACTCCTGATAATATATGATGAAACGATTCTACATGCTTAAAGAATTACTGTATCGCATATTGCAATATTTATCGCATATCGTATTTTTCTTCAATATTGTGCAGCCCTTGTGAGGAACATAAATTCAGGCAAGTGTGTCCAAACTTTTCACTTGTACTTTTGGGGAGTATAATTTTCAATATCAAATAATAACTTATATTAACTCTTAGCACTTACAATACGTATAGTATTGTAAAGAGCAAAAAAAAAAAGAAAAAAAAAGTGAGTGTCAAAATTACAAGTATTTAATGTTTTTTTTTTCAGGAATCTTGAATTCATTTTTTTCTCCAGTTATAACCCAGTTTGCAACAAATTCACCTACAAATAATACTTTAGTTACAACTACAGCCCCTTTTACAGCAATGACAACACAACTTACATCTACAACTGAACCAAAAGCCACAACTTCTTTAACATCTACAACAGAACATAGAGCTACAAACCCTTCTACAGCAATGACAACACAACTTACATGTACAACTGAACCAACAACCACAACTTCTTTAACATCTACAACAGAACATAGAGCTACAAACCCTTCTACAGCAATGACAACACAACTTACATGTACAACTGAACCATGGACCACAACTCCTTTAACATCTACAAAAGAACATACAACTACAACTACAGCTCTTCTTACATCAATGACAACACAACTTACATCTACAACCGAAAAAACGACCACAACTGCTTTAACATCTACAACAGAACATACAACTACAAACCCTCCTACAGCAATGACAACACAACTTACATCTACAACTGAACCAATGACCACAATTCATTCAACATCTACAACAGATCATACAGTTACAACTACAGCCACTCTTACAGCAACGACAACACAACTTACATCTACAACTGAACCAAAAGCCACAACTCTTACAGCAATGACAACACAACTTACATCTACAACTGAACAAACAATCACAACTCGTTCAACATCTACAACAGAACATACAGCTACAACTACAGCCCCTCTTACAGCAATGACAACACAACTTCCATCTACAACTGAACCTATGGCAACATCTATAACATCTACAACAGAACATACAACTACAAACCCTCCTACAGCAATGACAACACAGCTTACAACTACAACTGAACAAACAATCACACCTCATTCAACATCTACAACAGATCATACAGTTGCAACTACAGCCCCTCCTACAGCAAAGACAACACAACTTACATCTACAACTGAACCAATGGTCACATCTCCAATAACCTCTACAACAGAACATACAGCTACAACTAGAGCCAATCTTACAGCAACGACAAGTCAACTTACATTCAAAACTGAACCAATGGCCACAACTCCTTTAACATCTATGACACAACATACTGCTACAACTACAGCCCCTCTTACAGCAATGACAACACAACGTACATCTACAACAGAACATACAGCTACAACTCTTACATCAATGACAACACAACTTACATCTACAACTGAACCAACGGCCACAACTTCTTTGACATCTACAACAGAACATACAGCTACAACTACAGCCCCTCGTACAGCAACGACAACACAACTTACATCTACAAGTGAACCAATGGCAACATCTATAACATCTACAACAGAACATACAACTACAACTACTGCTCTTCTTACATCAATGACAACACAACGTAAATATACAACTGAACCAACGGTCACAACTCTTACATCAATGACAACACAACTTACATCTACAACTGAACCAACGGCCACAACTCTAACATCTACAACAGAACATACAGCTACAACTACAGCCCCTCGTACAGCAATGACAACACAACTTACATCTACAAGTGAACCAATGGCAACATCTATAACATCTACAACAGAACATACATCTACAACTACAGCCCCTCTTACAGCAACGACAACACAACTTCCATCTACAACTGAAACTATGGCAACGTCTATAACATCTACAACAGAACGTACAACTACAAATACATCTCTTCTTAAGGCAATGACAACACAACTTACATCTTCACCTGAACCAATGGTCACATCTCCAATAACCTCTACAACAGAACATACAACTACAACTACAGCCCCTCTTACAGCAATGACAACACAACTTACATCTAAAACTGAACGAATAGCCACAACTCTAACATCTACAACAGAACATACAACTACAACTACAGCCCCTCTTACAGAAATTACAACACAACTTACATCTACAACTGAACCAACAATCACAATTCATTCAAAATCTACAACAGATCATACAGTTACAACTACAGCCCCTCTTACAGCAATGACAACACAACTTAAATCTACAACTGAACCTATGGCAACATCTATAACATCTACAACAGAACATACAACTACTGCTCTTCTTACATCAATGACAACACAACTTGCATCTACAACTGAACCATCGACCACAACTCCTTTAACATCTACAACAGAACATACAGTTGCAACTGCAGCCCCTCTTACAGCAATGACAACACAACTTACATCTACAACCGAACAAATGACCACAACTCTTTTAACATCTACAACAGAACATACAACTACAAACCCTCCTACAGCAATGACAACACAACTTACATCTACAACTGAACCAACGGCCACAACTCTAACATCTACAACAAAACATACAGCTACAACTACTGCTCTTCTTACATCAATGACAACACAACTTAAATCTACAGCTGAACCAATGGCAACATCTATAACATCTACAACAGAACATACAACTACAAATACAGCTCTTCTTAAGGCAATGACAACACAACTTACAACTACAACCGAACAAACGTCCACAACTCCTTTAACATCTACAACAGAACATACTACTACAAACCATCCTACAGCAATGACAACACAACTTACATCTACAACAGTACAAACAATCACAACTCATTCAACATCTACAACAGATCATACAGTTGCAACTACAGCCCCTCTTACAACAATGACAACACAACTTACATCTACAACTGAACCTATGGCAACATCTATAACATTTACAACAGAACATACAACTACAACTACTGCTCTTCTTACATCAATGACAACACAACTTAGATCTACAACCGAACAAACGACCACAACTCCTTTAACATCTACAACAGAACATACAACTACAACTAGAGCCAATCTTACAGCAACGACAAGTCAACTTACATCCAAAACTGAACCAACGGCCACAACTCCTTTAACATCTATGACACAACATACAGCTACAACTACAAACCCTCTTACAGCAACGACAACACAACTTACATCTACAACTGAACCAAAAGCCACAACTCTTACATCAATGACAACACAACTTACATCTACAACTGAACCAACGGCCACAACTTCTTTGACATCTACAACAGAACATATAACTACAAACCCTCCTACAGCAATGACAGCACAACTTACATCTAAAACTGAACGAATAGCCACAACTCTAACATCTACAACAGAACATACAGCTACAACTACACCCCCTCTTACAGCAACAGATACACAACTTGCATGTACAACTGAACAAGCAAACACAACTACTCCTACGACTAAACTCACCATCCAAGAACACTCACAAACACCTGTAACTAGTTTCAGAACATCAACTTTACATGGAACATCTACAACAAAGCCTATGCTGGTTACCAACCACCTGCAAACTCAGGTACTGTTATACACAAGCAAATCACAAGCTATATTGTACTTTTAAAGGCTCAGGCATGTGATCAAGCATCAGTCTTTTTCAGAACTTTAATCCAGGTTTTAAAATAAAACATATATATTATGCACATGGTCATACACAAGGAACAAAACACCATGAGAGGAACACACATGGCACTAAAATAATGCAATAAACATTAACTAAACACCAGAGAATATATATAAAAACACCCTAATGTGCAATACTGATGAGAAAAATGCAAATAAATAAATATAATCATATGATGCATCACGCAGGGACTTCTTAAAATGTCCTTTTAACCATTTTCACTGTAAATTATATGATAATTCATAGCTTTTACTTAAAGCCATAAATCTGGCAGTATTTTACACTAAAATTACATACAATGAGATGTTAAACCATGCATATTTTTTCAGTTAACCAATTAACAGGCTTTAGTGTAGAATTTTGTTCTGTAAAATTACAAACAGTGTAGGTCTCACATTCAGCCATTTTCATTTTCTCTGCCATCTTTACAGGGATCAGTTTCAAGACAAGCAATGACACCTGATTCCAGGCCGATATCAATGGACACGTCCTCAATTTTTCCAACCACTCAGGAAAACCAAAAAACTCATGCCAACACCTTCTTAAACCCATTTTCTCCATCATCTCTTCCCATAGCCATAAGCAATGACTCAATCTCTTCTCCTGAACCTGTGACCACCACATTAGCCTATGAACACAGAGACTCAACTTGGGGTTTATCCATTCAACCAGGCCTTAACAATTCAGATTCGGAGGCATCTACAATCACAGACACCTTGTCAAACAACATGTCTTCAATACCAACAGATCTAACAAACTCACCATCGCAAATCAACATCACTAGAGAAATAAAGGTTAATAAGTCAGGAAAAGGCAGCATTGTTTTTCTCTTAAACACACAGCAAGTACCAATGTTTAAAACTATTACCTTTAATCACCCACTGGTAAAACAAGTCACAATCATGACCACAGTGTCAAGACCATGAAACAGTCAAAACTACTTAAATGTGAAGTGTGCAATTCAGAGAGCTTATATTTCGCCCTTTTTGTACGTGACAAATGCAGAACAGCCAAAAGCAGAACTGTTAACGAAAAGAGACTGAGCATTTAAGCAATGAACTAGCTGAAATCTTTTAGTGGTTGCCAAAAACATAGGAAGACTATGCCAATTATTTCAACGTCAGTCAGATCATATGACTAAGTGCCTAAAGCAACCCAACAAACAAACAAACAAACAAACAAACAAAGACCGAAACAAAAACAAGTGAAACAGGAAACACATTTTGAAGAACCGGTTTAATGTTCCATGAAGACTAACTTTCATTTCAACAATATATCAAATATGATAAAGTTTATATCATATGTTGAAATATTCTAATATATTTATTATTTACAGCACTGTCTTGGGTTGTAGTGATATGTATTAAAACCTGTCATGTGACACAGACAATGTAAAACTTTTCTCTTTTCTACATTTCACCTTTGTTCTAGCTTGTATAATACACTGTGAATAAAATATCTTTTCAAAGTTGTAAATATAACATTACTGGAGTATGTTTTACAAGAAAATACTATTAATTCAATGTGTTATTTGCGGTTTCTTATAATAAGTAATATAATAATAATAATATGTAATTATCTGTAAAATTTACTTCATTTAGTAATTTCTTTACTTAATTTATTTAAGTAAATCTTGTAAAATTGTGTAAAATTGTTTATGCTTCAAAATTAGTATGAATATTGTTGGCTCCTGTGACAAATTGCTTGTGATTTTCCTCATTTGTAAGGTGCTTTGGATAAAAGCATCCACTAAATGAATAAATGTATAGTATGTCAGATGAAATCTTTTTTCACATGAAAAGCATACTCTACATTCCTTTAGCAGATAGATGGAGAGATATGCAAACATCTCACAGACTATGTAAGATGTAGACATGAAGGGTTTGAGGATCAAAAGTACGAGTTAACATTATACTTGTGGAACAACTTAGAAGAATCAAAATCCGTCTTCTGGGAAAAACTTGCATGGATATGATGGCTTGATAATATTATCATGAAAACCTGCACAACAGATTTGCAGGAGTTGTGATCACAGTTATTCATCTCGACAACAAAACCACATGACCAGATGAATTCATACAGCAGTTTCTTATGATTCCAAATTCTGCGTAACTTGATTTTCCGCCATCTTGGATTTTTCTGAACACTGCTTTTTCTCCCTTTTTCCTCTTCCTTTGTTTCTTCTTATCACAACCAGCTCCTTCCGCCCTAATGAGGAATGATTTGCCAAAAAGGTAACAATTCTGCCATCATGCCATTCTAAACTCTCATATTTCTACATTTTCTACTTCAGTGTTTATTTGTCCAGTTAAAGCCAAAGAGGTCTAACAGAAGAAATAAATACTTACAGACTTGGAAACACATATTTGACTTTTTGAAATAGGTATTACATTACATGATCACTTAAATTAAATTTGCAACAGATGATCAGCAAATAGAACATACACTGCTCTTTAAAAGTGATAACGCAGCCTACAATATTATTTAGTCTGTTTTATAGGGTTAATCATTTGAACAAAAGCACCTGCAAAAAACTCAACACAACACACCCTTATCACCTGCTCTTCCAATGACAAATATTGTGAAACTGTATGCTTAGGGAGGAATGTATTGTCGTATAAGTGGGTAAATCCAGTTTGGTTAAAGATGGAATGCAATAATGCAACACCGCTCAGAGTGACATCTATGCAGTTTGTGTCATGTGACTCGAAGCTAATAAAAACAATGTCTTTGAGCAAAGCACCACTTTACCTAAGTTAATCAAGGGACTAACAGCTTAACCTGGGTGTATGATATAACATTCAGATAAGTAATGGATTGGGTGAGTTTGATTTGTTCATCATTACTACAGCCATACTTTCTTATTTATACTGATAATCATAACCACCATACGGTATGGTCTCTTTTCTTAATTGAGCATTTTTGTCTTTTTGTTGTGTATCATATAAGGGTTACAACAGAAGCAGACTTCATACTCCATACACATTGTAACAGCAATTATAATAAGTGATTAATTGAAGTAAAAATAGTTTAAATTTGAATATGCCGTTGGAGTGATTTTCATAAATTTCTCCAGACATTAAAGACTATGACTATATAAATGCAATAGGGTACAATAATAAATGCTAAATTAATAGCTATGAACAATATGGATAACATGAGGAAGTCCAACAATATTTTATAAATCTTAAAATGTATGTACTTATCTGTGATATTTAATTTATTTAAATGTCAGTTTTAGGATCACCTATAAAAACCCTTGATGTTGGCAAAATTACATTATAGTTTAATTATTTAATTTCATCATTTTGGTCTTAATTTATGCTACTGTTCAAAAGTTTGGGATCAGTATGATTTTTATTTTAAGAAATGCATTTTAATTTTGCAACTTTAAAGGATGCAACAAAGTGACAGTTTTTTACAAAACTCTGCAGCGGCACAATTGTTTTCAACATTGATAATAATCAGAAATGTTTCTTAAGCATCAAATCATCATATTAGAATGATTTCTGAAGGATCATGTGACACTGAAGACTGGAGTAATGATGTTGAAAATTCAGCTTTGATCACAGGAATGCACGGATCCAATTTAATGATACACATCCGATTTCTTTCTCGAATGTTTACACTGACCCAAGACAGGGGAGACCAAACCTTTTTTAAAGGGGTCAGATTCAGTGTTAAGTTCAATACTCTTTACTGTTAGGTCCCAGTCAAACTGTCTCGGACTATTGTTCAATGTATAAATTAATCAATAATAAAAGCATAAACATTTTTTCCTATGTTCAATTAAGTTGAGAACTTCCATATGGGAAAGTACTTACAATGTTATGTATTCCATATTCAGCAGCACTATCAATTTATATTTTAATCAACTGTACTTTTAAAGTAAATATTGATGAAATATGTAATTATTACTAAACAAAAGCACTATTTTCCTTTAGTTACAGTAACAGGCGCCTAGCATAAATCCATCAGGATTTTAAACAATTATGTAAGAGATTTTCTTGTTCAAGAAGCCACCTTGCTCCGATATACATCTCAGTAGGGAAGAAAAGACTAGTACAACTTTCATGCCGACTTTAACTTTGTCCTCTTGTTCACTGTTAAGCCTCTTTACATCGTATTCTTTCATAACGGAGACTATTTCTTGGCAAATGATACAGATGCAATTATTACGACTCTCAGTGAAAAAATAATCAGAAATAATCAAAATCGACAGCCCTTCGTTTCTACTTTATCTTTGATGTGGCCATGGTGGTATCCCAAATTCCCGATAAAAAGCCGTGTCCAAAACTTTGATGATCACTCACGGTTTACCACGTAAAACCTATTGCTGCCACCTGGTGGTGATATTGTGAAACTGCATGATTTGTAAATTATGTGTGGTGGGCCACATATAATATATTTTAATAGACAGATGCCAGACTTTGGACAACCCAGACTTTAGATTGAATTCGGCGTTTACATGCTGTCTTCGCAGGTTTGTGTGCAAAAACACAGTGTGCGAGTTCCAAATTGAGTTCTCTTCTGCATCTTCTTGTGCTTAAATGCTTTAAACTTACTTGAATGCAGGGGCGGACTGATACTAAAAAGTGGCCCTGGACTTTCTGGCACAGAGCAGCCCACGATACATGGTCCCAAGTGCAGCACATATAACACACCAGCACATTTTACGCAGAGCAATTTTTAACACCACTTACTAACTTAAAAATATAACAATATATAAATATAACTAGTCTTTCCTGGTGTACATTGCAAACTGAATTTTGAAGAACTGTTACACAGCTCTTTTCCATACAGGGACAATTTAATATCAATAAAGCTGAACTATAGCCTATCATAACATCAGTTCAATATGACAAATTGCTCTTGTATTGACTTAGAAGTGGAACATAAAACGTAGTGCAGAAGTTTTGTGGACTGCCTTTCTAGCGTTTACAGAATTTGTCCACCTTTGGAGAAATTAGCCAAAGGTGAGCAGTAGTTTGCGTCCCTGAATATTACTGTCAATTTCTATAACACCAAAAAGGAAAAACACTTTGCAGAAAATGGTGAAGCATAACAGGGAAGGATAAAAACTGAAAAATAATATAAGCAGTAACAGAAAGTTTTCCAGAACTTTTCCATTAAGGGGTGATTTTTAATTTTTTTTTTCAATGGAATCAATGGAATTACAGGTGCTGGTCATATAATTAGAATATCATCAAAAAGTTCATTTTTTTATTATAAATTATTTTTAAAAATGAAACTTTCATATATTCTAGATTCCCTACATGTAAAGTAAAACATTTCAAAAGTTTTTTTTTTAAATTTTGATGATTAGAGCGTACAGCTCATGAAAGTCCAAAATCCAGTATTTCAAAATATTAGAATATTTCCTAAAAGCAATCAAAAAATGGATTTGCAAAACAGAAAAGTTAAAGTTCTTTAAAGTATGTTCTTTTGTG
The DNA here is from genome assembly GCF_019924925.1 of Ctenopharyngodon idella. Taxonomy (NCBI): domain Eukaryota; kingdom Metazoa; phylum Chordata; class Actinopteri; order Cypriniformes; family Xenocyprididae; genus Ctenopharyngodon; species Ctenopharyngodon idella. The sequence continues at coordinate 49,904,654 of NC_067226.1, forward strand.
CACTCAATACTTGATCGGCAGGACATATTACAGCAAATGACTTGCTCCTAGCACAAATTACTGCATCAGTGAAGTGTGGCATGGAAGTGATCAGCCTGTGGCACTGCTGAGGCACTACTGAGCCTTCAGATCATCTGTATATTGTTGGATCGACTGTTTCTCATCTTTCTCTTGAAAATATCCCATAGATTCAGGTCAGGCATATTGGCTGGCCAATAAAGCACAGTAATATCATGATCAGCAAACCACTTGGAAGTGGTTTTTGCACTGTGGGCAGGTGCTAAAGTCCTGCTGGAAAAGGGAATCAGCATCTCCATAAAGCTTGTCAGCAGATGGAAGCATAAAGTGCTTCAAAATCTCCTGGAAGATGGCTGCATTGACTTTGCACTTGATAAAACACAATGGACCAACACCAGCAGACGTCACGCCCCCCCCCAAATCATTATTGACTTCAGAAACTTCACACTAGACTTCAAGCAGCTTGGATTCTGTGCCTCTCCAGTCTTCCTTCAGACTCTGGGACCATGATTTCAACATGAAATGCAAAATTTACTTTTATCTGAAAAGAGGACTTTCGACCACTGTTCACTGTCCAGTTCTTTTTCTCCTTAGCCCAGGTAAGATGCTTCTGACGTTGTCTCTGGTTCGGAAGTGGCTTGGTAGTCCTTTTCCTGAAGATGTCTGAGTGTGGTGACTCTTGATGTGCTGACTCCGGCTTCATTCTACTCATTGTGAAGCTCTCCCAAGTGTTTGAATCGGCTTTACTTGACAGTATTCTCAAGCTTGCGGTCATCCCTGTTGCTTGTGCACCTTTGCCTACCCAATTTCTTCCTTCCAGTCAACTTTGCATTTAATATGCTTTGATACATCACTCTGTAAACAGCCACCCCATTCAGTAATGACCTTCTGTGACTTACTCTCTTTGTGGAGGGTGTCAATGATTGTCTCCTGGACCATTGCCAAGTCAGCAGTCTTCCCCATTAGTGTGGTTTCAAAAAACAAAAGATACCCGGATTTTATACTGTAGGGATGGTCATTTAATGAAACTCAAATGTAAATATTCTAATATTTTGAGATACTGGATTTTGGACTTTCATTAGCTGTACGCTCTAATCAACAAATTTACAAAAAAAACTTTTGAAATGTTTTACTTTACATGTAGGGAATCTAGAATATATGAAAGTTTCATTTTTTAAAATAATTTACAATAAAAAAATGAACTTTTTCACGATATTCTAATTATATGACCAGCACCTGTATATGTAAATGTCAATGGAATTATATGTAAATGTACTATTATTCCTTCTTTGTATATTTATGTAGCAACAGGCAGGCCCACATTGTCCAGTGGCCCACCAAGAAAACTCCCGATGCTCCAGATGGCCAGTCCGCCCCTGCTTGAATGTTTAAACTGACAGGACTTAAAAACTTTCACTCTATGCCCGGTTTCACAAACAAGGCTTAAAGGAACACTCCACTTTTTTGAAAATAGACTAATTTTCCAGCTCCCCTAGAGTTAAACAGTTGAGTTTTACCGTTTTCGAATCCATTCAGCCGATCTCCGGGTCTGGCAGTACCACTTTTAGCATAGCTTAGCATAGTTCATTGAATCTGATTAGACCGTTAGCATCTTGTTAAAAAATGACCAAAGAGTTTCGATATTTTTCCTATTTAAAACTTGACACTTGACCAGGCGCAATGATATTACGCAGAAGTGGTAGCACCAGACCCGGAGATCGGCTGAATGGATTCAAAAACGGTAAAACTCAACTGTTTAACTCTAGGGGAGTTGGAAAATGAGCCTGGAGTGTTCCTTTAAGCTAATCCTTGACTAAAATGCATGTTTCAGCTGTTTCAACTGAAAGCAACTTGCACTGACATATCTTAAAATATGCCAGTGTTATTGTTTTGTCTCAAGATGTACACCAGTGATGTTCTTTTTTCTAGGGTACGTTTATAAAAGCTACTTAAATACTCTAATTGAACTAAGGCCTAATCCTGGCTTAGTCTAAGCCCTGTCTGTGAAACCAAGCCTATGATGTTTAAATTTTGCAATTAATCTGCAAATCACATGCTTTTTGAACTGTGGAGCCTGGTCCGTACGGATCATGGATCAACTACGATCCCTACCAACTTGACTTCACACATCCTGCGATGTGACTAGCACGAATGCGCACAACGTGATGTTGATGCTAAAATGAGATATCGTGTAGCTCTAAAATGCAGCCTTGGTAAAGCAGAAGAGGCTTCTTTCAAAAACATTTTAAAAAATCTTACTGACCCCAAACTTTTAAATAGTAGTGCAATTCTTCCCTTGTTTTCTTAAAATTTATCAAAGTTTAGTGCACTGTACAATAAATGACAAATCATCTTTGATGTTCAGACAAAAAAGGTTCCTGTGCTGGAAAGAGGGTGTTTGTATTCATAAGTTTTTTGTTTTTCCACTGTCACTGACATTTAAAAAAAAATTATCTAAAGATTCCTTTCCTTGCGTATTTTCCAATGTTATGTATTATATGTTTATAGGTGAGCTATTTGTCAGCTACCAAGATGAGCAGAAAAGCACTGTTCTTTATAGTGTTAAGTTTAGGTACGTAAGTTACTGATCAAGAAAATTCTTTATTTCTCTTATTATTTATTTAAGTGTGACAATTGCTCGATGATGAATTTTACTTTGATTTTTTAACAACAGTATGTCGTAGTGCTATTGCTCAAACATCAACAGACACTACAACCACTGAAACTTCAACAACTCCAACATCAGTAGATGCTACAACCACTGAAACTGCAACAACTCCAACATCAGCGGACACTACAACCACTGAAACTCCAACAACTCCAACATCAGTAGATGCTACAACCACTGAAACTGCAACAACTCAAACATCAGCGGACACGACAACCACTGAAACTGCAACAACTCAAACAGCGGATACTACAACCACTGAAACTGCAACAACTCAAACATCAGCGGACACTACAACCACTGAAACTGCAACAACTCAAACGGCGGATACGACAACAACTGAAACTGCAACAACTCAAACATCAGCAGACACTACAACTACTGAAAGTGCAACAACTCAAACATCAGCAGACACTACAACTACTGAAACTGCAACAACTCAAACATCAGCAGACACTACAACCACTGAAACTGCAACAACTCAAACATCAGCAGACACTACAACTACTGAAAGTGCAACAACTCAAACATCAGCAGACACTACAACCACTGAAACTGCAACAACTCAAACATCAGCAGACGCTACAACTACTGAAAGTGCAACAACTCAAACATCAGAAGACACTACAACCACTGAAAGTGCAACAACTCAAACATCAGCAGACACTACAACTACTGAAACTGCAACAACTCAAACATCAGCAGACACTACAACTACTGAAAGTGCAACAACTCAAACATCAGCAGACACTACAACCACTGAAAGTGCAACAACTCAAACATCAGCAGACGCTACAACTACTGAAAGTGCAACAACTCAAACATCAGAAGACACTACAACCACTGAAAGTGCAACAACTCAAACATCAGCAGACACTACAACTACTGAATCCGCAACAACTCAAACATCAGCAGACACTACAACTACTGAATCCGCAACAACTCAAAAATCAGCAGACACTACAACTACTGAAAGTGCAACAACTCAAACATCAGCAGACACCACAACTACTGAAAGTGCAACAACGCAAACATCAGCAGACACTACAACTACTGAAAGTGCAACAACTCAAACATCAGAAGACACTGCAACCACGGAAACTGCAACAACTCAAACATCAGAAGACACTACAACTACTGAAGGTGCAACAACGCAAACATCAGCAGACACTACAACCACTGAAAGTGCAACAACTCAAACATCAGAAGACACTGCAACCACGGAAACTGCAACAACTCAAACATCAGAAGACACTACAACTACTGAAGGTGCAACAACGCAAACATCAGCAGACACTGCAACCACGGAAACTGCAACAACTCAAACATCAGAAGACACTACAACCACTGAAATTGCAACAACTGAAACATCAGCAGACACTACAACTACTGAAGGTGCAACAACTCAAACATCAGCAGACACTACAACTACTGAAAGTGCAACAACTCAAACATCAGCAGACACTACAACCACTGAAAGTGCAACAACTCAAACATCAGCTGACACTACAACTACTGAAACTGCAACAACTCAAACATCAGCAGACACTACAACCACTGAAGGTGCAACAACTCAAACAGCAGCAGACACTACAACTACTGAAACTGCAACAACTCAAACATCAGCGGACACTACAACCACTGAAAGTAAAACAACTCAAACATCAGCAGACACTACAACTACTGAATTCGCAACAACTCAAACATCAGCGGACACTACAACTACTGAAAGTGCAACAACTCAAACATCAGCAGACACTACAACTACTGAATCCGCAACAACTCAAACATCACCGGACACTACAACCACTGAGACTGCAACAACTCAAACATCAGCAGACACTACAACTACTGAATTCGCAACAACTCAAACATCAGCGGACACTACAACTACTGAAAGTGCAACAACTCAAACATCAGCAGACACTACAACTACTGAATCCGCAACAACTCAAACATCACCGGACACTACAACCACTGAGACTGCAACAACTCAAACATCAGCAGACACTACAACTACTGAATTCGCAACAACTCAAACATCAGCGGACACTACAACTACTGAAAGTGCAACAACTCAAACATCAGCAGACACTACAACTACTGAATCCGCAACAACTCAAACATCACCGGACACTACAACCACTGAGACTGCAACAACTCAAACATCAGCAGACACTACAACTACTGAATTCGCAACAACTCAAACATCAGCGGACACTACAACTACTGAAACTGCAACAACTCAAACATCAGCAGACACTACAACTACTGAAAGTGCAACAACTCAAACATCAGCAGACACTACAACTACTGAAAGTGCAACAACTCAAACATCACCGGACACTACAACGACTGAATCCGCAACAACTCAAACATCAGCAGACACTACAACTACTGAAAGTGCAACAACTCACACATCACCGGACACTACAACAACTGAATCCGCAACAACTCAAACATCAGCAGACACTACAACTACTGAAATTGTAACAACTCAAACATCAGCAGACACTACAACTACTGAAGGTGCAACAACTCAAATATCACCGGACACTACAATCACTGAATCCGCAACAACTCAAACATCAGCAGACACTACAACTACTGAAAGTGCAACAACTCAAACATCAGCGGACACTACAACTACTGAAAGTGCAACAACTCAAACATCACCAGAAACTACAACGACTGAATCCGCAACAACTCAAACATCAGCAGACACTACAACTACTGAAAGTGCAACAACTCAAACATCAGCAGACACTACAACTACTGAAATTGTAACAACTCAAACATCAGCAGACACTACAACTACTGAAGGTGCAACAACTCAAACATCGGCAGACACTACAACCACTGAAACTGCAACAACTCAAACATCAGCAGACACTACAACTACTGAAAGTGCAACAACTCAAACATCAGCAGACACTACAACCACTGAAACTGCAACAACTCAAACATCAGCAGACACTACAACTACTGAAGGTGCAACAACTCAAACATCAGCAGACACTACAACTACTGAAAGTGCAACAACTCAAACATCAGCAGACACTAAAACCACTGAATCTGCAACAACTCAAACATCAGCAGACACTACAACTACTGAAACTGCAACAACTCAAACATCAGCAGACACTACAACTGCTGAAGGTGCAACAACTCAAACATCAGCAGACACTACAATCACTGAATCCACAACAACTCAAATATCAGCAGACATTAAAACTACTGAAAGTGCAACAACTCAAACATCACCGGACACTACAACTACTGAATCTGCAACAACTCAAACATCAGCAGACACTACAACTACTGAAACTGCAACAACTCAAACATCAGCAGACACTACAACCACTGAAACTGCAACAACTCAAACATCAGCAGACACTACAACTACTGAAAGTGCAACAACTCAAACATCAGCGGACACTACAGTCTCTGAATCCGCAACAACTCAAACATCAGCAGACACTACAACTCCTGAAAGTGCAACAACTCAAACATCAGCAGACACTACAACTACTGAAGGTGCAACAACTCAAACATCAGCAGACACTACTACTACTGAAGGTGCAACAACTCAAACATCGGCAGACACTACAAACACTGAAACTGCAACAACTCAAACATCAGCAGACACTACAACTACTGAAAGTGCAACAACTCAAACATCAGCAGACACTACAACCACTGAAACTGCAACAACTCAAACATCAGCAGACACTACAACTACTGAAGGTGCAACAACTCAAACATCAGCAGACACTACAACTACTGAAAGTGCAACAACTCAAACATCAGCAGACACTACAACTACTGAAATTGTAACAACTCAAACATCAGCAGGCACTAAAACTACTGAAGGTGCAACAACTCAAACATCGGCAGACACTACAACCACTGAAACTGCAACAACTCAAACATCAGCAGACACTACAACTACTGAAAGTGCAACAACTCAAACATCAGCAGACACTACAACCACTGAAACTGCAACAACTCAAACATCAGCAGACACTACAACTACTGAAAGTGCAACAACTCAAACATCAGCGGACACTACAGTCTCTGAATCCGCAACAACTCAAATATCAGTAGACACTACAACTCCTGAAAGTGCAACAACTCAAACATCAGCAGACACTACAACCACTGAAATTGCATCAACTCAAACATCACCGGACACTACAACCACTGAATCTGCAACAACTCAAACATCAGCAGACACTACAACTCCTGAAAGTGCAACAACTCAAACATCAGCAGACACTACAACTACTGAAGTTGCAACAACTCAAACATCAGCAGACACTACAACCATTGAAACTGCAACAACTCAAACATCAGCAGACACTACAACTCCTGAAAGTGCAACAACTCAAACATCAGCAGACACTACAACTACTGAATCCGCAACAACTCAAACATCAGCAGACACTACAACTACTGAATCTGCAACAACTAAAACATCAGCAGACACTACAACTCCGGAAATCGCAACAACTCAAACATCAGCAGACACTACAACTACTGAAAGTGCAACAACTCAAACATCAGCGGACACTACAACCATTGAAACTGCAACAACTCAAACATCAACAGACACTTCAACCACTGAAAATGCAACAACTCAAACATCAACAGACACTACAACTACTGAAAGTGCAACAACTCAAACATCAGCAGACACTACAACTACTGAAACTGCAACAACTCAAACATCAACAGACACTACAACTACTGAAACTGCAACAACTCAAACATCAGCAGACACTACAACCATTGAAACTGCAACAACTCAAACATCAACAGACACTTCAACCACTGAAACTGCAACAACTCAAACATCAACAGACACTACAACCACTGAATCCACAACAACTCAAACATCAGCAGACACTACAACTACTGAAAGTGCAACAACTCAAACATCAGCAGACACTACAACTACTGAAAGTGCAACAACTCACACATCACCGGACACTACAACGACTGAATCCGCAACAACTCAAACATCAGCAGACACTACAACTACTGAAAGTGCAACAACTCAAACATCAGCAGACACTACAACCACTGAAACTGCAACAACTCCAACATCAGTAGATGCTACAACCACTGAAACTGCAACAACTCAAACATCAGTGGAAACTACACCCACTGAAACTACAACAACTCAAACATCAGCAGACACTACAACCACTGAAACTGCAACAACTCAAACATCACCGGACACGACAACCACTGAATCTGCAACAACTCAAACATCAGCAGACACTACAACTCCTGAAAGTGCAACAACTCAAACATCAGCAGACACTACAACTACTGAAGTTGCAACAACTCAAACATCAGCAGACACTACAACCATTGAAACTGCAACAACTCAAACATCAGCAGACACTACAACTCCTGAAGTTGCAACAACTCAAACATCAGCAGACACTACAACCATTGAAACTGCAACAACTCAAACATCAGCAGACACTACAACTCCTGAAAGTGCAACAACTCAAACATCAGCAGACACTACAACTACTGAATCCGCAACAACTCAAACATCAGCAGACACTACAACTACTGAATCTGCAACAACTCAAACATCAGCAGACACTACAACTACTGAAAGTGCAACAACTCAAACATCAGCGGACACTACAACCATTGAAACTGCAACAACTCAAACATCAACAGACACTTCAACCACTGAAAATGCAACAACTCAAACATCAACAGACACTACAACTACTGAAACTGCAACAACTCAAACATCAGCAGACACTACAACTACTGAAAGTGCAACAACTCAAACATCAGCAGACACTACAACTACTGAAAGTGCAACAACTCAAACATCAGCAGACACTACAACTACTGAAACTGCAACAACTCAAACATCAGCAGACACTACAACCATTGAAACTGCAACAACTCAAACATCAACAGACACTTCAACCACTGAAACTGCAACAACTCAAACATCAACAGACACTACAACCACTGAATCCACAACAACTCAAACATCAGCAGACACTACAACTACTGAAACTGCAACAACTCAAACATCAGCAGACACTACAACTACTGAAAGTGCAACAACTCACACATCACCGGACACTACAATGACTGAATCCGCAACAACTCAAACATCAGCAGACACTACAACTACTGAAAGTGCAACAACTCAAACATCAGCAGACACTAAAACCACTGAATCCGCAACAACTCAAACATCAGCAGACACTGCAACTACTGAAAGTGCAACAACTCAAACATCAGCAGACACTACAACCACTGAAACTGCAACAACTCCAACATCAGTAGATGCTACAACCACTGAAACTGCAACAACTCAAACATCAGTGGAAACTACACCCACTGAAACTACAACAACTCAAACATCAGCAGACACTACAACTACTGAAACTGCAACAACTCAAACATTAGCGGACACTACAACCACTGAAAGTGCAACAACTCACACATCACCGGACACTACAACGACTGAATCCGCAACAACTCAAACATCAACGGACATTACAACCACTGAAAGCTCAACAACTCAAACATCAGCAGACACTACAACTACTGAAAGTGCAACAACTCAAACATCAACGGACATTACAACTACTGAAATTTCAACAACTCAAACATCAGCAGACACTATAACCACTGAATCTGCAACAACTCAAACATCAGCGGACACTACAACCACTGAATCTGCAACAACTCAAACATCAGCGGACACTACAACTACTGAAACCTCAACAACTCAAACATCAACGGACACTACAACTACTGAAATTTCAACAACTCAAACATCAGCAGACACTATAACCACTGAATCTGCAACAACTCAAACATCAGCGGACACTACAACCACTGAATCTGCAACAACTCAAACATCAGCAGACACTACAACTACTGAAATTTCAACAACTCAAACATCAGCAGACACTATAACCACTGAATCTGCAACAACTCAAACATCAGCGGACACTACAACCACTGAATCTGCAACAACTCAAACATCAGCGGACACTACAACACCTGAACCTGCAACAACTCAAACATCAACAGGCATTACAACTACTGAACCTGCAACAACTCAAACATCAGCAGACACTATAACCACTGAATCTGCAACAACTCAAATATCAGCGGACACTACAACCACTGATTCTGCAACAACTCAAACATCAGCGGACACTACAACCACTGAATCTGCAACAACTCAAACATCAGCGGACACTACAACCACTGAATCTGCAACAACTCAAACATCAGCGGACACTACAACACCTGAACCTGCAACAACTCAAACATCAACAGGCATTACAACTACTGAACCTGCAACAACTCAAACATCAGCAGACACTACAACCACTGAATCTGCAACAACTCAAACATCAGCGGACACTACAACCACTGAATCTGCAACAACTCAAACATCAGCGGACACTACAACACCTGAACCTGCAACAACTCAAACATCAACAGACACTACAACCACTGAATCTGCAACAACTCAAACATCAGCGGACACTACAACCACTGAATCTGCAACAACTCAAACATCAGCGGACACTACAACTACTGAAACCTCAACAACTCAAACATCAACGGACATTACAACTACTGAAATTTCAACAACTCAAACATCAGCAGACACTATAACCACTGAATCTGCAACAACTCAAACATCAGCGGACACTACAACCACTGAATCTGCAACAACTCAAACATCAGCGGACACTACAACACCTGAACCTGCAACAACACAAACATCAACAGGCATTACAACTACTGAACCTGCAACAACTCAAACATCAGCAGACACTACAACCACTGATTCTGCAACAACTCAAACATCAGCGGACACTACAACCACTGAATCTGCAACAACTCAAACATCAGCGGACACTACAACACCTGAACCTGCAACAACTCAAACATCAACAGGCATTACAACTACTGAACCTGCAACAACTCAAACATCAACGGACACTACAACTACAGACACTACAGATACAACTACCCCTTTTACAGCAACAACAACAACACAGCTTACATCTACAACTGAAACAACGGTCACAACTCCTATAACATCTACAACAGAAAATACAGCTACAACTTCTTCCCCTCTTACAGCAACCACAACACAACTTACATCTACAGCTGAACCAACAACCACAACTCCACTAACATCTACAACAGAAAATACAGCTACAACTTCTTCCCCTCTTACAGCAACAGCAACACAACTTACATCTACAGCTGAACCAACAACCACAACTCCACTAACATCTACAACAGAAAATACAGCTACAACTTCTTCCCCTCTTACAGCAACGACAACACAGCTTACATCTACAACTGAAACAACAACCACAACTCCACTAACATCTACAACAGAAAATACAGCTACAACTTCTTCCCCTCTTACAGCAACGACAACACAACTTACATCTACAATTGAACCAACAACTTCATTAATATCTACAACAGAACATACAGCTACAACTTCTTCCCCTCTTACAGCAACAACAACACAACTTACATCTACAGCTGAACCAACAACCACAACTCCACTAACATCTACAACAGAAAATACAGCTACAACTTCTTCCCCTCTTACAGCAACGACAACACAACTTACATCTACAGCTGAACCAACAACCACAACTCCACTAACATCTACAACAGAAAATACAGCTACAACTTCTTCCCCTCTTACAGCAACGACAACACAACTTACATCTACAATTGAACCAACATCTACAACAGAACATACAGCTACAACTTCTTCCCCTTATACAGCAACAGCAACACAACTTACATCTACAACTGAAACAACAACCACAACTCCATTAACATCTACAACACAAAATACATCTACTACTTCCTCCCCTCTTACAGCAACGACAACACAACTTACATCTACAATTGAACCAACAACTCCACTAACATCTACAACAGAAAATACAGCTACAACTTCTTCCCCTCTTACAGCAACGACAACACAACTTACATCTACAATTGAACCAACAACTTCATTAATATCTACAACAGAACATACAGCTACAACTTCTTCCCCTCTTACAGCAACAACAACACAACTTACATCTACAGCTGAACCAACAACCACAACTCCACTAACATCTACAACAGAAAATACAGCTACAACTTCTTCCCCTCTTACAGCAACGACAACACAACTTACATCTACAGCTGAACCAACAACCACAACTCCACTAACATCTACAACAGAAAATACAGCTACAACTTCTTCCCCTCTTACAGCAACGACAACACAACTTACATCTACAATTGAACCAACATCTACAACAGAACATACAGCTACAACTTCTTCCCCTTATACAGCAACAGCAACACAACTTACATCTACAACTGAAACAACAACCACAACTCCATTAACATCTACAACACAAAATACATCTACTACTTCCTCCCCTCTTACAGCAACGACAACACAACTTACATCTACAATTGAACCAACAACTCCATTAACATCTACAACAGAACATACAGCTACAACTTCTTCCCCTCTTACTACAACAACACAACTTACATCTACAATTGAACCAACATCTACAACAGAACATACAGCTACAACTTCTTCCCCTTATACAGCAACAGCAACACAACTTACATCTACAACTGAAACAACAACCACAACTCCATTAACATCTACAACACAAAATACATCTACTACTTCCTCCCCTCTTACAGCAACGACAACACAACTTACATCTACAATTGAACCAACAACTCCATTAACATCTACAACAGAACATACAGCTACAACTTCTTCCCCTCTTACTACAACAACACAACTTACATCTACAACTGAACCAATGACCACAACTCTTATAAACTCTGCAGTTCTTGTTAGCTTTTCCAGCAATGAAATATTTATAGATGAACTGTCAAATTCATCCTCAGAAGCATTTAAAAACAGAAAAGACAAAGTCATAAATGAGGTACGTTGTGTGATAAATATCTAAGGCAATTTGCACTGCAAGCTAAATAGCAACTAATTCTTTGCATTTTAATGTATGAACTATTTTATTTTGCACCCTAATGTAAATATTAGAGTAAACTATTACTATAGTAATGCATGTGATTTAAGAGCAAATAGTGTTCTATTTTATTTGCGTCCTGGTGTAAATATCAATGAGCTGTTATTTTAATAACTGATAGTCCAGATTTTACTTTCACTATTTAATAGTGGTGCAACGAGTCACAAAATTCACAGTTCAGGTCAAATTGTGGTTTTTGAGTCACAGATCGAACCATTTTTCGGATCAGCAAAATAAATAAATAAATAAAAAATAACAATAAAAAATTAGGGTTGGGCGGCAAATGTAACTTTGCTTTCCATTTATTGTTAAAGCACACTTTAAGTAGTTTGATATCAGAGCAAAAACTACTAGCCTAAGTAATAAAGCTCAAAAATTATTAATGACAAGTGAACAGTCAGTAATAAAATAAGAACAAATACACTAATTACAAGCATAGATAAATACAATAGAATGGCTGCCCACTGCTCCAGGTGTGTGTCCACAGTTTGCAGTGTTTGTGTGTTCATTACTCTTACTGTGTACTAACTGGATGGGTTAAATGCAGAAGACAAATTCTGAGTATGGGTTAAAATACTTTGCCTTTACATGTCACTTTATATGTCACTTAGAACAAAGCTACAAATAAATTAAGGTCTAACAAAAATATTTAGGTATAGAAATGATAAACTTTCGCTCTATGATAGTTAATCTTTGCGTACATATCATAGAAAAACTATGATCCATTGCACCCCTATTTAAATGTGTTCAAGTGTTGACCTTGGATGCATATTTAGGAACCTTTAAAATAGAATAACAGCAGCACTTTAAGGTACACAGTTGAGCAAGAACTCAAGATAAGACTGTTACAGCACATGTTAATATGCACTGAAATTTTGAAAATAGTAACTGCATATCATGTAAAAACAAATGAATGACCACCAAATGTCTTTCATGTTGTAGGCTTTTGACTGTGATTCAGATTTGTAGTTGATAACTAAATGTTGAACCTGACATTGTGAAACTGTTTTCCACAGATTGGACAAATCTTTAAAACGACATTCAGTGACTCCTTCGTTAACTTGACTGTTATTGCTTTCCGGTGGGTATTTCTTTCCTTACTTTCCTTATAATAAGAATACATTTCATTTTTGGAAAACAAATTTATTTTTTAAGAAAAAAAGTCTAGACTGTTATATATAAACTGAGGGGAAAAAACAAAACAAAAACATTTTTGTATGAACAAGGAGTCTTATAACAGAAGGTATGAACCACACAGAGATCTGATCCCACCATTATCGAGTCAATCTGGAATTACATGGAAGACAGAAGCAACTGCCTAAATCCATAGAATAAATGTAGCAACTTCTCCAAGGTGCTTGGAACAACCTACCTGCAACCAACCTTAAAAACTGTGTACACCTACAAGGGAGCTGTTTTGAAGGCAAAGTGTGATCACACTAAACACTGACTTGATTTGCATAATAGACATTAATAAACAGCACAGTAGTTTGCTGGTAGGTTGTTTCAGCATCTTGGAAAGGCTTCCACAGTTCTATGGATTCAGTGATGGTGAGATGAAACCTCTATCTAGACTGTACCATCCATTGTTGGGCTCCTGATTTACAAAAAAAAAAAAAAAAAAAAAAAAAAACATCTCAAGTTTATTCTAAAACTTGCAAAAGGAGTTTGTAAATGTAACATTCTACTGGTATACTAAGGCAAAAGATATCAGTAACTGTAAATCATCTACATTTTGTTAATAACAGCATCTGACACTTGTATAATACCACAAGAAAACTACAGCGAACCAAAAATAGCTGCATGAACACTTCACCAAATACGTTATGAGAGTTTCTGTACTGAGTCTTATTTTTTTTTTTAAAATGACAATGACTCTTTCTCTTCCATGTCCCTTCTGTAGTTCTGGATCAATCATCACTGATATGGAAGCAACATTTAGAAACGTACCCCAATCTGATCAGATATCCGAAAGTATTTTAAATGCCAGCACCACTCTTAACATCACCAGTGTAAACGGTAAGTCAAACAAGCAATATCATCAATGCAATGTCATTCAAAACAATTTAGAAAGCTTTCTGTATTACTCTTTGTTATTAAACTATAGTTGTTTATACGCTATTTTTATTTATCTCGTTGGAGATTAATAGTTTTCTCAACTATTATTTTTATTTAACTATTTTCTACAAATTATCCAAACAGTAACAATCAGTCCTACTACAACTACAACCACAACCAGTCCTACTACAACTACAACCACACCCGGTCCTACTACAACTACAACCACGCCTGGTCCTACTACAACTACAACCACACCCGGTCCTACTACAACTACAACCACACCCGGTCCTACTACAACTACAACCACGCCCAGTCCTACTACAACTACAAACACACCCGGTCCTACTACAACTACAACCAGTCCTACTACAACTACAACCACGCCCGGTCCTACTACAACCACACCCGGTCCTACTACAACTACAACCACAACCAGTCCTACTACAACTACAACCACACCCAGTCCTACTACAACTACCACAACCAATCCTATTATAACCACAACCACAGCCAGTCCTACTACAACAACCACAATCAGTCCTACTACAACTACCACAATCAGTCCTACTACAACAACCACCACAACCAGTCCTACTACAACAACCACAATCAGTCCTACTACAACTACCACAACCAGTCCTACTACAACCACAACAACAACCAGTCCTACTACAACCACAACCAGTCCTACTACAACTACAACCACAACCAGTCCTACTACAACTACAACCAAACCAACCACAACTACAACTACAACCAAACCAACCACAACTACAACTACAACCAAACCAACCACCACACAAACAACAACAACGCCCACAACCACAACTACGACCACGACCACGACCACAACCACAGTACCAGCACGTCCTCAGCCAACAGTAGCCTTACAGGTTGTCATTATAGTGGTATTTGTTCCAGCGCTTCAAGACCAACAAAGTCCAGAATTTAAGAACCTAGCCACAAAGGTAGAGGGTGAGGTACGTCTTAAACTGCAGAGCATCCACATTCTTCAAAATCTTCTTTAGGGTCAAGAGAACTGAAGAACAATACATACATATTGTATGATTCGCAAAGATAAGGATATGATGGATTTTAAAATGTTTTTTGTTTTGACTTTAAATGCTTATATGTTTGGGTAAAATTCTAAAGCAAAAATCTAAACTTAATTTCATACAAAGGATGAACATTTTTTTTATTTATTAGCACTCGTTCAATTATGTGGTACACTTAAAAGAAAAAAAGAATGATCTACATCCATGAAATGTAATTGTTTCATAGAATATTTAGAAACATTCCTGAAACTGACTCACTGTTTCCACAGTTTGATGTAGTCTACAAAACAAAGTATGGGGATCGTTTCATCAGGACCATCGTGCTTGCATTCATGTAAGTTAATAATTTGCTTCATTACTTCATTTACACTCTATCCTGCTTTCAATGTCAGACAGATTGTGTGACATTCTTAACGTATTAAAGAATGTCATATAAACTTACATTTATGCATTTGACAGACACTCATATTCTCATATATCTGGAAGCAGTTATAAGCCATGCTGGTTTTTTTTGTTTTAGAGCTGTTGCCAAAACCCGGGCAGAACAAAATGTACAGGCAGATGTCAAGTTGGTGTTTAGTGAAACGTCAACTGAACCCATCCCCAGCAGCACTGCCATTGTGGAGACTCTGAAAGAAGCAGTTGCAGCTCCAAACTCAACCTTCAACCTTACTGTTGATACCAACACTATTATTGTCGTTAGTAAGTTCAAATCACAGACGATTTACAGTTGTCTGATATGCCCAATTTCGAAGAAATTTACTATGTTAGCTTGCCTAGAAAACAACAGTTTGTGATAATTTTTACAATTATTTTTGTAGAATCACCGCAGACAATTCCAGTGACAATCCTGACTGATGGAACCTTTGTGGCTGCTCTTTCAAATAAAAGTTCACCTGAATTTCAGAACAGGGCAGCATTGATAAAAACAGGGGTAGGTGTAATGTGTCTTCGTTTTTGGATATTTCGGGAAACATTCTTTTGCCAATTTAGTCTAAACAGCTCTCTCTTTTTTTGCAGCTTGAACCTTTTTTCTTTGCTGATTACCTTGGATTATTCAGTACCTTAACCATAACAAGCTTCAGGTACGCATATGCTGGCGTGTTCTTGAAAATAGCTTTTGATTTAACATTATACTCAGTTCTTATTAATGATTTCGATTTACATTCCCTCTCTCCAGTGGTGCCAGTGTAACAACAAAGAGTATTCCCACGATCCGAAACTCCATGGATCTTACATTTACAGCGGAGGCCGTTCTACCCAATAGCACCCAGATAGTGAACACTATAGTTCGAGCAGCCAAAAACAACTCGTTATCCTTCCAGATCTTCACATCTGAAATTGTGATAAATGGTACAGGTAAGTGATGCACTTTAATCTTTTACTCAAATTTTTATTTTTAATTTGATTACTGCACTCATAACAATGTAGGATAGAGTACAGTTGTGTTTTTTATGCGATATTGCACATAATAGTACTCCCTCCTGCAAGTTCCACGCTGATAATGCAGGAAATTTATTCACTATAGCGTAGGTTGAATGAGTAAATTATCTACAGATGAATAGATCAAAACAATTCGCTTGAAATCTCAAAATTTTAAATCGAAATGGCACTTTTTTTGTTTAAACTAATAAATTAAGTTCAAAATGTAAAACTCAAACTTCCTGGTGCCATTACACTCAATTTACTGTCCAAATTTAAGCACACTTTAAGGTGTTCATTAATAGCAAACTCCCCATTTTCACAAACAAATTTCAGACTCTGATTCGAAAGAAAAATTTAATTATCGCCAGTAAGAGGCACAGTTTGGTTATCAGACAAGAATAAAAATCTACAGTGGCCACAAGTGATGTCTGGCCTAGGAGAATGGACATCTTCACCCTTTATTCAGACATTATTAAAAATGTGTTTTGAAAGTATATTTCATACTTGTGCTTGGAGTCAGTTTTTTTATTTGTGATAATGCAATGAAATATGCCAAATTGTGTGGATGTAATTTTTGGCCAGGCTGTCATACAAAGAAATTATGAACACATGCAAAAACAAAAGAAAACCAACAAAATATTAATAACTGATTATATTGTGGTCAATGTATGCTTTTACCTGTGAGCTTTTTGGTTTTATATGCATTTTTTGCATAGTAAAATAAAACCTGTAGCTGTAGTTTGTCTTTTTTTGACAAATAATTTTGTCAGATAAATACCTTAATTATATGTATATTTTCCTCATATTTTGATGGCTTACTCCAACTTGTAGGGTCATTAAAAACAAATATCCTATCCGGATAACACTTCTGGCCACTACTGTATTCCCAATAAAAAGGACTTTGAATCTTTGAAGGAATGCAGTTTATGAGCTTTGACACAGAGAGAGAATGCTAATGTGTTAACATTCAAAACAGTTGAGACTTGCAGTGCTACAACTGTACTCTGTCTACTAGACGAGCTTTAGGCAAAATTCTGAACGGTAACTGAATGATAAACTCTGTCTGTTCTGCTCTGTTTTCTTTGTAACGCAGCATTTTCATCAGCTGAAGTCAGCAGCAAGATCAGTGTGTTGACCGCTTTAGTCCTGGTTGCTGTGTCACTTCTGGTCCCATGGTTTGATTGACCATAACTACACATCCCAACATTACTGATTCAGACAGGTCTGAATGTCTCCTTTCACATCTGCTCAAGTGAAGGACTCATACATAAAGCTACCGATGCTACTTAATGAGTAGTAATGAACGTACTGTTTTACATAACCCTATTCTGAAAACTTCAAACTTGAGCTATAATGTATTCCATTTCAGTTCTGGATCTGTATGTTCCTACATGTTTTTATAGATTTAGGTCAGAACCCAGCATTGTGCACTTTTATAAACATTATCACTGATACTTCAGAAATGGGATAATACAAGTTTCACAATTACCTGCGATTATTTTTTAAGCAACACTTTTAACATTTTTTTTTTTTTTTTTTTTGATGTGATCATTCAAATGTTTAATGGACCATTTCATTTAATTCTCAGTTTAATCAAATTGATTGACCATTAAATCAGCCATCCATTTAGATGAAAATACTCTACATATTAAAATTGAAGGAGGACAGAAACATAACTACTATGCATTTTTAAAATAAACATGACTATGTACTGACAGAGGGGAAAAAAAGGTTCATTTAAAAATGATATATCTCTTTATAAGGTTTCACACCCAGACATTGATCTCATGTACACATACTTGCAGCTCTTCTGAAAGCAAACATAAGCCATGTAATGGAAAAACTGGGTCTCTTTTATGCTGGCTGACTTTGAAGAGTCTGGAACGGGTTTTGATGAGCAAAAGGATGAAGTATTTCAATAATTATGAAACCTGTAAAACAACTTGGAAGAATGATAAATATCTACAGGATGTGACATCAGAAACGTCTGGTGGAAAAACACGGATAAGATGGTCTGATAATATTACATTACACATAACACGGAAACCTGTACAAAACAATATTTTGCAGCACTTGTTATTCCCCATCTTCTATGCACCCTTCTTAGTTCGTTAGCAGCATAATATTTAACAGGCATGTTTCATGCAAAATTATGTGTATCATATCAGTATTTTCTAAATTATTTATTCTAGAAAAAAATATCTATCCAATATTTCTGATGTTAATTTAATGCAAAAACAAAGGTCTTTTCTGTGAATTCATGAGAAATGTATTGATTGTTATATTGTTCACACTGGATGTGGTAATTATTTTTCTATAACAGTTATGTATGTAGTAATATTTATCACTATTCTTAGGACATGCTAAATAAACTGTGGTGACACAACTATGATTATGATGGTGATAAATAATAATAATAAAAAAGATTATTCTCATTTTTTGTCATTTATTTTTGTTTCTCTCTTCCTTTCTCTCAGCAATAAAATTTTCATATCAACTGAGTTTCATATCAGATTTAATATGTCCTCCTACAGCCGTCTGTCCAGTTTCAACAGTTTCATCTGTGATTCATTGGCTTTTCGTAAAGCATGTGATATGTAAATGATTACAAAACATTAATAATTGATAGGTCACCCAGTAATGTCATCATTTACTCACCCTCATGACATTCTAAATCTGTATGAGTGTGAAACACACACACAAAATATATATTTTGTTTTTACATTCCATGCAATGAAAGTTATGGGGATCAGTGTCCAAACAACCCATTTATTGTTCCACAAACAAAAGTCAAGTCAAGTCAAGTCACCTTTATTTATATAGCGCTTTTTACAATGTAGATTGTGTCAAAGCAGCTTTACATTGATAACTGGTACATTGTTTGACTGCACAGCAGCTCTTAAAGAATAGTGTCAATGCAGGCAGATCAAAAGCACTGTTGAATATCAAAATGTCAAGTCAAGTGTCCCCAACTAAGCAAGCCAGAGGCGACAGCGGCAAGGAACCCAAACTCCATCAGGTGACATCAGGTGGCAGACAAGTGGCAAATTGGTGTTAAAATGGAGAAAAAAACCTTGGGAGAAACCAGGCTTAGTCGGGGTGCCAGTTCTCCTCTGGCCAACAGTGCTTTGTTACAATTCAGGTTGCTATCATAAGTCCAATAGGATCGCAACATTAAAAGTATTTTTTTTCAGTTCCATCCAATTGAGGATCGTATTCATCACGCCGGTATGGACGGTTGTTGAGGAACTGTGTCGTGGCTGTCGTGTCGATGAGGCCTTCACAGGGGATGATCTAGTTGACTCAATCTCTGCTGATACTTCAGGGCTGCGTTGTGGTCGTGTCAAGGTGCAGGTCCTTGGTCTCACCTGGATACGGCCCGGATCCGGTTGACTACGGTGAACCTCGGGATAAACAGAAAGACTAATATTAGCGTAGATGCCATTCTTCTTCTGATGTAACGAGTACATCAGGTGTTATAGGAAGTGTTCCCGGTTCCGGCTGACCTAATTTATGCAGCCTAATAATCCTTTAACGGATTTGGAAATATAAATTGGTAATGTGTTATGTGTATGCCAGGTTAAAGAGATGCGTTTTTAGTCTAGATTTAAACTGACAGAGTGTGTCTGCTTCCCGAACAATGCTAGGAAGATTGTTCCAGAGTTTAGGTGCCAAATAGGAGAAGGATCTACCACCTGCAGTTGATTTTGATATTCTAGGTATTATCAGCTGGCCTGAATTCTGAGATCGCAATAGACGTGAAGGACTATAATGAATTAGGAGCTCGCTCAGGTACTGGGGAGCTAAACCATTTAGTGCTTTGTAAGTAATTAGCAAGATTTTAAAATCTATACGATGTTTAACAGGAAGCCAATGCAGTGTTGACAGAACTGGGCTAATATGGTCATACTTCCTGGTTCTAGTAAGAACTCTAGCTGCTGCATTTTGTACGAGCTGTAGTTTATTTATCAGGCGAGCAGAACAACCACCCAGTAGAGCGTTACAGTAATCTAGCCTTGAGGTCATGAACGCATGAACTAACTGTTCTGCATTTTTCATTGAGAGCATATGTCGTAGTTTAGATATATTTTTAAGATGGAAGAATGCGGTTTTACAGATGCTAGTAACATGGCCTTCAAATGAAAGATTGGTATCAAAAAGCACACCCAGGTTCCTAAGAGATGACGAAGACTTAACAGAGCAGCCATCAAGTGTTAGACAATATTCTAGGTTATTACGTGAAGAAGTTTTTGGTCCAAAAATTAGAATCTCTGTTTTTTCTGAATTTAGTAGTAGGAAATTACTGGTCATCCAATTTTTTATATCAGCTATGCACTCCGTTAATTTTGTGAATTGGTAAGTTTCGTTAGGGCGCGAAGAAATATAGAGCTGAGTATCATCAGCGTAACAGTGAAAACTAACGCCATGCTTCCTAATGATATCTCCCAAGGGTAGCATGTACAGAGTGAACAGTAACGGTCCTAGTACTGAGCCTTGTGGTACTCCATATTGAACTTGTGATCGATATGACATGTCTTCGTTTACTACTACAAACTGATAACGGTCAGATAAGTATGATTTGAACCATGACAATGCAATTCCACTAATGCCAACATAATTTTCGAGTCTATTTAAAAGAATATTGTGATCAATAGTGTCAAATGCTGCACTAAGATCCAGTAACACTAATAGAGAGATACAACCACGATCTGATGATAAGAGCAAATCATTAGTAACTCTAATGAGAGCAGTCTCAGTACTATGGTACGGTCTAAATCCTGACTGGAAATCCTCACAGATACCATTTCTTTCTAAAAAGGAACATAGCTGTGATGATACTGCCTTTTCTAGTATTTTTGACAGAAAAGTGAGATTTGAGATCGGCCTGTAATTGACTAATTCTCTAGGATCAAGTTGTGGTTTTTTAATAAGAGGTTTAATAATAGCCAGCTTAAAAGTTTTTGGTACGTATCCTAATGATAAAGATGAATTGACGATATTGAGAAGAGGGTCTATGACCTCTGGAAGCATTTCTTTCAATAGCTTAGTCGGTATAGGGTCTAACATACATGTTGTTGATTTTGATGATTTAACAAGTTTAGACAATTCTTCCTCTCCTAAAGCAGTAAATGAATTGAATTTTTCCTCAGGGACACTACAATGCACTATCTGACACGATACTGTAGTAGACGGTTGCATGGTTATTATTTTTTCTCTAATATTATCAATCTTGCAAGTAAAGAAGTTCATAAAGTCATTACTGCTGTGCTCTTTGGAAACATCAGAAGTTGAAGCTTTATTTCTTGTTAATTTAGCCACTGTATCAAATAAATACCTAGGGTTGTGTTTATTTTCTTCTAAGAGTTTTGAAAAATAGGCAGATCTAGCAGATTTTAAGGCCTTTCTGTACTCAATCATTCTCTCTCTCCACGAAATACGAAATACTTCTAGTTTTGATTTCTTCCAGCTGCGCTCCATTTTTTTCTTTCTTTCAAAAGAAAGAAAGAAAAAAAGAAAGAAAGAAAGAAAGAAAAAGATGTACAATTTTTGGCTGAATGATCACTTTGGAGACAAGACTGTCTGGCCAAAGAAAATTGACATCCTCACCCTTTTATTCCAATATTATTAAAAATTTGTTAAAGATCTTGTGAGCACAGTTGTGCTTAGAGTCAATTGTTTTTGTGTGACAACTCAGTGAAACACCGCTTTGCGAGGGCGTAATTTTTGGCCAGGCTGTCATACAAAGACATTATGAACACATGCAAAAACGAAAGAGAACCAACAAAATATTACACCCCCATTTCCAGAAAAGTTGGGACATTTTGTAAAAAATTAAGAATCTGTGATTTCTTAATTCTCTTGAACTTTTATTTAACTGACAAAAGTACAAAGAAAAGATTTTCAGGAAAGAAATGTTTTTACTGACCAACTTAATTGTATTTTGTAACAAATTTTGATTTTGATAGCTGCAACGCACTCCAAAAATGTTGGGACAGAGGCATGTTTCCCACTGTCACATCACCTTTCTTTTTAATTACACTTTTTTAATCATTTCTGTAAGTAAGTTCAGTATTGATTCATTCTGTTGTAAAAAAAAAAAAAAAAAATCATTAGTTATTAATTAAGTTCATTTATATACACAGCAGCTGTGATTAACAGTGATGTCGTCATCCAGCTCAGTTCAGTTCACATACAATGGTGTCAATGCAGGCATATCAAAAACATTGTTGAATATTAAGTGTCCCTAACTAAGCAAGTCAGAGGCGACAAAAATGGAGAAAAAAAACTTGGGAGAAACCAGGCTCAGTCTAGGGGCCAGTTCTCCTCTGGCCAACAACAAACAGTGCATGATTATGATTCAGGCAGCGTTAAAGGTTATAAGTCAGACTGGGATCTACTGCCTGTGGTTGATTTTGATATTCTAGGTATTATCAACTGGCCTGAATTCTGAGCAATAGACGTGAAGGACTATAATGCATTAAGAGCTCACTCAGGTACTGGAGAGCTAAACCATTTAGTGCTTTGTAAATAATTAGCAAGGTTGTAAAATCTATACGATGTTTAACAGGAAGCCAATGCAGTGTTGACAGAACCGGGCTAATATGGTCATACTTCCTGGTTCTAGTAAGAACTCTAGCTGCTGCATTTTGTACGAGCTGTAGTTTATTTATCAGGCGAGTAGAACAACCACCCAGTAGAGCGTTACAGTAATCTAGCCTTGAGGTCATGAACGCATGAACTAACTGTTACGCATTTGTCATTGAGAGCATCGTAGTTTAGATATATTTTTAAGATGGAAGAAGAATGCAGTTTTACAGATGCTAGAAACATGGCCTTCAAATGAAAGATTGGTATCAAAGAGCACACCCAGGTTCCTAACTGACGACGAAGACTTAACAGAGCAGCCATCAAGTGTTAGACAATATTCTAGGTTATTACGTGAAGAAGTTTTTGGTTCAATAATTAGAATCTCTGTTTTTTTTTTTTTCAGAATTCAGTAGTAGGAAATTGCTAGTCATCCAATTTTTTATATCAGCTATGCATTCTGTTAATTTTGTGAATTGGTAAGTTTCGTCAGGGCGCGAAGAAATATAGAGCTGAGTATCATCAGCGTAACAGTGAAAACTAACGCCATGCTTCCTAATGATATCTCCCAAGGGTAGCATGTACAGAGTGAACAGCAACGGTCCTAGTACTGAGCCTTGCAGTACTCCATATTGAACTTGTGATCGATATGACATCTGTTCATTTACTACTACAGACTGATAACGGTCAGATAAGTATGATTTAAACCATGACAGTGCAATTCCACTAATGCCAACATAATTTTCGAGTCTATTTAAAAGAATATTGTGGTCAATAGTGTCAAATGCAGCACTGAAGATCCAGTAACACTAATAGAGAGATACAACCACGATCTGATGATAAGAGCAAATCATTAGTAACTCTAATGAGAGCAGTCTCAGTACTATGGTACGGTCTAAATCCTGACTGGAAATCCTCACCGATACTATTTCTTTCTAAAAAGGAACATAGTTGTGATGAAACTGCCTTTTTTAGTATTTTTGACAGAAAAGGTAGATTCGAGATCGGCCTGTAATTGACTAATTCTCTAGGATCAAGTTGTGGTTTTTTAATAAGAGGTTTAATAATAGCCAGCTTAAAAGTTTTTGGTACGTATCCTAATGATAAAGATGAATTGACGATATTAAAGGGGACTTCGGATGCCAATTTTCCACAAGTTAGTACGATTCTTTAGAGTCTTCATGAAAAGTCTATATCATACTTTGATTAAAATTTCTAAATGGTTGTGTAAAAAAACACCCTTTTTACCTTGTCAAAAACAGCTCTGTTCACAGTGATCGGTTTCGGTGTATTTCCCTTTAAATGATAATGAGCTACTGTTCACCCCACCCCTATCTTCCATGAGCAGGGTTGTAAACACTATTTGGCAGGTATTGCATTGAACTCACCATTCTTATTTATGCAGTTATACATGCTCAAAAACTATTAAAATTTGAAAATTACTTGTTAGTCATTAACTAACACCCTATATAAACCTTATTTAGTGTTACCATGTTATCTTTACATAAAATGTAGACAGTTTGTAATAAGACAATCGCCTTAATGCATTGTTCATTATAAACGTGCAGTTATGAATTACAGTGAGAAGGTTCTAAATAGAAATGATGACATATATGTTTGTTCAACTGTATTATTTTGATAATGAACAAGCTGCGATGTCATGTTTGCAGTGCTTTGTTGTGTGTGCGTGAGGCGCCGGCGCGATCAAACAGCCTCATCATCATGGCAACGGTTTGTGGCCAGGTCAGATTACGTCAGAGTTTGTTGTCGTTTTTTAGAAAATCATACCACACTGCTCAGACATTCCCCGACCCAACAAACGCTGATCAAACATGTTCATTTGGATGAAAACAAACTCCGACCAACGGCAACAGACGTCAACAGGGGTATCACACTAGCTGCGTCTCATTTCGGAGG
This sequence comes from Ctenopharyngodon idella, assembly GCF_019924925.1. Lineage (NCBI taxonomy): Eukaryota > Metazoa > Chordata > Actinopteri > Cypriniformes > Xenocyprididae > Ctenopharyngodon > Ctenopharyngodon idella. Next base: position 49,930,495 of record NC_067226.1, read on the forward strand.
CTGCGCCCTGATCAACAAACTCCAGCAGACGTGTTTGTTGGCGTTTATCTTTAACTTTAGTTGCATTTGTCATTGAACTTGCTAACTAGCACATTATTAGGAAAGGTGATTTGCAAAGATTCATAAAAAACCTATAACGTGACTCACGTCTTCTGGAGGTACTGTTCCATCCTTCGGGAACTTTTTAGCAAAACATAAACTTTTTAGCGCAGACATAAACGGGGGGCAGGGCACATTCCCTTCAAAAACAAAATTAATCCACTGCGTCTTCAGCATCTCAGATGTCGAGAGTAAAGGACGAATGCTATGTTCATTCTCATATCCAATAACAAAATGCCTCAGTTGCTTTGGAGACATTCCTGCGCGGTGTCGAAACCATGGCGGACTGTCCGTCAAGAGTCATGGGAGGGGCCTGTGCAAATTTACGTCACTTTGCCAAGAATCTGTGAACGGCTTGATCTGACAAAGTGCTTATGATTTGTAGGGATTAAAAAAAAAAGCACTCGGTGGATTTTTATCATTATAGGGTGGTTGTGAACACACACTGCCAACACACATTTATGTCCAAACACCATGTAAAAGTGAATTTTGCATCCGATACAACTACAGCCCCTCCTACAGCAACGACAACACAACTTACATCTACAACTGAACCAACGGCCACAACTCTAACATCTACAACAGAACATACGGTTATGGAGTCACGTGGTGTGCTCATAAACCTACTCGCACTTGAGTAGAGCTCCGTACATTTGACCCCCTTTTTTTGCCGATTTTTAAAAAAAGTTTTATTATATATTTGTCCTTTTTTTTTATTGCAAATAGGCTTAGGGGTACATACGATAAATACAAGTCAAACCATGCACATAAAGAAATATACATATACGACCATAAGATACATATACACAGCTATACATACACTGCAGAATACAACTACAGGACAAACAAACAGATACAAACAAGAGAAAAAAAGAGAGAAAAAAAAAAAAAAAAAACACTGGTCACAAAACATCTAATTTATCTTTTTATGAATTTATCCACGCAATGATATGCATTAAAGGGATAGCTCACTCAAAAATGAAAACCCTGCCATCATCCACCCACCCCCAAGTAGCCCCAAACCCGAATGAACCCCTCCGCTCCGCCGAGCACAAAGGAAGACACCCGGAACAATGCCCGCAAGCAAACAGACCCCGCCCCCCACCAACCACCTCAGCATTTATTTTTCCTACTATGGTAGCAAATGGGGGGCAAGACCCGCCCGGCGACCGACACCCCCTGTATTTTAGAATTCCTAGATATAAAATAAATAAATACAGAGTAAATGTATAAATATGAATGTATATATTTTCACAGTTAACGTTTCATTTAACATAAAAACAAACAAGGTTAACTAGTTGCTAACGATATAAAACTAACATTACATAGTTTAACCATACATATTTTGGTCCAGTGTCCCGTCGTCGCCGGCAGTGAAGCATGTCAAAACCCAATAGAAAGTCATAAAACTTTAAAATGCACACACAAACGTCAACTGTCAGCTGTCTGTCACACAGCCGCTAGCCATGTAACGACGCTCGGCTCATTGTTGTCACGTCTGGGATTGGGATACTTTTACACTTGTGCTGTGATTACACTACTTTTGGGATGGTTTTGTTGCGCAGACCTGGCAACCCTCCACTCCAAAGCCCCACCCCTTTCATGCACTCCGAAGTGCGCAGACCCTGAACTGGGACACAGCTTAAGAGTCGGTATAGCATTGGCAAATCATCCCACTTTACTCAGCTTTTGTCGCCACGTGAACCACTGATATTTAAATCAGAAATGTGTTATATTTAACTATAATTAGTGCGGCTGCGAAGCTTCGCCTCAAATGTACGACACTTGGGATTACAAGTCATACAGTATGTTGACACGGAGTTAGGTGTATTATATATTATTTCTATTTTTATAGGTTGATAAATGCTAGGCTATAAAAAATAGTTTATATAATATGAATAAAAGTAAAATGTTTACTGTATGACGTATGGGCAACAATGATTGGACGTAAAAATCAATGATAAACATGACCATGAGAACATGTCCATTACAGTCCCACGTCGCCTTTTAATGTGTGTGTGTGTGTGTGTGTGTGTGTGTGTGCTCTCCGTAATTGAATGCAAGTGCAACATTATTTTTGCAAACGGAAGAGTTCATAACTCATGGGAATGTATGATAATGTTTTTTTTTTTTTTTTTTTTTTAATAACTTATATAATATCACTCACTTATGGTGTTTTTATAATGTGTTTGTAATGTGCATTTGTAATAATTTATTTCTAATTTAATTTCTTAATTTTGTTCATGGAGATAACATTGACAATGTGTCATTAGTGGAAGATTGCTGCCATTTACTGGAAGTCAAACATTTAAAATTAAAATAACATGAAATTTCAAGAACAGCCACTAGATGGCTGCAGTGCATCACTCACTGGCTCATTTGCCATTTCCCCGTAGGTATTTTTATAGATAGCCTATCTTTTCATTTAGATTTGTGTTTAGACATTAGTATAACATTAAAAATGTATCTTTGTCAAAGTATCATCACTGAAGTATCATTTTTTGCAATTATGTCACAATACAGTCAAACCTGAACATGGTGTTGTGTGTGTGTGTGTGTGTGTGTGTGTGTGTGTGTGTGTGTGTGTGTGTGTGTGTGTGTTCTCCATCGTGGATGTGTTATGCTGTCGCCCCTTCACTTCTGTGTGTGTTCTGCATTGTAGCTGATTATTTGTTTGACAAAATAAGTAACAGAGAGCATTTTTATATAATCTCCCATTAGAATCAAGATCAGTTTTGGTTGCATGCATTGTTGTTACGATAAAATGTTTTGCACATTATATTTGACATTGTATTGACTGACTCACACATCTGCCTACACTCTCAGGAGAAAGCTACAAAAGCTGTCACTGGAGTGGTGCCCTATCATAAGGTACATCTACCTAGAGTGTATATTAGTTACATACTGGGTACCAAAAGTGTACAAAATGATACATATTAGAACCCTTTTAAATGGAAACATCCCAGCAACAGCTTTTGTACCATTTTTCCTGACAGTGTAGCATGGATATTTCTAGTAATCCTGAAGACCTTGTTTAGCTGGTTCAGGCATTGATCCTCATTGATCCTCCAGGACCAGGACATTCCTGACATGCCCTTCACATTAATTGAATGTGATTTAACAACACCTTACATCTTAAAATATAGAGCTCATGACAAATGAAAACAAAATAAAAGTAAATACTTGTATAGAAAAATACTACCAGAGTTTTGCTGGACAAACATTAAATGCATAAAGCAGTGGGAATAAACAATACCTTGAAAAAGGTTAGCAAACTTCAGAGAAACATCAACCAATTAATCATGTAACAACAACAACTTTAAAAAGTGCTGTCTAATTAATATAAAATGTTAAGAAGGTTGATTTTAAGTTGTATTCCACATATGACAGAATCTGTTAAATGTAATTTGTAGATTAATGTATTCGATTCATTTTAAATCAGCATGGTCAAATTAATTTTTGATTATTTGTTTAACACTGAAATTAATTCGAACCACTCCAGAAACACAATTCATATAAATTATATTTTTATTGGATTGTATTTCTAATCCAAAGAAAACTACTAACATTTTTTATAACCCAAGGTTGACACTGTGTCCTATAACTTTAACATTACAGTTCCTATTCATAATCGTATTTCAATTAAAGACATAATACTGTTACTCTCCAATCCTGCTAATTTTTGTCAGGTATTCAGCAGCCTACAAGTTCACTGATTCAATGATTTTGTTTTTTTTTAATCTCATTCTTTCCGTGTTAAGTGACTACACAACGCTTACAGTCATACTTTTAAATTCCAGTTTTTTACAGTTATTTATTCAGGTCTCTATTGTGAGTCAACCAGGTTTCCCGAGGCGATGCCATTACGTTCTCTCAAAGCCCCTACAATTGTCAAAGCAATTGTTAAGTTCTGTACTACATTTGGAATGCCAAAATTCATTCAGTCTAATCAAGGCACCAATTTTATGTCCAGAGTGTTTGTGAAAGTAATGAAACAGTTAAATATCAAACATCAGGTATCCAGTGTGTACCATCCTCAGTTGCAAGGTGCTATCGAACGCTTTCATCAAACATTGAAATCGATGCTTCGAACCTTCTGTGTTGAGCATGAAAAAGAATGGGATGAGGAGATCCCGCTCTTGTTGTTCGCAGTTCGCAATACTACCCAAGCGTCACTCGGATTCAGTCCTTCTGAATTAATCTTTGGACACACTGTTCGTGGTCCACTGAAAATTTTGCAAGAGCAAATTCTTTCTTCTAGATATCTGTCTCAAACTACCAGTGTCCTAGATTATGTCAGTGCATTCCTTGAGTGACTACATATTTTGTGGGAGTTGGCTAAATGCCCACTTGGTTCAGTGCAAACACAAATGAAAACTCACTATGACTAGAAAGCTGTACAGCATTCATTTCACTGGAGATAAAGTTCTCATTTTACTCCCAGTGCCCGGTTCAGCACTCCAAGCAAAATTCGCTGGTCCTTCTGAGATTAAGGAGAAGCTAGGAGATACTGACTATGTTGTTGATACCCCTGACCGTAAGAGGAAGTTGCAGGTCTGTCGCATTAATATGCTTAAGGCATACGTGTCCCATTCTGATTCTAAAGAGGTTTACATTCCTGTTGCTACTGTTGTACCAGTTACTGTGCCACTGTCAGAATACTCACCTGAAAGTGATGATTTGAAAATGAATAGTGCCTTATTTTTGTCTGCTCGTTTACCAAATTCTGAAACTTTATCGAACTTGTCAGAAAAGTTGTCACACTTATCAGCCTGGGCAGATACTGACATTACCGATCTTATTAGTAAGTATCCCACCTTGTTTAATGATTTTCCCTCAACTATCCATGTAATTAAACACGATATAGATGTTGGATTGCACATTCCAGTTAAACAGAATGCTTATCGTGTTAACCCAGTTAAAAGAGAGCTAATGAAGCAAGAAACTCAGTACTTACTAGAGCACAATTTAGCAGTTCCTAGTGCTAGTCCATGGTGTTCACCAAAGTCCCTAAGTCAGATGGTACCTCGAGGTTTTGTACTGACTACAGAAAAGTTCATGCTTTAACCCCCAGGGGTCTGAGTGATTCTGGGGCCCTTGAGATGTTTTGACATGCCCTGACATTTGTGCTTATTTTAGCTACTTATAACATACTATTGGCCAACATGTAATTTTGCTGTATTCAGCACAAACTCTGCTACAATAATATGTGAGCAAAATAGATGTACATGTTTGCATTTTGAAAATAAAGATTATACAGGGTTAGTAAGAATGCTGTGACGCAGCCTGAACAAAGATTGTGAGGAGATTTAAAGATTTTAATCTGTTTTATTGTACTTAACAAAAAATATTTTACATAAAACTTGAGACATATACTTGAATTTACACATGAAACAACATGTAGTGGTACAGAAGACTGTGTACATAGGGAGAGACGAGACTTTTTTTTTTTTTTTTTTTTACAGATATGGGTGGTTTGAAAAGCCCCACTCACCCACCTCTGCATACCCTACTCGCTCACATAGTATTACGGCTGCTTATGCAAGGAAAATGTCTAGGATGGAGGGGACAGGGACACCAATGATCTTTGCAGCCCAATGGTCAGTGGGAGGTGGTCAACAGAGCACACACATCTGAACACAATCACACATCTTTGTGCCACTCTTGAAAACAGTTCCTGTTCAACTGAAGACATAAGTGACATTGCATGCCTGGCATTTCCATGGTGTAAATTGCTTTTACCATGCACTGCTTTGCAGCGCACACAGCTCCGACAACCAACCGTTGCAACATTCCTGCCATCGAAGGTCAGCTCAGCTCCTGGAACTGGTACATGGTCACTACTAGTCTGTTTGTGGTGCTGCTTTCTGTGACACACCACTGTGTGACACAGCAGAGCTCAGATGTGGTCTAGTTTCACGTGCGGGCAGGACTCGCAGAGTCTGTGGAAACATGTCAACATCAGTCTGTCTTCCATGACAGAGTGGACTGCCTGTTGCTTGCCTGCTTGTTTGCCTTGGCTCTCTTAGAAACAGGTGCTTGGAAATTTTCATTGTCACATCTGTAAAAGGGGAAAAAAAAAAAAAATGCTGACGATGAGCCATAGGACGGACAAATATCTGTTGATTGGCCATATAGACCGCACATATTTAGTGCATTTCAAACATTTACACCTGTATTCACAAACATCTGTATATTAGGCATAAGGCCGTATTTTAGCATGATCAGCAGTGTCATAGGCTAACCCAAACCAAACATTTATATATAAAAATATAAAGTCTACACAGTATCACATTACACATTTATACATCACATTTTTACTGTAGGCTAAAATATATTTGCTCTGAATCACATCATATTACACCTAAGCAGATATTCGCAAACAAGCTACATTAGGCACGAGTCGGTATTTTAGCTGCAGCGTCATAAACTAACCAAAACTGAGCGAAATATATTACAAATACGCTTAGATATTTGTAAAGGACATTGTAAGGCAATATTTACCGTAAGCTGACAAAAGCAAGCCAAAACCAGGCAAAATATAGTATGAAAATTCATACGAGTTTTATATTATCAGAAAAAGAATTATATAACACTAAACGACTTACCCCGAACTTATATCCTCCTCAGAGTCAATTCGCTGTTCGAAATGCAACTGTTCGTCATCTCATTCTTCCTCACTGTCCAGAATCATCTGAAGGGCCTCTGTACCGGAGTAGCGCGCCATCCTCAAAACGCGACAAACGTTCAGTGAATCTGATGTTCCCTTTCGAAGGGAACTCTACTCTGCGTTTGAAACGCTATGGGGAACGTCACACGTGAACCGATGTCTGAAAGCCAAGTATCAAATCTCTCCAATCCTATTGGCCGGCAACAGCCTATGACGTCATCATAGCGCGACCCGGAAGTATATAAGGAGCGCCTAGAGAATCAGTCAGTTTCTTTTCATCTTTCGGGACTGACGATGCTGAGTGGCTGGCCTCTCAGGGTGAGTTTATTTAGTAAACCTTACGATGGTTCGGTTTTTCTACATTTGCTCCCTTGAGCTTGGTAGCACTTCCATGAGCTGATGCCACGTGTCTGTTTGGATTCTTAGACCTGTCCTGAGGTCTCCTTAGGATGCGATGGTGTGTGTTGTACTCCTCTTGCTTAGAGAGTAAAAGTTTTTTTACTGAGTATGTAGCTTGTTGGTTTGTGTCGGTTTCTTTAGCTCTAGTCAAGCTAAATAGTTACCTTATAAGTAAGTTGGTTCTATTTTGCTCCTAGAACTTTAGTGGCCACTAGTTAACGCCACATGTCTACAAGTAGTAGACATGCATGACAGCATGTTGGTGTATGTAATGTGTACTCCCCTCTGGCTTTGAGAGTAAAAGGTGTTTTACTGAGTACACTACTGGATGGCCGTTGGCCCAGGTTGAGTTGATTTGATAACCTCTCTGTAGTTCGGTTGTTGTCTTCCCTGGAGCTTGAAACACTGCCATGAGCTGACGCCACGTGTCTGTCTGAAGTTGTAGGCCCGTTTTCTGGGCCTCCTTTAGATCATGATGGCGTATGTTGTTCTCCTCTTGCTTCTAAGAGTAAAAGGTGCTTTTACTGAGTACACTGCTTGTTGGATTGTGTTAGGTAGACTGTCGTGTTGGCACTTTACAGTTTTATCTGCTGTTACTCTCATGTGGTGGATGCTTGCTCTCAGCAAGATAGGTGTTCAAGGTGTGTGGCCTTGATAGGCCTCCCTTGGATCTTCCACTCCCATTTCTGGGGCTGTAACTTTGGCAGCATATCATGTATGGTTTTCTACTCTGTGTAGAACTATGGTCATGTGTAAGGCCCCTTCCTGGCCTCCATGATTGTGTGCCTACAGTATGGTCTATCTGTTAGGTCGAGCTTTGTACTCCCCTGTTTGGGTTGTCCTATATAGTGCTTAGCTCCCTAAGCTGGTCATTGGTTGAAGGCTTCTATGAGGCCTCCCATTTTAAGACCAGCACCCAGGTTGGTTTGTGCTCCCCTTTATCAGGGTTTCTTTAGCGCACAGCCTCCTCAGTGCAAATAATCAGGTGCTAAGTAGATCCTAGGATTGAGCAGTGTTTACTCCCCTCAATAAGAGGGTAAGAAGCACTCAGCTGAGTTCTGCTCTCTGGGATGCCCGTCTCTACGCTTGGGTTTGAGTTGCTTACTGCCTTTCTGCAGTCGCTCTTACTCGCTGTCTTCTCTGAAGAATGCGTTGTTGAGACTCTGCATACAGACAGGTTGCTGGCCAGAGACTAGGTTTTTTGTCAGACCAGGTCGGCCTCCCTGGTGGCATTTGGGGGTGACTATGTCCCCCTTCTAGTGGCTGGCTGGGGTTCCTTTCGGATCCCTGGCCACATTCCCTTAAAGGGACCTTCTTTCTTCGGAAGATTTGGTCCCAGAAGCCTTGGAGCGGCCTTGGTAGGCTTTCTGCGGAAGGCCTCTTTGAGGTTTTGCTTGGGCTGTTGGCCGTAGGGAATGCGGTCACTGACAGCCTTTGTGTGACCCGAGGGTGAGTTGCTCTGGCGTTTCTTTCGAAACTGCTTTTACGTTTGTCTAGCCATTGTGGCTAGACACTCCCCTCAAGCATGGCGGCGTGGGTATATCGTTCCCAATAGCATTTCAAATAGAGTTCCCTTCGAAAGGGAACGTCTCAGGTTACGTATGTAACCATGGTTCCCTGAGAACAGGGAACGAGACTCTGCGTTTCCCTGCCATGCTCCGGGGCTGCCTGCTGAACAGTCCCTCAGATGATAAGATACTGACTGATTCTCTAGGCGCTCCTTATATACTTCCGGGTCGCGCTATGATGACGTCATAGGCTGTCGCCGGCCAATAGGATTGGAGAGATTTGATACTTGGCTTTCAGACATCGGTTTACGTGTGACGTTCCCCATAGTGTTTCAAACGCAGAGTCTCGTTCCCTGTTCTCAGGGAACCATGGTTACATACGTAACCTGAGACATTTTCATGGCATTGACTGAGGGGCGTGTGCGATGCATACAAACTATTTACCATGTGAACGGCGCGGGGGTGTGGCGGTCTCAGTGTCATGATCACCTGCTGGCGTACCCTGGTTAGCCACCAGAGGGCACTCCACCCCGGACTGTTGTTTCATAATCACAGACTACATCTCCCATAATCCTTTGTCCCAGTCATCATTGATCATTGCACACAGCTGTCACCACTTATGTTGTTAGTGTTTGTCTATTTATACCAGTTTTGTTTCAGTCATCTTGATCGAGGTTTTGTGTATTGTTACCTGCACGTCTGAGCATGATCTCTGGTTTGTTTTCTTGTTTTTCTTGGACTGGTTATATGTGTTTTTGACTCTTGCCTGGCTGTGACTATGATTCTGGATTTTCCTAATAAACTGCACTTGGATCTACCTCAAGTCTCAGAGCACCGTGACACTCAGCTCATTACAGATAATGAAGTAAGAAGGACCGCCAACTCCAGAGTGTTAAAGAGATTAAAATAAAACACTGGTAATGCTTTTGTATTCAATTTAACAAAATCCATTAAAAACAGGGATTTATCCAACACTAAACCTTCAACTTAATGTAAAATAGAGCATGTTACACCCTGCCATCCATTCACTGTTCCATACAAAAACCTTTGAATAAATTGTAAGCGAAAAGCTGCCATTCGACTTTTTAAACGAATTAAACCATGCCCACTCATCACTTTAGTTAACACTCATCTCTCCAGTTAACCTTAGCTGATGAAATCATTCTGAAATCTTCTAAAATATCCATTAAAACCTTAACATCATTTTGCCCATTGATTAAAACAACCACATCATCAGCATAAGCTGACAAATATTGTTTTTACAAGTTATTAAAAATAAACCACAAACATTTTTTTCTCAAACGATGAAACAACGGTTCAATAGCAATTGAATACAACATTTAGGATAATGAAATCCCCTGCCTAACACCTCAACAGCCCTTAAAAGGAGTGCATAAGCCACCGTTTATTTTAAGTACACTCTCAACGTCACCACAAAGCACTTTGACCTTATCAATAAAATCTTTACAAAAACCAAATGCCTCTAAAGTTCTCCACAAATAAGCATGTTCAACTCTATCAAACGCTTTTTCTTGATCTATTGAAATAAGTCTGATATCAATGTTAAGCAACTTGGAGATATCAAAAATATCCCGAATCAAAGCAATATTGTCAAAAATGGATCTACCGGGAACACTATAGGTCTGCAAAGTAGTGAAACAGGACGCCAGTTCTTGATGTCCATAAGGTCTCCTTTTTTGGGGAGGAGTGTGATGACTGCTCTGTGGCAGCTTAACGGCAACCTGCCTGAGCACAAGCTGTCGTTAAGCACCTGCAATAAGTCCTCTCCAACCTCAGTCCAGAAGAACTTATAAAATTCAACATCAATTCCTGGAACTTTACCAGACTCCATGTCTTGTAGAGCCTTATGTAACTCCCCCAGGTTTACCGCACCCGAGAGCATCGCATTAGCCCCCTGTGACACTTGCGTTAACCCATCATAAAAGACTCTTTCAGAACCATGTCCTGCTCCTAGCTTGTGCTTGTATAAATCAGAATGCAGGGCATGCAAAAAAAGTTTCTGCTCATTCTTCTTTTCGAGGCTAAAAAAATATTTGGACGGCGCATCCATCTGTTCAATACCTATGAAATGGGACTGGACCAGAGCCCCTTGTGTTTTCAACCCCAGTAGATCAGCAAGCTGAGTTTTTCTACTTGAGATCCTCTCTGTATAACTTAGATCTCCTGTTGAATCAGCTAAACTTTGAAATTGAATTATTTCTGCCTCCAAGGCCCTCATGGAATTATTTAGCTCTCTGGTGACATTGCGGGTGTACTGCTGACACAATTGCTTTATTTGGATCTTTCCAAAATTCCACCATTGTTGTAAACTCTGAAAAGAATATTTTGTCTTTTTAAAATCTTCCCCAAAAAATTTGAAAACATCTTTAAAATCCTTGCTACACAACAAATTTGCATTGAAATGCCAGTAAGCACTCCTGGTTTTAATTTGATTTAAAAAGAAAAAACACAATACCATATTGTGATCAGAAAAACTAACTGGTAAGATGGTACAACTTTTAAAAATACTCAACTGATGGTTAAAACTATGAAACCTATCTAATCTGGCAAGCGATAAAACACTATCCTGAGCATGAGCCCATGTATATTGCCTCTGTCCATTGTGAAAATGCCTCCAGATATCACATAATTCATGCATATTAACAATCTTAATAAGACGTTCACGTGAAGGCATAAGAGGCTCAATATGATTTCTATCATTACAATTTTCTGTACAATTAAAATCTCCACCTAAAAATAAATATTCCTCAGTACTACAATTTTGTAGAGTAGACACCAATCACTCCACCGCTGATGTTGGTGCATAAACACAAATAAAAACAAAAACATAATTCTCTACAACTACTCTTATTTTTAACAGTCTTCCTTTCACAATTTCTTCGACTTGATGACAAACTGGACAAAAACTCTTTGCAAATAAAACACCTACATCTCCACTAAGTGTGGTGGTGTTTTGACTAAGGACAGTAATACCCTCCCACTCCTGCATCCAGTCAGCAGCATTTTTAACATCGCTATGCGTTTTTTGTATAAAAATAACATAATTTTTTTTTCTGTTTAATAACTTCAAACAATTCAGCTCTCTTTCTACTATCTCTTGCACCATTTACATTCAATGATGCAATACAAAATTCCATCAAAGTAAGAAAAAACAACCACATTAAAAAGAGACAACCAAAATTCACATTCGTTGTTTTAAGCTTTCTCACAGCCATCATTTAACTCAATGTTGAGCTTTCACACTATTTTCTTTAGCCGATACACTTCTTTATTTGAGAAGCACCCCTCAGCCATTGAAGTCTTTGTTTTTTCCAAAAACTGTCCTACATTTAGAAAATATTCATTAACAAGAACGCCTCTCTTATTCTTTGTTGATTTAAGGAACAGTTTAATACCGTCAATATCATAAATGCGACAGGAAAACTCACTTTGTGACAAAATGCCACTTGAATCAGATAACTCGCTGTCACTTTCTGAATCATTCATATCTTCCAGATCTACTTCTTTGGTTGTCGAGAGTGATGCGCTTTATCTGACTTCCTTTTCAGTAGCATATTTGCTTCATTTCAAATTTATTATCGTCAATCTCCTGAACATTTCCAACAACACCCTGCGAATTCACGTTATCACTTGGATCCCCTTTATCTAACTCAATTTCAAAACCTTTCTCGTTATTCGTGCTTTTAGAACCCGTCCCCATCGAAACTGCTGCATTACTTGCCGTTTCAGCTGAGGCGGCGGCCGCCATGCTTTCCCCCCACCGAAAGCAGGCCAGCCAAAAAAAATAAATAAATAAATAAACACCCCCAAACAAAACTAAAGCAAAACAACAATAACAAAAACTATTAGGAGGAAAAAATACGAATATGTCTAAAACAAAAACAAAAAAAAAAACAACATCAAAAAAAAAAACACTAGCCACCACTCGCGCACACCACGCTCCACTCACTCCCAGCATGCACTCCGCCAGAGAGAGAGAGACTTTTGACTTTTAAAACTCCTTTAATCAAACAACTAGTTTAAAAACAATCTTTACAGTTTACAAAATAAATAAATAAATAAATAAATAATTACCAATCAAACCATAATTCTCCAGACTCATCTCTTGACACAAGAGCATTTTTCACACTCCACTTCACATCAAAAAAGTACATATTATTTGTTAATTTACAGTAGGCATGATCCACAGCAACCCGGTACTCTACCAAAGATTTAAACATTCCAAGCAAATCAGTATTTTCCCCCTCATTTTTACGTTTGTGGGATTTTAAAATAGCCAGCTTTGCCTGTCCCACTAGAAAGTTACCAAGTGTACACTGTGCTTTCCATTCCTTCTTATACTTCACACCCAAAATAAACATATTTTGTAAACATCAAGCCAAGATTAGTAAATATTTTATCCAACAATTCAAACAAAGGAACTAATCTAGGACAATCACAAAAAAAAAAAAAAAAAAATGAAAAACAGTATCAAGAATATCACAAAAGGGACATGCAGATAAAACCATTCCGTTGAATTTTGACACAAAACTATTTGTTGCCACAGCACAATGGAGTACTCTCCACTGGAGATCTCCAGACCTCTTAGGAATGGGGGGCTTATACAAACACCTCCATGATGGAGTTATTTCTGAAGAAACTGATAAATACTCTCTCCATTTGGTATCAATACGTTTTTTTGTTTGTTTGTTTGTTTGTTTTTTTCAATTGAATATAAAACACGGATTTCACACACATACAATACTTCACAAGTTCACATATCCATGTAATTAAATAGAGTAAAGTTATGTGTATTTGGCGTGCTGTCCGGGGAGAGGGCTCCGAGCTTCGAATTTTGGCCCGAACCCAGAGTACTCCCCCCGGTGTGGTAAAAGCAGATAGAACTAGAAGTGAGGAGATGGTGTGGAGGAGGGATGCTGATAAACTCTCAGATGAACAGAGGTAAGTCTGCTGAATTTATACCTCTTGACACTGGTTGAGTTGATTAACTGAATGCTCTCCACCTGTGCTAATTAGGTTAATTATCTGAACTTGCTCCCCCCGAACCTTTTTAATAAAACATCATAACATTTTTTTTATCAACATTGTGAAAATACATCATTAAACCCTTTCAATAAAGCATTATTTAGATCTTTATCCAAATCAGAAATTGTTAACTCTAAGATCATAGGCCAAAAGAGATTGAGGAAAAGATTTTTTAAGATCCTCAATTACCCCTTCAACATGTCTTACTGATCTAAACCCAACTTTATCAGCTACTGATTTAGACACATACTATTAATCTTTTGTAAAATCAATTAGGTCTTTTACAGTAACTATTCCTGTTTTAAAAAACCTATCAATCACTGAGCTTGAAATTGGAAAGTTGATTTTAAAAAAAGGGTTAAAGAATAATGGTTTTAAAATACCATAATGTACATCATCCTCTCTAAACGTTTTTAACAATTGCCAAGCTTTGAAAACAGATACATAAAAAAAAAAAAAAAGAAACATTTACTTTTGAAAAAAATTCTCAATTAAAAACAACTGCTTATCTAAACTGATTCCCCCAATATTTTGTAGAACAGACAAACCTAATGCAATCCAAGGTATCTTGTCTGAACAGTACAGTAGCTTTTTTGGTAACACTTTATAATAACTGCACACTATGAAGCATTAGTTAAGCATTAGTAAACAGTCAATTCATCATTTATAAAGCATTAATAAACATTAGTAAGCAGTTTATAAATACACCTATAAATGCTTTGTTCTTGATTTATAAGCATATCTATAATGTGTTTAATAATTGTATTTACATACTGTATGTTTAAATTGTTTATTAATCATTTACTTACACTTTATAAATGATCTTATGAACCACTGACAACAACTTAATAACTGGTTTTTAAATAATGTAATACTTAATTTAGAAATTATAAATTGATCATTAATAAAGTATGAAAATACATTTGTTAAACACATTATAGATATGCTTAGAACAAAGAACAAAGCATTTATAGGTGTATTTATAAACTGCTTACTAATGTCTATTAATGCTTTATAAATGATGAACTAACTATTTACAAATGCTTAACTAATTCTTCATAGCGTGAGTTATTCTAAAGTGTTACCGCTTTTTTTTAGTGTTTGAAGCCTCATTGTTTTAACCCTTGCTTCCAAATGTATTAGTCCTTGTCCTCCTTCTATCACTGGAAGATATAAAACTTCAGGAGGAAGCCAATGATAGCCATCCCAAAAAAAAAAAAAATTGACAAAGGCTTTTTGAATTACAATCAATAGTTCTTCAGGAGGATGCAACACTGTAAATCTGTGCCACAACATTGAGGCTGCTAAATTATTAACAATTAAACATCTGCCTCTATAAGACAACTTTGGGAGGATTCATCTCCACTTCTGTAGTCTCCCCACAACTTTGTCAACCAGACCTTCCCAATAATTTTTCATATAAATATCAGTTCCTAAATATATTCCTAGAACTTCAAAACTATTTATAATCCATTTGCATTGTTGTGGAAGTTGACAAGGGTCCATATTTCACCACTCGCCTAGTAGCAGGGATGTACACTTCTCCTAGTTAACTTTAGCAGATGTGGCTTTTTGAAAAATTTTCAGACTAGAAGTCAAGGCAGCCATATCCTCAGTGTTTCTAATAAATGCAGTTATGTCATCAGCATAAGCTGTAAATTTAACAGGTGGAATTTCTAAAAACCCGGTAACACCACAGGAACATCGTTTCAGAATTAGAATCAGAATCAGAATGAGCTTTATTCACCAGGTGTGCACAAACACACAAGGAATTTGATGTGGTTTTCTACAGGAGCTCTTGGTACACACATACATATGACATGAGAACAGAAAGAACATTTAAATAAGTAAACTAAGAAAATAATAATAAGTAAAATAAAATAAATAATAATACTAATGTAGGATACATCTGGAACAGAAGACATACAGATATGTATTGTATATACAGCAGGATAAATAGAACATATATATATATATATATATATACACACACAACTAATTTTTACTCTCTCTCAAGTACTAAAAGTGAATACTAAAACAGGGGTAATTGCTATGTTAGCTGTTTAAGCTGGAAATCGCGTTGGGGAAAAAAATTGTTCTTATGCCTAGATGTTCTAGTGCACAGAGATCTGTAACGTCTGCCTGAGGGCAGAAGTGCAAACAGGTTGTGTCCAGAGTGAGAGGGGTCTGTGATGATGTTACCTGCCCGTTTCTTCACTCTGGCGTTGTACAAGTCCTGAAGGTTGGGCAGGTGCATACCAATTATCCTTTCAGCTGTCCTAACAATCCATTGCAGTCTTCTTATATCTGATTTGCTGGCTGACCCAAACCAAACAGTTATAGAAGTGCACAGAACTGACTCAATAACAGCTGAGTAAAACTGTGTCAGCAGCACCTGTGGCAGGTTGAACTTCCTGGTGAAGGAAGTACAGTCTCTGCTGAGCCTTTTTCGCAGTGGAGTCAATGTGATTGTCCCACTTCAGGTCCTGAGAGATGATGGTGCCCAAGAACCCCAATGACTCCACTGCCTCCACAGTGCTGTTCATGATGCTGAGTGGGGGGAGTGCAGGGTGGTTTCTCCTAAAGTCCACTATCATCTCCACTGTTTTGAGCGTGTTCAGCTCCAGGTTATTGTGACTGCACCAAACAGCCAGCTGTTCAATCTCCAGTCTGTAAGCAGACTCGTCTCCATCCTGGATGAGGCCGATTACTGTGGTGTCGTCTGCGAACTTCAGGAGCTTGACAGAGGGGTCTTTAGCGGTGCAGTCATTTGTGTAGAGGGAGAAGAGCAGTGGGGAGAGAACGCAAACCTGAGGGGCTCCAGTGCTGATGGTGAGGGTCCTGGATGTGAGTTTTCCCAGCCTCACTAGCTGCTGCCTGTCTGTCAGGAAGCTGGTGATCCACTGACAGATGGAGGTGGGTACAGAGAGCTGAGTCAGTTTATTCAGTTTCCTTAAGTATGACAGCAAATGGTCGATAGAAATTGAATATAAAAGTCCAGAAAGAGGGCATCCTTGCCGTATACCTCTTGTTACTGCGAAAGGTCTGGTTAAACAACCATTAATTCTGAGCATACTAGATGTTTCACTATATAGCAGTTTGATACAAGAGAAAAATTGTGGATCAAAGCCAAAGGCCTTCAGAGTCTTTAGTAAATATAAATGGTCCACTCTGTCAAAAGCTTTCTCTTGATCTAAAGATAAGAGTCCAATATCAATTTGGTGTTTTTTGGCAACTGCAAAATTGTCTCTTAATAATAACAGGTTGTTGAAAATTGTCCATTTAGGGATACAGTACGACTAATCCTCATGAATTATAGTCACCATACATTTCTTCAACTTGTTAGATTTGGACAGTATTTTAAAATCAGTACACAGCAACGACACAGGACGCCAATTCTTTAAGAGTCCAAGATCTCCTTTCTTGGGGATTAATGTCAACACTGCTCTTCGACAGCTTAGGGGTAAGATACCTTGATTAAATGACTCTAAAAAAACTTCATACAAATCCTGCCCAAGCACAGCCCAAAAGCTTTTAAAGAAAATCAGCAGAGAGACGATCCAACCCAGGAGATTTGCCACTGTTCAGTTCCTTCACATCACTTGAAAACTCAGAAAAAGTCAAGAATCCCTCCACTTCCTTCTTCTCTTTCTTAGACAATTGTGGAAGATCTTGAAGAAATTCTTCAGCTGCTGCTTCATCACAGAGTTCTGATTGGTAAGTTTTTTTTAAAAAAAGAAATAGCAGAAGCTATAATTTCTTGTTGATTAGTAGTTTCATTGCCATTAAGAAGTTTTCATTTGTGAAAAAATTTCAGCTCTTTTGATTTCAGTTGGAGCATCCATTTCATTGCACTTTAAATATCTTGTTCTAAAAAGAGTTTCTTTTTCTTGTTCCTCCAATAAATTCTTCAAAAGGCATTTGTTCTCTTTAATGATGTCAGCAGATGATAATCCATCTCCCTCTTTATGGATGGTTTGCTTTAGAATTTCTTGTTCTATTATCTTCGTCATTGTTTTTAAGTTTTCAGTATTATTTTCTGTATATTGTCGACAAAAGGCCTTTATCTGGACTTTTCCCAAATCCCACCACTGACTTAAAGAGGTATAACTAGATCTCTCCTCTCTCCAAGACTTACAGAAAAAAAAACAAAAGAGTGCACAAAAATGTGATCTTGAAGTAATCGGTAATCGGTATATAGTGCCAGTGTGACTGATAGGATTTAGGTGACAGGACAGACATAGACATAGAAATATAATGATGATCTCATATAGACGTAGGTGAGATACAGCTACCAAAATTTTTTATTACATTCCTTAATGTAAAAACGATCCAATCTTGCAGCAGAGACATTGTTTGAATTAACTTTCAACCAAGTATACTGTTTAACATGAGGATAAGCAGGCCTACTACCAGATTATGTCTGTTAATTAAAGATTTGAAAGCATCTGCTGAACCAAAATGAGGTTCCTCATGGTTCCTGAATAATTAAAGTCTACAGTACAATTAAAATCACCACCTATCACAACAATCTTATCCTCAGAACATTCTTTATTTTAAACATATATTTTTTAAACATTATTCTTTAGAAAGTCTTAGAAAAAAATCACCATGCTCACTTCCTATATTAAGGGCATAAATATTAAAAAAAGAAAAACTATTATTCCCCATTATATCTGCTTGCAGAAGTTGTCCAGGTATTATTTCTCAGAAAACTGGATTATCTTTAACACGCTTTGAAATTAAAAATGCAACACCAGCACTTAGATTTGAACCATGGCTAAGACTAATACTGCCCTCCCATTCATTTATCTAATCTGCTTGATTACAGGCATCAGTATGTGTTTCTTGTAATAAAACGACAAATTAAGTTGCAAGTATACTTAAATAATGTAACTTTCTTTCGTACATCCCTGCAGCCATTTATATTTAAGGATCCGATGTTAAAAGATACCATCAGGATGAATAAAGAGAGAGAAAATAAAATCCAATGATGTAATTTCCAGTACATGATAACTCTTTAGGGGCTTTTCTTTACACTTTTTCTGACAGCACTCACAAACTTCTTTAAACGATAACGCTTATGATCTAATTCCTCAACTGTTGCTTTCTTCATAGCAATTAGAGAGGATTCAATAAAAAGCCTTAAATTAGGAAAGAACATTTCAACCTTTGGTTTTCTCTGATTTTTTGTAGCGTTCAAAGAGTCATTTAGCTGTTCCACAGTATAATAGTGAGGCTTTGTAAATCTCCCAGCAGTACTCTCCTGAGAATTTAATTCAGCCAAATCATCAGTGATTAAGTCCAAACACTCACTCTCCAAATCACTGTCAGTAACCTGGGATTTTGTCTTTTTAACCAGCAAGTCAATATCATTGTGAGACATATTACTGCTTGATGCCTGCATTTCATTCAAGACATCACTCACTTTAGGACCATCTTGTTCTCTGGGTGGCTCTAACTCACCAACAGTATCATTCATTCCACTTTGTCTAATATCAGATATTGTCACATCTGTGATCTCAACACTAGAACCTTGATGCAACGGTTCTTCAATTTCAGTAAGCACGGAAGTTTCAGCGTTTGAATCAACTGCTGCGTTTTCATCAGTCAATTTAACCAAATCATTATTCTCCGGAGCATTTGAATTCTGCACTGAATTGGATTCTGAAACATTCTTTGCATTTTGAGCCTCTCTAACCACAGGATAGGCTGTTTTAATGTGACCATGTTTTCCACAAACGAAGCATTTCATAGACTCAGTGCTGATAAAGATCATATAATCCTTACCAAGCACTGTCAACTTAACAGACACCTCAAGCGTTGCGAATTCAGCACTTAGTATCATCAAAGCCTGCCGTCTGAATGACATAACATGTTTCAACTCTGGGGCTTTCAATCCCAGAGGAATAATTTTAATCGACCCAACCAATTTTCCATAACGAGCTAAAACAGACTCGAGCACTTTATTAGAGATAAACGGAGGTACGTTTGACAACATCACTTTTTTCGAAAGATTAGACAAAGGTAAAACTGGAACAAACACATTCTGAACAGTCAAACCACACTCCACTAAGTGATTGACCATTTCAACTTCTTTCAGAAATACAACCATTGCTTTATTCATCCTTGAAGCGGACATGATGTATTGTGTCACGGACAATAACACAAAATCCAGTAGCGAGTGTAAACAGTTTATTGTTCCACAGCAAGGAAGAATAATCAAGGCAAGATGGTTAGAACATGCAACACGTCAGGCTTTGGTGGCAAGAAGACTGCAGCAGGCTGGGATCCAACAGGCAGATGGTAATCCAGAGAAAACGGCTGGGTAAGAAATCCACACTCGAACAGAAACACAACTGACAGAAAACAGGAGACAAAAGGAGAACTGCTGGGAACAACGAGACGTGAGCACAAGAAAGATCTGACAAAGAAACACAGCAAACACACAACTACATATAGGACAGATAACGAGTCGCACCTGTGACTGATCAGCGCAGTTAGTCACCATAGCGATGCTAATGACTAACTGGCACTGACAGCAAGTCAAGTCAAGTCACCTTTATTTATATAGCGCTTTTTACAATGCAGATTGTGTCAAAGCAGCTTTACAGTGATAACTGGTATATAATTTTGGCTGCACAGCAGCTCCTAAAGAAAATGCTGTCAATGTAGGCAGATGCAAAGCACTGTTGAATATCAAATGTCAAATGTCAAGTGTCCCCAACTAAGCAAGCCAAAGGCGACAGCAGCAAGGAACCCAAACTCCAACAGGTGACATCAGGTGGCAAAAAGGTGGCAAATAGGTGTTAAAATGGAGAAAAAAACCTTGGGAGAAACCAGGCTTAGTCGGGGGGCCAGTTCTCCTCTGGCAAACAGTGCTTTGTTACTATTCAGGTAGCTATCATAAGCCCGATAGGATCGCAACATTCAAAGTATTTATTCCAGTTCAATCCAGTTGAGGATCGTATTCATCACACCGGTATGGACGGTTTGTTGAGGAACTGTGCCACTGGCTGTCGTGTCGATGAGGCCCTCACAATGGATGAACTAGTTGACTCAATCTCTGCTGACACTTCAGGGGTGCGTTGTGGTCGTGTCAAGGCATAGGTCCTCAATCTCACCTGGATACGGCCTGGATCCGGTTGACTACGGTAAACCTCGGGATAAACAGAAAGACTAATATTAGCGTAGATGCCATTCTTCTTCTGATGTAATGAGTAAATCTGGTGTTATAGGAAGTGTTCCCGGTTCTGGCTGACCTAATTTATGCAGCCTAATAATCCTTTAATGGATTTGAAAAAAATAAATTGATAATGTGTTATGTGTATGCCAGGTTAAAGAGATGCGTTTTTAGTCTAGATTTAAACTGACAGAGTGTGTCAGTTTAACAATGCTAGGAAGATTGTTCCAGAGTTTAGGTGCCAAATAGGAGAAGGATCTACCACCTGCAGATGATTTTGATATTCTAGGTATTATCAGCTGGCCTGAATTCTGAGATCGCAATAGACGTGAAGGACTATAATGAATTAGCAGCTCGCTCAGGTACTGGGGAGCTAAACCATTTAGTGCTTTGTAAGTAATTAGCAAGATTTTAAAATCTATACGATGTTTAACAGGAAGCCAATGCAGTGTTGACAGAACTGGGCTAATATGGTCATACTTCCTAGTTCTAGTAAGAACTCTAGCTGCTGCATTTTGTACGAGCTGTAGTTTGTTTAACAGGCGAGCGGAACAACCACCCAGTAGAGCGTTACAGTAATCTAGCCTTGAGG
This sequence comes from Ctenopharyngodon idella, assembly GCF_019924925.1. NCBI lineage: Eukaryota > Metazoa > Chordata > Actinopteri > Cypriniformes > Xenocyprididae > Ctenopharyngodon > Ctenopharyngodon idella. The sequence goes on from NC_067226.1 coordinate 49,951,992, forward strand.
TCATGAACGCATGAACTAACTGTTCTGCATTTGTCATTGAGAGCATATGTCGTAGTTTAGATATATTTTTAAGATGGAAGAATGCGGTTTTACAGATGCTAGAAACATGGCCTTCAAATGAAAGATTAATATCAAAGAGCACACCCAGGTTCCCGACGACGAAGACTTAACAGAGCAGCCATCAAGTGTTAGACAGTATTCTAGATTATTACGTGAAGAAGTTTTTGGTTCAAAAATTAGAATCTCTGTTTTTTATTTAGTAGTAGGAAATTACTTGTCATCCAATTTTTTATATCAGCTATGCATTCCGTTAATTTTGTGAATTGGTGTTTCGTCAGGGCGCGAAGAAATATAGAGCTGAGTATCATCAGCGTAACAGTGAAAACTAACGCCATGCTTCCTAATGATATCTCCCAATTGTAGCATGTACAGAGTGAATAGCAACGGTCCTAGTACTGAGCCTTGCGGTACTCCATATTGAACTTGTGATCGATATGACATCTCTTCGTTTACCACTATAAACTGATAACGGTCAGATAAGTATGATTTGAACCATGACAGTGCAATTCCACTAATGCCAACATAATTTTCGAGTCTATTTAAAAGAATATTGTGATCTGAAGAATATCACGATCTGATGATAAGAGCAAATCATTAGTAACTCTAATGAGAGCAGTCTCAGTACTATGGTACGGTCTAAATCCTGACTGGAAATCCTCACAGATACTATTTCTTTCTAAAAAGGAACATAGTTGTGATGATACTGCCTTTTCTAGTATTTTTGACAGAAAAGTGAGATTTGAGATGGGCCTGTAATTGACTAATTCTCTAGGATCAAGTTGTGGTTTTTTAATAAGAGGTTTAATAATAGCCAGCTTAAAAGTTTTCGGTACGTATCCTAGTGATAAAGATGAATTAACGATATTAAGAAGAGGATCTATGACCTCTGGAAGCATCTCTTTCAATAGCTTAGTCGGTACAGGGTCTAACATACATGTTGTTGATTTTGATGATTTAATAAGTTTAGACAATTCTTCCTCTCCTAAAGCAGTAAATGAACTGAATTTTTCCTCAGGGACACTACAATGCACTGTCTGACGCGATACTGTAGTAGACGGTTGCATGGTTATAATTTTCTCTCTAATATTGTCAATCTTGCAAGTAAAGAAGTTCATAAAGTCATTACTGCTGTGCTCTTTGGAAACATCAGAAGTTGAAGCTTTATTTCTTGTTAATTTAGCCACTGTATCAAATAAATACCTAGAGTTGTGTTTATTTTCTTCTAAAAGTTTTGAAAAATAGGCAGATCTAGCAGTTTTTAAGGCCTTTCTGTACTCAATCATTCTCTCTCTCCACGAAATGCAAAAAACTTCTAGTTTTGTTTTCTTCCAGCTGCGCTCCATTTTTCTGGCTGCTACCTTTAGGGCTTGAGTGTGCTCATTGTACCACGGCATTGGATTAATTTCCTTAATCTTTTTTTAAACGCAAAGGAGCAACTGAGTCTAATGTGCTGGAAAAGACAGAGGCAATAGTTTCTGTTGCAACATCGAGGTCTTCTAAGCTATCTGGTATGCCAAGGCGATGAAACTGATCAGGAAGATTATTTATAAAGCGATCTTTAGTGGTAGAAGTGATGGTTCTACCATATTTATGGCAGGGAGGCAGTTTAGCAGCCTAGACTAAATGTAGTATACAAGAGACTAGATAATGATCCGAGATGTCGTCGCTCTGCTGCAGAATTTCAACGGCATCAATATCGATTCCATGTGACAATATTAGATCTAAAGTATGATTACGACAATGAGTGGGTCCTGACACGTGTTGTCTAATACCAATAGAGTTTAGAATATCTGCAAATGCCAATCCTAATGTGTCTTTTTCATTATCTACATGGATATTAAAATCACCAACAACAAGGACTTTATTTGCAGCTAGTACTAACTCCGATAGAAAATCAGAAAATTCTTTGATAAAGTCTGTATGGTGTCCTGGTGGCCTGTATACAGTAGCCAGCACAAATGTCAACCTACATAATGTTACGTAAAGTACCATCACTTCGAAGGAATTATATTTGAAAGACTTCTGACTAATACTGTAAATATTACTATAAATTACAGCAACACCTCCCCCTTTGCCTTTCTGACGAGGATTGTGTCAATAATAATAACCTTGAGGACTAGACTCATTTAAAGTAATGTAATCATCTGATTTTAGCCAAGTTTCTGTCAAACACAGCAAATCCAGATTATTGTCTGTGATAATATCATTTACAATAAGTGCTTTCGAAGAAAGGGATCTAATATTTAACAACCCAAGCTTTATCATTTGTTTATCAGTATTATCTCTATTTTTTAGTTGTTGAACATCAATTAAATTTTTACCATTAAATGGGTTCGGAAGTTTTTTGTTTTTACTAATTCGGGGTACAGACACAGTCTCTATGTGATAATATCTAGGTGTAAGAGTTTCTATGTGTTGGGAATTATCTGACTTCTGTAACGTGAGGCAGCTAGCAGACGGTCGGTTTAGCCAGTATGTCTGCTTCCTGACCTGGACCCCAGTTTGTCATGTTTCAGCTCTAAGACTATGCGCCATATTACTAGAGAGAAGAGCAGCACCATCCCAGGAGGGATGAATACCATCTCTTTTCAACAGGTCAGGTCTCCCCCAAAAACTTTTCCAATTGTCTATGAAACCTATATTATTCTGCGGACACCACTTAGACAGCCAGCCATTGAGTGATGATAATCTGCTAACTATCTCATCACTCCGACGAACAGGAAGGGGATCAGAGCAGATTACTTTTCCTGACATTGTACTTGCGAGTTCACACACCTCTTTAATGTTAATTTTAGTGATCTCCGACTGGCGAAGTCGAACATCATTAGTGCCAACGTGAATAATGATTTTAGAGTATTTCCGATTAGCTTTAGCCAGCACTTTTAAATTTGCTTTGATGTCAGGTGCTCTGTCTCCCGGAAAACATGTGACTATGGTGGCTGGTGTCTCTATTTTCACGTTCCGTGTAATAGAATTGCCAATAACTAGGGCACTTTCTTTTTTTTTCTTTTTTTTTAATTTTTGTTTTTATTGGAAAAGGATACAATTTCACAATATCAGTTTATGATATTTGTCACTTTTACAGCATTTCAAAAAAAACTGCTCAAAGTTCTTCATGACAAAAAACGATCAATATATCTCGTTAAATTATATTCCAATTGTAGCAAAAACTATTTACAAAAGAAAGGGGATGTAGACACAATATTTATATAAACACAAAACATATGTTCTATAACAAAAAAACATTTGGTTCAATGGGGGTTATAAACTCTATCCATTTGGACCAAAAGTCAACAAACATATCTTTTTGGTTATTTATACAGAAAGTAATTTTCTCCATAATAAAAATACTTCTTACAATGTCAATCCATTCCGGTATTTGTGGCGGGTTAGGTTTATACCAGCATCTAGTAATAGCTTTTTTACTTGAAGCAAGAATAATTCTGTACATATATTTATCCTTCCTTACCCAGGAAACCATTGACATCTTTCCCATGTAGAGTGCCTCAAAACTGAAATATACTGAAGTGTCTAAATTTTTTTCCAATACATTATGTATATCTTTCCAAAAACTTTTGATAATAGGACAACCCCAAAATATGTGAAAATGGTTAGCATCCTGTGAGCCGCAAAGTCTCCAACAATTTGAGTTACCCAGAGATTTACAGTATTTTTCTGTTTTGGAGTAATGAAAAACCGAATAGTATTTTTCCAGCAAAATTCTCTCCAATAAGAAGAACGAGAAGTTGCCCATTGTAATTCACATATATTTTTCCAGTCCTCAGTTGAGATGGTGATACCACTTTCTTTCTCCCATCTCTCCTTGATGTACAGAGATGAATCTCCTTGCATATCAATCAGAGCTCTATATAGTTTAGTAATAGTCTTTAACATTGGTTCAGCCTTGTAAGCTGAAGAGAATATTTTAACTAGAGCACTCTTAATTGGGTCTTCATCAGTCCCCTTTTTAATTTTCTGACAGAAATGATGTCGGAGCTGAAGGTATCTGAAAAAATCCTTGGAGTCTAAATTGAATTTTTCTTTTAGAGAATTAAAGTCTAATAATTGTCCTTTATCTATAATTGAACAATAAGCAGTGATCCCTTTCTTAGCCCATAGTCTAAACCGCATGTCTAAAGTATTTGGTTTAAAATCCGAATCATATGAAGCCCATTTCAATACAGTCACAGAATCCTCCAAATTATAATCCTTAATAACTAGGGCACTTTCAACAGGATTCTCAGTGGGTGTATCACTGAGTGGGGAGAACCTGTTTGATGTTCTTATTGGAACGGAAGAGTGGTGTTTTCCGCGGCTAGGCCGCCTCATCGTTACCCAAGTGCCCTGCTGCGCGGGCTCTACAGCCGGAACCGAACAATGTACAGAGTTCACTAAGCTAGTCGCATCCAAAACAGTATCTGAAGCCCTTACATTCTTACTATCCTCAATTAAAGTTTGGATGCGTGTTTTTCCTCAATTAAAGTTTGGATGCGTGAGATTTTCTCTGTCAGCCTGACTATTTCCCTACATTTATGACATGTAAATCCCTCGTCGCTGACAGAGAAAGCTATACTGAACATGTGGCAAACAGAACACGATATAACACTAGGAGAGAATGACATGACTCACCGTGTTTGTAGACTGATCCAACTTACCACAGCTGTTTGATGAACGTAAGAAAATGAGCGCACGAGAGACTGATGACAAGTTAACAAGCTAGCGAGATGCAAACGCATTGTAATAGCGATATAGATTCAAAGATTAAAAGCTAGCGACGTCAGATTAATGTGGTAGGCAATATTATATATAAGGTAATGATAATATAAGCAACAATGAATGAAAGTAAGAGATTCAAAACAAAGCTATACAGAGTTACAGACGCAAACCACTCTGAGCAGCGAGGCAGACAGGAGCAATCAATGAGCACCCAAACACAAACACACACTCACATGCAGATAGAGCAAGAATGAGTCGGTGAACCCATGAACCGTGACAGTACCCCTCCTCCTACGAGTGCCTCCTGGCGCTACCAGGAGCACTTACCTGTTGATTGTAATCATCAATAAGGGAGTGATCCAGAATGTCCCTAGCCGGAACCCAACTTCTCTCCTCCGGACCGTAACCTTTCCAGTCCACCAAGTACTGAAATCCGCGTCCCCTCTGTCTCGAGTCCAGAATACGTTTGACCGAATAGACTGGTTCACCATCTATGAGGCACGGCGAGGGGGGAACCGGAGCAGGCGGATTAATGGTGGAATGAAAAACAGGTTTTATTTTAGAAACATGAAAGGCGGGGTGAATTCTCCTGTACGCTGGAGGAAGTTTGAGGCGGACTGCCACTGGACTAAGAATTTCAGTGACAGTAAATGGGCCGATGAATTTGGGAGCTAGTTTATTACAAACGGAGCAGAGAGGAATATTCTTGGAAGAAAGCCACACTTTTTGACCCACGACGTAGACGGGAGGCTTCGACCGGTGGCGAACGGCCTGAGCCTTAGTGCACGCTCCCACTCGGAGGAGAGTCTTTCGGGCTCTTCTCCAAGTGTGACAGCACCTCTGGACAAAGGCGTGAGCAGAGGGGACCGCGACTTCGGACTCCAGACTAGGAAAAATAGGTGGCTGGTAACCTAAGCTACACTCAAACGGAGAGAGGCCTGTGGATGACACTGGTAATGAGTTATGTGCATATGTGTCATATGTGAGTTATGTGTCATTTGATATTCAACAGTGCTTTGATCTTCCTGCATTGACACTATTCTTTAAGAGCTGCTGTGCAGCCAAACAATGTACCAGTTATCAATGTAAAGCTGCTTTGACACAATCTACATTGTAAAAAGCGCTATATAAATAAAGGTGACTTGACTTGACTTGACATACTCTACCCATGAGAGTTGCTGGCTCCAGGAGGAAGGATTCTGTGACACCAAACACCGCAACACTCTCTCAAGGTCCTGGTTGGCCCGCTCAGTTTGGCCATTGCTCTTAGGATGAAAACCAGAAGACAGACTGACACTCGCACCCAGTAAACGACAAACTCTCTCCAAAATTTGGATACAAATTGGGGTCCCCTGTCAGAAACCACGTCCATCGGGAGGCCATGAATGCAAAAGACGTGATCAATAACAGTAACCGCTGTCTCCTTGGCAGAGGGTAATTTGGGCAAGGGAATAAAATGGGCCGCCTTCGAGAACCGGTCCACTACAGTCAAAACGACTGTATTGCCCTGGGAGGGCAGGAGGGCAGTGACGAAATCGAGCGCAATGTGGGACCAGGGTCTCGAAGGGACAGACAGCGGTTGAAGTAACCCCTCAGCAGTGCAACTGGAAATCTGAAACCGCGCACAAACTGAGCAGGCCAAAACAAAATCTCGGATGTCACGAGCCATGGAATGCCACCAAAATCGCTGTTTAACAAGGGAACTGGTACGATTCACTCCTGGATGACACGCCACGTTGGAACAATGACCCCATCGGATAACTGTAACCCCTCCGGCACAAATAAACGACTCGGTGGGCAACCGGACGGAGGCGTTACCCCTTCTAAGGCCGTGCGGACCTTCGACTTGATCTCCCATATGAGTGTGGAGACAACAAGTCTCTCAGGTATAATGCACTCGGGAGTGGACGGTTGTTCGGAATGGTCAAAAATACGATATAAAGCATCGGGTTTGATGTTCTTGGACCCCGGACGGTAGGAAAGGGAAAAATCAAAACGACCGAAAAAAGTGCCCACCGAGCCTGCCTGGAGTTGAGTCGTTTAGTGGATCTGATGTACTCAAGATTCTTATGGTCAGTCCAGATGACAAAGGGTACCCCCGAACCCTCTAACCAGTGACGCCATTCCTCCAGCGCTAACTTAACTGCCAGCAACTCTCTGTTACCAATGTCATAATTACATTCAGAGGACGACAGCCTATTAGAAAAAAACACGCAGGGGTGCATCTTGTCGTCCGAGGAAGAGCGCTGGGAGAGAACTGTGCCTACCCCCACCTCTGACGCATCGACCTCCACCACAAACTGACGTGTAGGTTCAGGGGCAATGAGAATGGGAGCTGAAACAAAGCGGCTCTCGAGTTTGGCAAATGCAGCTTCAGCTGCACTGGACCACCTGAACGTCACTTTGGTGGAGGTCAAGGCGGTCAGAGAAGCGGCTAGCTGGCTGTAATTGTGAATAAAACGCCGGTAGAAATTGGCAAACCCCAGAAACCACAGCTCTAACCTTATCAGGATCCATGCGCATTCCCTCGGACAAGATGATGTACCCCAAAAACGGAACCGACTGTGCATGGAACTTGCACTTCTCCGCCTTGACAAAAAGCCCATTCTCGAGCAGCCTCTGGAGCACCCGCCTGACGTGCTGAACGTGTTCCTGGAGAGAAGAGGAAAATATCAATATGTCATCCAGGTAGATATATATGAACTGATCGATCATGTCTCTCAGCACGTCATTAACATGCGTGGTAACACTTTACAGTAAGGTTCATTAGTTAAACATTAGTTAATATATTAACTAACATGAACTAACCATGATCAATACATTTGTTACTGTATTTACTAATCTTCATTAATGTAAGTTAATGAAAATACAGTTGTTCATTGTTTGTTCATGTTAGTTCACAGTGCATTAACTAATGTTAACAAGATTTTAATAATGTATTAGTAAATGTTGAAATTAACATTAACAAAGATTAATAAATGCTGTAGAAGTGCAGTTCATTATTTGTTCATGTTAACTAATGTACTTAACTAATGTTAACTAATGAATCTTATTGTAAAGTGTTACCACAAGCGTTTGGAAAACCGCGGGGGAGTTAAACAGCCCGAAGGGCATAACGAGGTATTCAAAGTGCCCCCTGGGGGTATTAAACGCGGTTTTCCACTCATCCCCCTCTCTTATGCAGACCAAATGATAGGCTTTATGTAAGTCCAATTTAGTGAAGATGGATGCTCCCTGCAACTGCTCGAAGGCTGAAGACATCAACGGCAAGGGATAGGTGTTCTTTACCGTGATGTTGTTCAGCCCTCGGTAATCAATACACGGTCGCAGGGAACCATCCTTCTTCCCCACAAAAAAAAAACCCTGCCCCAGCGGGAGAAGAGGAAGGACGGATGAACCCGGCTGCCAGAGAATCAGAAATATATTTCTCCATGACCTCCCTTTCTGGAGCAGAAAGCGAGTATAACCTGCCCTTAGGCGGAGACGTACCTGGTAATAAATCTATAGCACAGTCATAGGGACAATGCGGAGGAAGAGAAGCAGCCCGGGACTTACTGAGCACTCCCTCCAGGTTGAGATACTCTTCAGGCACGTTAGACAGGTTCACCGGCTCATCCTGCAACAAAGAACAAGACACAGGAGAACAAGCAGACACCAAACAAGAAGCATGACATTTCTCATCCCAAGCCAAGACCGTTCTCTGACTCCAATTAATGTGAGGGTTATGGAGTGTGAGCCATGGATGCCCCAGCACCACTGGAACCAAGGCAGTGTCAGTCAAATAGAAACTAATCCTTTCCGTGTGGTTGCCTGATGTGATGAGACTCACCAGCCCCGTGGAATGAGTAATCGATGACAGAGGTTGTCCACCCAGAGCATTGACGGATATCAGATGAGTTAGTGGAGCCACAGGTATGTTGAGCTTGTAAGCCAAGTTACTGTCCATAAAGTTGCCCTCCGCTCCGGAGTCCATAAGGGCTTCACACCGATGACTCCCACCAGCTCACTGCAGTCTTACCGGGAGGATAGTCCCGCAAGAGAGGATTTCTTGAAGGCAATGCCACCCGCCAGTAACCTCACATCTACTGACAGGCCTTGTCTTTTACTGGACACTTAACGGTGAAATGTCCTGCAGCACTACAATAGAGACAAAGTCCCTGTACTCGGCGTCGCTCCCTCTCCTCCCGGGACAACCGAGCTCTGCCCACCTGCATGGGCTCAGGATCGAACGGGGGGGCGACCGTATCAAAAGCCGCGCTGGAACACTCCTTCTCCACAGCAGAAATCCGACTGCTCTGAGCACGTTGATCTCGACGCTGCAGCCGCGTGTCCACCCGGATCACTAAATCAATCAAGTCTTCTAATGTTGTAGGTAAGTCCAGCGCGTAGATCTCATTCTGGATACGGTCGGCCAACCCATGCAGAAAGATGTCCCACTGTGCCTCCGCGTTCCAGTTGCACTCAGCCGCCAGAGTTCGGAATTCAATGGAATAGTCCGTAACAGTCTTCTCTCCTTGACGGAGGTCCACCAACGCTCGTGTCGCCTCTCTCTCAGAGACCAAGCGATAAAAACACCTTCTTGAGCTCTGCATTAAAAGACTGAAATGATGCGCAACACGGATGACCTTGTTCCCCACAGCGCTGCTCGTCCCGATAACAATGTTATCACAAATACCACTTTTGACTCCTCCGTGGGCAATGATGATGGCTGGAGAGCAAAAAACAAGGAACATTTAGCCAGAAAGGAACAGCATAACTGTGGCTCACCAGAATAAACAGTGGGGGCTGGCAATCGAGGCTCCGTGGGTCGGGCGGAGTGGTCAGCAGATGGAACCGCGAATGGTGGGCTGGACATGGTGGGAGTGTGGGCAGAGTCAGTTCGTAGCTGTTGTAACTGAGTGGTCAATTCAGATACCTGTGCCACCAAAGCCTGAACATAACGTCCCGTCGCCACAATCTGCTCCTCCTGACGATCAAAACGGACGTTGTTGTTAGACAGAATCTCCCTCAGTTCGGCAGCACTCGCTGGATCCATAGTGGTCAGATCGTTATGTCACAGACAATAACACAAGATCCAGTAGCGAGTGTAAACAGTTTATTGTTCCACAACAAGGAAGAATAATCAAGGCAAGATGGTCAGAACATGCAACACGTCAGGGTTTGGTGGCAAGAAGACTGCAGCAGGCTGGGATCCAACAGGCAGAGAATACATATAGAACACATATAGAACAGATAACGAGTCGCACCTGTGACTGATCAGTGCCCGTTAGTCACCATAGCGACGCCAATGACTAACTGACACTGACGGCACCCAAACACAAACACACACTCACACACAGACAGAGCGAGAATGAGTCAGTGAACCCATGAACCGTGACAGTTTTGTGCACCTATTTCTCTGCCAATAACAACCAAAACACTCTCAATAGATACTGACTCATCTGCCGGCATGCACTTGCACGCATGTCGAGCAGACAAACTAGAAAAACCAGCTATCCTGATAAATCAGCACTATAACACCTTCTCCTCTAATCCACAGCAATATTCAAAGTAATAAAACCAGAAAAGAAAAAGTTTGAAACTCATTCAGTATCTCCACACATTCCCCGTTCACACGCTCCTTACAATCACTCCGCACATGTGCACGAGAGAGAGAGAGAGAGAAAATAATAAGTGTAGAAATCTGGTTAAGGCATTCAGTGCGTTGCATATTTGCATTGATAGATGTTTGGTGGTATGTAACATTTGCATAAACCAACATGGGTAACACTTTATAATAACTGCACACTATGAAGCATTAGTTAAGCATTAGTAAACAGTCAATTCATCATTTATAAAGCATTGATAGACATTAGTAAGCAGTTTATAAATACACCTATAAATGCTTTGTTCTTGATTTATAAGCATATCTATAATTTGTTTAATAATTGTATTTTCATACTTTATTAATGATCAATTTATCATTTCTAAATTAAGTATTACATTATTTACAAACCAGTTATTTAGGAGTTGTCAGTGGTTCATAAGATCATTTATGAAATGTAAGTAAATGATTAATAAACTATTTAAACGTACGTTTATTCATCTTATTATTTAGACATATAGTAATAGTTACTCAGTGTGTTAATAAATGCTTTATTAATACATATTCCTACTGTAATTCATGATTAATTCAGGTAGTTATAAAACATTTAGAAGTGGTCAGTTAACTATTCCCTTCCTATAACTATTCCCAGTGCCTCATTCCCTTCCTACTGTTTGGACTGTGTTCACCTCCTCACCTCAATATCTTGTCTTGCGTCTTGTCATATCAATAAACCTGTAACACTCCTCCTGCGTTTGAGTCCTCCCTCATAGATCCCTGACACTGCCAGACTTCATGCTCTGGTGAAAACAACCAACGGAGCAACGCTGTCCTTCTTTCCAGAATTTTCTCCAATGACTGCAAAAAGAAGAAGTGCGTTTGCACCAATTCGGAGGGAAATGAGGGAAGCTGGCATCCAGAATTTCCTTTTTTATCCTGCAACACTGAAGGTCATTCTCAACCAGGGTGAACAAAAAATGCTGTTCTCCCCAGATGAAGCGAGACATTTTCTCAGTTGCCATTCAGCTACTAACCCTCTGTGAACTTCAGCAGGACATTTTCTGTCTTTAATCGAAGAGATGCTCTAATTTGTCAGGTGATTGTTCTTTTATAAAGAGTTCACCTACCTTTATTTTTATATCACAAATATTGAAACTCTCTCAGTATCTCTCAGTATTTCTTATTTCGTGTTGGGTTGTGTGCTATGGTTTCTGCCAGGTTGTAAATGTTTCATTTATTTATTTTTAAATTTAGTTGTTATTTTATGTTTTATTTTTATTTGTTTATTTATTTGTTATATTTTATTTATTTCGACGTACTTACTAGCCATTATATCAGCACGGGGCCAGTGTTGGTGCTTCAGTAATGTGCAGGTTTCTGTTGACGCCACGGTTCGTATTAAGGGGGGCTGGCAGATCAAGGTTTGTTCTTGGTTTGATCCACCATAGTTCATGGGAATATAGTTATGTTTCTCCAAATGGTGATGGAAGGGTGGGGGGTGGTTTGATGGTAGACTCAAATGGCTTCTTTTTCTAAGTTGTCCTTTGTTTTGTCAAGCAGCATTTCTATTTGATACCTATGACTGAGCTTAATATTCTGAGTTGCAGTATTAATGGCCTAAACGGCCCTCACAAATGCACAAGTTTTTTTGGATTTTTTGAGAAGAAGAAAGATTGATATAGCTTTAGTTCAAGAATCCCATTTGAAAGAGGAGGATGTATGCAGGTGCAATAATAAGTTTTATGAAGTGGTATCACATTCATCTACAGATACTAAAACTAAAGGTGTCTTAATATTGGTGTGGAGGACTTTAAATATCATTATTTTGGATAAAGGCTGTGACTTGGATGGTAGAACAACACACATAAAAACAGCAGTGGAGAATAGGAATATTGTATTTCTTTCAGTTTACTCTCCATGTACTCCTGACCCTACTTTCTTTTCTTTACTCTCAGCTTACCCCTTGAAATTTTCTGACTTTGAAATTGTAATGGGTGCAGATATGAATTCTGTAATATCCCATAGTTTAGTTTAGATCTGGACCAAAGGAATCACACTCTCAAGCTCTTTGTTCTGACAAACTTCGCCAATGTGTAACCTCATCTTCATTGATGGATATTTGGCGATTATTAAACCTTTCTGCTAGGTCATTCACTTTTTTCTCTGCCACTCACAAAACCTATTCACAAATCGACTATATTTTTATTTCTACTTCTTTATCCCCAGCTGCTCAAGATGTGGATATTTGTTCCCTGTCTCTGTCTGATCATGATGGTAATTTGTGCAGATTATCTTTGGTCCCCCGGCCATCTCGGGCCTCTAGATGGCGATTTAACTCTAAATTGTTACAGGACGAAAGCTTTTGCAGTCAGTTTAGAAATAGGTTTGCTGAGTTTATTGAAATTAACAGAGGTTCAGTGGATGAGCCGCAAATACTTTGGAATGCGGTTAAAGGCTTTATAAGAAATAACTCAATTTCATATGCCTCTTTCCTTCAGAAAAAAAACGACATAAAAAGATAGTTGAGCTGGAAGCGCAGCTTCAGAACTTGATGAGAGATAATCAACGGTTTTTCTCAGACAATACCCTGAGTAAAATTATGGCAGTTAGGACTGAACTCAACTCACTACTGAGATCCAGGGCAGAATTTTTTATTCAAAGGTCCAGGCAGAATTACTATTTTCAGGGGAGTAGACCAAGTCACCTTTTAGCTTTGAGATTACGCAAAAGTGAAAAGTTTGTATATTCCTGCTGTAAAATCCCAATCTGGGGAAATTATGACAGATCCTAAAGATATTAATACCACTTTTCGCTCATTTTATTCTAAATTTTATACTTCTTCCGGTGGTCACCCTGACTCATTCGCATCTATCCAACCTTGATTTACCTCGGCCGTCGGATTCAGATTCTAAATATCTAGATGAACCGTTTACTCTACAGGAGCTGGAGTCAGCAAGTCAAGTCAAGTCACCTTTATTTATATAGCGCTTTTTACAATGTAGATTGTGTCAAAGCAGCTTTACATTGATAACTGGTACATTATTTGGCTGCACAGCAGCTCTTAAAAGAATAGTGTCAATGCAGGCAGATCAAAGCACTGTTGTCAAGTCAAATGTCAAGTGTCCCCAACTAAGCAAGCCAAAGGCGACAGCGGCAAGGAACCCAAACTCCATCAGGTGACATCAGGTGGCAGACAAGTGGCAAATAGGTGTTTAAATGGAGAAAAAAACCTTGGGAGAAACCAGGCTTAGTCGGGGGGCCAGTTCTCCTCTGGCCAAGAGTGCTTTGTTACGATTCAGGTAGCTATCATAAGTCCGACAGGATCGCAACATTCAAAGTATTTATTCCAGTTCCATCCAATTGAGGATTGTATTCATCACGGCTGTTGAGGAACTGTGTCGTGGCTGTCGTGTCGATGAGGCCCTCAGAGTGGATGATCTAGTTGACTCAATCTCTGCTGATACTTCAGGGCTGCGTTGTGGTCGTGTCAAGGCGCAGGTCCTTGGTCTCACCTGGATACGGCCTGGATCCGGTTGACTACGGTGAACCTCGGGATAACCAGAAAGACTAATATTAGCGTAGATGCCATTCTTCTTCTGATGTAATGAGTACATCAGGTGTTATAGGAAGTGTTCCCGGTTCCGGCTGACCTAATTTATGCAGCCTAATAATCCTTTAACAGATTTGAAAATATAAATTGGTAATGTGTTATGTGTATGCCAGGTTAAAGAAATGCGTTTTTAGTCTAGATTTAAACTGACAGAGTGTGTCTGCTTCCCGAACAATGCTAGGAAGATTGTTCCAGAGTTTAGGTGCCAAATAGGAGAAGGATCTACCGCCTGCGGTTGATTTTGATATTCTAGGTATTATCAGCTGGCCTGAATTCTGAGATCGCAATAGACGTGAAGGACTATAATGAATTAGGAGCTCGCTCAGGTACTGGGGAGCTAAACCATTTAGTGCTTTGTAAGTAATTAGCAAGATTTTAAAATCTATACGATGTTTAACAGGAAGCCAATGCAGTGTTGACAGAACTGGGCTAATATGGTCATACTTCCTAGTTCTAGTAAGAACTCTAGCTGCTGCATTTTGTACGAGCTGTAGTTTATTTATCAGGCGAGCGGAACAACCACCCAGTAGAGCGTTACAGTAATCTAGCCTTGAGGTCATGAACGCATGAACTAACTGTTCTGCATTTTTCATTGAGAGCATATGTCGTAGTTTAGATATATTTTTAAGATGGAAGAATGCGGTTTTACAGATGCTAGTAACATGGCCTTCAAATGAAAGATTGGTATCAGAGAGCACACCCAGGTTCCTAAGAGATGACGAAGACTTAACAGAGCAGCCATCAAGTGTTAGACAGTATTCTAGGTTATTATGTGAAGAAGTTTTTGGTCCAAAAATTAGAATCTCTGTTTTTTCTGAATTTAGTAGTAGGAAATTACTGGTCATCCAATTTTTTATATCAGCTATGCATTCTGTTAATTTTGTGAATTGGTAAGTTTCGTCAGGGCGCGAAGAAATATAGAGCTGAGTATCATCAGCGTAACAGTGAAAACTAACGCCATGCTTCCTAATGATATCTCCCAAGGGTAGCATGTACAGAGTGAACAGCAACGGTCCTAGTACTGAGTCTTGCCGTACTCCATATTGTACTTGTGATCGATATGACATCTCTTCATTTACTACTACAGACTGATAACGGTCAGATAAGTATGATTTGAACCATGACAATGCAATTCCACTAATGCCAACATAATTTTCGAGTCTATTTAAAAGAATATTGTGATCAATAGTGTCAAATGCAGCACTAAGATCCAGTAACACTAATAGAGAGATACAACCACGATCTGATGATAAGAGCAAATCATTAGTAACTCTAATGAGAGCAGTCTCAGTACTATGGTACGGTCTAAATCCTGACTGGAAGTCCTCACAGATACTATTTCTTTCTAAAAAGGAACATAGTTGTGATGATACTACCTTTTCTAGTATTTTTGACAGAAAAGTGAGATTTGAGATTGGCCTGTAATTGACTAATTCTCTAGGATCAAGTTGTGTTTTTTTAATAAGAGGTTTAATAATAGCCAGCTTAAAAGTTTTCGGTACGTATCCTAGTGATAAAGATGAATTGACGATATTAAGAAGAGGATCTATAACCTCTGGAAGCATTTCTTTCAATAGCTTAGTCGGTATAGGGTCTAACATACATGTTGTTGATTTTGATGATTTAACAAGTTTAGACAATTCTTCCTCTCCTAAAGCAGTAAATGCACTGAATTTTTCCTCAGAGACACTACAATGCACTATCTGACGCGATACTGTAATAGACGGTTGCATGGTTATAATTTTTTCTCTAATATTATCAATCTTGCAAGTAAAGAAGTTCATAAAGTCATTACTGCTGTGCTCTTTGGAAACATCAGAAGTTGAAGCTTTATGTCTTGTTAATTTAGCCACTGTATGAAATAAATACCTAGGGTTGTGTTTATTTTCTTCTAAAAGTTTTGAAAAATAAGCAGATCTAGCAGATTTTAAGGCCTTTCTGTACTCAATCATTCTCTCTCTCCACGAAATGCGAAATACTTCTAGTTTTGTTTTCTTCCAGCTGCGCTCCATTTTTCTGGCTGCTAACTTTAGGGCCCGAGTGTGCTCATTGTACCATGGCATTGGATTAATTTCCTTAATCTTTTTTAAGCGCAAAGGAGCAACTGAGTCTAATGTGCTGGAAAAGACAGAGGCAATAGTTTCTGTTACAACATCGAGGTCTTCTAAGCTTTCTGGTATGCTAAGGCGATCTTTAGTGGTAGAAGTGATGGTTCTACCATATTTATGGCATGGAGGCAGTTTAGCCGCCTTGACTAAATGTAGTATACACGAGACTAGATAATGATCTGAGATGTCGTCACTCTGCTGCAGAATTTCAACAGCATCAATATCGATTCCATGTGACAATATTAGATCTAAAGTATGATTACGACAATGAGTGGGTCCTGACACATGTTGTCTAACACCAATAGAGTTTAGAATATCTGCAAATGCCAATCCTAATGCGTCTTTCTTATTATCTACATGGATATTAAAATCACCAACAACAAGGACTTTATCTGCAGCCAATACTAACTCCGACAGAAAATTAGCAAATTCTTTGATAAAGTCTGTATGGTGTCCTGGTGGCCTGTATACAGTAGCCAGCACAAACGTCAACCTACAAAATGTTACGTAAAATACCATTACTTCGAAGGAATTATATTTGAAAGACTTTTGACTAATACTGTAAATATTACTATAGATTACAGCAACACCTCCCCCTTTGCCTTTCTGACGGGCATTGTGTCGATAGTCATAACCTTGAGGACTAGACTCATTTAAAGTAATGTAATCGTCCGGTTTTAGCCAAGTTTCTGTCAAACACAGCACATCTAGATTATTATCTTTGATAATATCATTAACAATAAGTGATTTTGAAGAAAGGGATCTAATATTTAACAACCCGAGTTTTATCATTTGTTTAGCATTATTATCTCTATTTTTTATTTGTTGAACATCAATTAAATTTTTACCATTAAATGAGTTTGGAAGTTTTTTGTTTTTACTAATTCGGGGTACAGACACAGTCTCTATTTGAAAATATCTAGGTGTAAGAGTTTCTATGTGTTGGGAGTTATCTGAATTTTCTGACTTCTGTAACGTGAGGCAGCTAGCAGACGGTCGGTTTAGCCAGTCTGTCTGCTTCCTGACTTGGGCCCAGTTTGTCATGTTTCAGTTCTAAGACTATGTGCCATATTACTAGAGAGAAGAGCAGCACCATCCCGGGAGGGATGAATACCATCTCTTTTCAACAGGTCAGGTCTGCCCCAAAAACTTGTCCAATTGTCTATGAAACCTATATTATTTTGCGGACACCACTTAGACAGCCAGCCATTGAGTGATGATAATCTGCTAACTATCTCATCACTCCGACGAACAGGAAGGGGGGCAGAGCAAATTACTTCTCCTGACATTGTACTTGCGAGTTCACACACCTCTTTAATGTTAATTTTAGTGATCTCCGACTGGCGAAGTCGAACATCATTAGTGCCGACGTGAATAATAATCTTAGAGTATTTACGATTAGCATTAGCCAGCACTTTTAAATTTGCTTTGATGTCAGGTGCTCTGGCTCCCGTCAAACATGTGACTATGGTGGCTGGTGTCTCTATTTTCACGTTCCATGTAATAGAATCGCCAATAACTAGGGCACTTTCAACAGGATTCTCAGTGGGTGTATCACTGAGTGGGGAGAACCTGTTTGATGTTCTTATTAGAACGGAAGAGTGGTGTTTTCCGCGGCTAGGCCGCCTCACCGTTACCCAAGTGCCCTGCTGCGCGGGCTCTACAGCCGGAACCGAACAATGTACAGAGTTCACTAAGCTAGTCGCATCCAAAACAGTATCTGAAGCCCTTGCATTCTTACTATCCTCGATTAAAGTTTGGATGCGTGTCTCTAATTCTGAGATTCTCTCTGTCAGCCTGACTATTTCCCTACATTTATGACATGTAAATCCCTCATCACTGACAGAGAGAGCTATGGTAAACATGTGGCAATTGGAACAGGTAGCAATGCTGGGAGAGGATGACATGACTCACCGTGTTTGTAGACTGATCCGACTTACCACAGCTGTTTTGAAGAACGCGTTGAAAAAGGAGCGCGCGAGAGACTGTTAACAAGTTAACAAGCTAGCGCTGCAAATGCAAATGCGTTGTAACAGCGATTTAGATTCAAAGATTACAAGCTAGCGACGTCAGATTAGTGTGGTAGGCAATATTACATATAAGGTAATAAAAAAATAAAATAAAATAAAAAAATAAGCAGCAATGAATAAAAGAGATTCAAAACAAAGCTATACGGAGTTACAAACGCAAACCAATCTGAGCAGCGAGGCAGACAGGAGCAATCGCAGACAGGAGCAATCGAGACAGGAAGAGAGAAAGAGAAGAGAAGATGCACAGTGAAAAGAGTCAGCAGCTAGGACTATGAACAAGGGGAAATCCCCAGGCATAGATGGGATACCAACAGAATTGTATACAACTTTTTGGCCTGACTTAGGCCCTCTAATGTTGGATATGATACATTTTTCAGTTACTCAAGGTTCATTTTACTCATCTATTAATATAGTTATTATTTCTCTCCTCTTGAAGAAAGACAAAGATCCGACTTCCTGTTCTAGCTATCGGCCACTTTTGTCTGATAGGGATGGATGTTAAATTGTATGCTAAAGTGTTGGCCCGGTGTTTAGAGAGATTTATGGGTAGGTTAGTTCATTATGACCAGTCAGGGTTTATTAAATCTCGTTCCAACTCGGATAACTTGCGCAGGTTATGTCATATTGTTAATTCAGCGGGTATGTTGACTTCCCCTTGTGCAGTATTATCTCTGGATGCGATGAAAGCTTTCGACCAGCTAGAATGGAACTATTTATGGGTGGTTCTACAGCATCTGGGTTTAGGATCGAGTTTTATAAACATGATTAAAGTTCTGTATGCCAATCCAGCAGCTGCTGTTCTCACTGGTTCAGTTTGTTCGAATCCATTCTTTATACATCGAGGTACTCGTCAGGGTTGCCCGCTTTCTCCTTTGTTGTTTGCCTTATCCCTGGAACCCTTAGCACAAGCAGTCCGACAATCTGAAACTATCTCTCCAATAATTATAAGGAACACATACCATCATATTTCATTGTTTGCTGATGACATAATATTGTTTTTGGCGAAACCATCCCGTCACATTCTATCTCTAAGGTGTTGAATTTATTTGACCATCATCCCTCTCTGGGTTTAAAATTAATTGGAGCAAGTCATGTTTACTCCCCCTCAATTTTGAAATTGACCCCACACCCCTATCCATATCTATTCCGGTGGTTCAATCCTTTAAATACCTGGGGATAGATGTCTTTCCATCCCTGCAGGAAACTGTCACAAAAAACTTGAATGGTATCTGAGCAGAAGTGTCCTAAGACTTGGAAAATTGGTCTCTTCTCCCTACTTCTTTTCATGTTCTTATATCTGTGATTAAAATGAATGTTCTCCCATGTATTCATTTCTTTTCATCTATGATTCCTCTTTCTCCACCTGCTGGCTACTGGAACAAACTTAATGCATGTCTCTCTCTTTATATATGGTATGGGAAACTTCCTCGAATCAAGCTGACTACCTTACAGCTTTGCAGATTAAATGGTGGTCTGTCTTTCCCAAATTTTAGACTGTACGCTCAAGCTTTATCCTCAGCCCTTTATCAGTCTGGTTTAATCCTGATGCTTCTGTGTCATGGAGAGCAATTGAGGAATCTAAAGTTTATCCCTATGAACTGAAGCATCTTGTTTTTTTCAGGGGTTCCACTGAGGCAGTGTAAATCTCGGTTTGGTCCTATTGTAACTCATGTCCTCTCTATATGGAGGGAAGTCGAAAAGCAAACACAATAAGTTACAATCTGGCATAAGCATTCGCCTATTTTCCATAATAATCTTCTTTGTCAGGCAATGCCCCATTTCACTGTCTACAATGGACGCACAACAAAGTAAACACTTTGGGATATCTATGATGATATAGGTCTAAAATCATTTCAGAACATTAAAGCCCAATATAATTTACAAAGTACCTCTTTTTTTATGTATTTAAGTATTAGATCGGCCCTTCGGGCATATGGAGTGCCTTGGGACTCTCATTTACCTAATCACCCTTTGCGCAAACTAATCCTTCCTTCTGAGAAATCTCCCTCTTCTGTTTCAGTTATTTATAGGGGTGTAACGATTCACTCGTTTTCTCTCTGCATCGATTACAAATCCTGACGATGCATATGCATCTTGAAACGTTTTTTTTTTTTTTTTTAAATGTGAATCGTTAATTTCTGTCAATAATCGATGTAAAAAGCTGAGAATCGGATTAATCGCGATTCAATAGCGATTTAATGCTTTAAATATATAAACATTAAACTACTACATGCGCGAATTAGTTTTACGAAAATGGGTCATACCATTGACATTACCTAAGCGGTTGTCACGAACTTGGCCTCTGTGGCTCCCTCCGATCGCCACCAGAGAGCTCTCTCACCTGAGTACTAACCTGTCCTGGACTACATTTCCCATAACCCCGTACCTGGGCTGATTACCCACGCACTTGATCCCAATAACCCGGACTATTTAAGCCGGTGCACACACTCATCCTGTGCAAAGTCTTGTTTTGCCCTGGCTAACATTACCGAGCGGTTTTCCCTGTTTATTGTGATTCTGTGTATGACCTTGAACTGCCTTATACCTCTGTGTTTTGCCTGCTGCCTGCCTTGTGATTTATCTGACTGTTTCCTGGATTACTCTGCCTTGTCTGCCGCCTGCCCTGACCTTTTGCCTGTCCCTGTTTCTGATTACGTTTGGTCTTTGATATTGCTCTTGCTGGTATTTGACCCCTGCCTGTACGACTATGATTGTTTAATAAAGCTGCACATGGATCCCACCGAGTCTGCCGCCTCGTTACAGCGGTTGAAGTAACGTAAAAACCCTGCTTGTTCAAAGGCGCATGTTTATTGCATGGAGCAAACACATAATGTAAGTGCCTAAAATGCATACGCTGCTGAAATAACCACAACACTAGCACCACTGAAATAAGAGCACACGGTTTTTCTATCAATCAGATGTGCATTAAAGTTGCGTTCATTACTATAGCAACAGTAGACACCCGGCACGTTTTCTTTCAGAATCCTCTTAAGGGAAATGTTCTATATAAAGAGAACAAAGAGGCCTTTTCCTACTATTCTGTGAAAAAAAGTTAGTTTAGGATTTGTTGGGAAAGTGCATGATATTCTAGGGTAGTCTCTCCATGTAGGCATTAGTATGTTTAATGTACCTGGAACACTTTATTAAGATAGTGTAGCCATTAACACTATCCTGCACTATAGTTAACATGAACTAGGCCTAAAAACACTTTTAAAGTCTTTTAAAATTTTGGCTTATGTAAATTTCCACAAATGCCAATTGTCATCGGCTATTTAAATAAAGTTATGTAGCATCGTTAAGAACTAACATGAACTTACATTAACAATGAGAGAAAAGTTTTGTTTTTTTTTCTTTTTTGCCCTTACTCTCTGACCTCCTGAAGGCTGCTGTGTAATTCGCACCCTGACTAAGACATATTGAGGGAAGCATTTCAGTAACCCTATGAATGCATATAAAATGCAGAATCGAATCGAATTAATCGAATCGCATCAAATGATTAGTCTTGAATCGTATCGTTCTGACTTTGCAAAAATTGTTTTTGAATCGAATTGAACACCTATGAATCATGAATCAAGCTTAGAAAATACTGCTAAGCTATTTTAATTGCAGAGCTTCAGTGTTTATGTCTGAACATGGGCTCACGCATGTGTCGTGCTGCTCACATGACCAGAGCCGGCCAATACTGAGCCACCGTTCGGACGAAAACACTGAAGCTCTGCAAGAAGAAAGCATTGCAGTATGAAAGGGGACAGACCAATTTGTTGAATAAAGTCGTTATTTTTGTTTTGTTTTTTTGTACAAAAAGTATTCTCGTCGCTTCGTAATATTAAGGTTGAACCACTGTAGTCACGTTGACGGTTTTGATGATGTCTTTTAGTACCTTTCTGGACCTCAAAAGGTGCAATGTCGTTGCTGCCTATGTGTGGATCAGATACCCTCGGATTTCATCAAAAATATCTTAATTTGTGTTCCGAAGACAAACGAAGGTCTTACGGGTTTGGGACAACATGAGGGTGAGTAATTAATGACAGAATTTAAACCATACATAATTTTGCACTCTACAATATGTGGTAACTTACAGTTAACCAATTAACAGGTTTTTAGTGTAGAATTTGTCAAGATTTTGTTCTGTAAAAATTGCAAACAGTGTGGGTATCGCACTCAGCATTTAATTTTTTCTGCCATCTTTATAGGGATCAGGTTCAAGACAAGCAATGAAACAGGGAACGAGACTCTGCGTTTGAAACGCTATGGGGAACGTCGCACGTGACCCGGTGTCTGAAAGCCAAGTATCAAAAAACTTCAATCCTATTGGCCTGCGACAGCCTATGACGTCATATGGCGCGGAAGTATATAAGGAGCGCCTGGAGAAACAGTCAGTATCTTATCGTCTTGAGGGACTGTTCAGCAGGCAGCCCGAAGCATGGCATGGAAACGCAGAGTCTCGTTCCCTGGTTCTCAGGGAACCATGGTTACATACGTAACCTGAGACGTTCCCTTTTCGCTATGGGGAACGATATACCCACGCCGCCATGCTTAAGGAGAGTGCATGCCAAAAAATATGGCTGAGACAAAGTCAAGCAGTTTCGAGGGAAACGCTTAGCAACTCACCCTCGGGTCACACCAGGCTGTCAGTGACAGCATTCCCTATGGCCAACAGCCCAAGCTAAGCCTTAAAGAGGCCTTCCGTAGAAGGCCTGCCAAGGCCGCTCAGGGCATCTGAGACCAAATTTCCCGAGGAAAAGGGAAATGTGGCCAAGGAAACGAAAGGAGCGCTGGCCAGTCACTAGAGGAGAACGCAGTCACCCCCAATGCCACCAGGGAGGCCGACCTGGTTTGAGAAGGACAAACTTAGTCTTGGCCAACCCTGTCTGAATACAGAATCTCTATAAAGCATTCTTCAGAGAAGAGAGCAGATAAGAGCGACTGCAAGAAGGGCAGTAAGCAACTCAAACCCACGCGTAGAGACAGGCATCCTGGAGAGCAGAACTCAGCTGAGTGCTATAAACCCTCGTACTGAGGGGAGTATAATCCGCTCATCCTAGGATCTACTTAGCGCTTGATTAATCGCACTGAGGAGGCTGTGCGCTAGAAACCCTGACACAGGTGAGCACAAACCAGCCTGGGGCTGATCCTCAGGAGGAGGCCTCATGGAAGCCTTCGACCAATGATCAGCTTAGGGAGCTAAGCACTATTACACAGACAACCCTAACAGGGAAGTACAAAGCTCACCTAACAGGTAGACCATACTGTGTGCACATAATTATGGAGGCCAGAGGGGGCCTACATCATGATAATAGCTCTGTAGGGAGCAGGACTCACCTACGAAAAGCAATTCGTCACATTAGTAGGGCATTCAATGGTGGCCTGAGAGGGCCACCTTGAACACCTGTCTTTCTAGGAGCAAGAAATATGATTTCAGCAAATGAAGCTGTAAAGTGCCCGAACTGACAGTCCACCTAACACAATCCAACAAGCAGTGTACTCAGTAAAATAACTTTTTACTCTTTAAAGCAAGAGGAGTACAACATACGCCATCACGCACTAAGGAAGGCCCTAGAAGGGCCTATGACCTCAGCAGACACGTGGCGTCAGCTTGTGGCAGTGTCTGAAGCACCAGGAAGGACAAATAACTGAAACAAAGGAGGTTAAATTATCACCTGGGGCCCTGACCAACCAGGAATGTACTTAGTAAGATAATAACAACTCTCTCGCGAGAGGAGTACACTCCAACATACGCTAGTACGTTCAAAAAGGCGGCCCAGAGGGCCTAGAAACCTTTAAGACACACAGCGTTAGTCTGGTGGTCATTAGGGTTCTAGGAGCAAGGAATAGAACCGACCTAAATACTAGGTAGCTATTTAGCTCAACTAGAGTTAGCCAGACTCAAGGAGGCGAATGTAGTTAAAACCAAACCTCAGTAAGGTTTACCACAAAAACTCACTCTGAGAGGTCAGCCATTTAGAAACGTACAGCAGAAGCACCCCTTTTCTCTTTTTTTGAGAGGAGTACGCAGCCGAACTCCAACATGCTACACAGGAGGCCCAGAGGGCCTACCCTAGTAGACACACAGCATCAGCTAGTGGCGACCATAACCATACCAACCATCAGGCAATGCAAGCAGAGGAATATCTTTAGTGAGATGGAAATGCATATTCCGCCACCATACTCCAAACAGAGGTGGGGCGTGGCCAATGGTGGTACTGCACAAGCATCCTGCCAACATGTCGGCTAAAAAGGAGGCCTATAGGGCCTCCAAGTTCAGCAACAAGTGGCGTTCAGCCCAATTGTAATAAATACAAAACTGTGCCAGCATGTAAACTAAAAAGGAGGCCTTAATAGGGCCTACCATTTCAGCGACACGTGGCGTCAGCTAGTGAATATAAGGGAACCAAGCTTTACAGGGAACCAGCTCTAACCCAGCATCAGTTGTGGGAAGCTATCTACAACCTGAGCTAAGCAACACATTCCAACAGGCATTGTGCCCTAAATAAGTGACTAAAGGGAACCAATAATGCCTACATGGTCTAAGGGAGGCCTATCAAAGCCTACTACCTTAAACAGACACGTAGCATAAGCCTGTGGCAGTGTAAAATACATGTGAGCAGCTATGATCAGATAACAACAGCACTTGAGAAACACAAGCTGCTAACTAGAAGGAGGCTAAACCTAAAGAGCCTTCATTCCAAAGTTATAGTCAAGTCAAGTCAAGTCACCTTTATTTATATAGCGCTTTTTACAATGTAGATTGTGTCAAAGCAGCTTTACATTGATAACTGGTACATTATTTGGCTGCACAGCAGCTCTTAAAAGAATAGTGTCAATGCAAAGCAGTGTTGAATATCAAATGTCAAGTCAAATGTCAAGTGTCCCCAACTAAGCAAGCCAAAGGCGACAGCGACAAGGAACCCAAACTCCATCAGGTTATATGCAATATAGCTGTTGTAAAGATCACAACAAGGGAGCTGCGATAGCAGTTCTAATACTACGCTGAGTATGCAATCCAACAGGTGATGCACTCAGTGACACAAATAAACCCAAACTGGGGAATATAAAATAGTCACCACTCTTTCTAAATAGAGGCTAATATAATAGGCCTACTAAAACAGGTGCTAACCTGTGGCAGCATACACTAAGCTCACATAGCAAATGTAGGGCAAAAGGCTAGAACTCAAAGCAAACACAACGCTTTGAAACACATGCCATCCTAACAGGATAATGTTCTCTCTGAACAGATTCGCAAATCTGTACTGAGCCTCAGAGGATGGAGGCTAAAAAGCTAGTGCCGTCAACTCAACTTGAATGGGAAAATCAAGTGGCTCAGGGGAAAACATTTTCATAGCATGAAAAGTTCTAGAAAGTGGGGCCTAGCATACATTCACTGTATAACTTATCTACGCAAAGATAAGGGCCTACCACCTGAGAAAATGAGCTCCAGGGAGTCTAAAAACAGTCTACAACCTTAGCTGTTAATTCATCCAATTGCACCTACAAATACAAGGGGACAATGGGCATATGGCCTAACAACTCCCTCGGAAGAAAGCCAGAACTAGGAACTATATGATGTGATAGAGGATAGTATAACAGGGTTAATATACTTTAACACACCTTACCCTAGCTCTAGCCTGGCCACTAAGCTATGGGCCTAAAACAGGGCCACAAGCCTAATGGAGCCTGGTCTTCACTTCCAAATCTCATGGAAAGAGAAAGAAAGCGAAGCTCACAAGCAACAACGTCAGGCGGCCGAACAGGGCCGACCTAGACACAAAACTGAAGAAATGAGAGCTAACTCAAACTGTACTGTACTGTAATGTTAGCTGAGAAGCTACTACATACAGAAAAGAGACTAAGCGACGGCCATTTTGTGGCCTGCTTAACTCATTTCAGCACTTCAGTTGCCCAGCAAATCCCTTAAGTTTTAACTGCTACATGCCCAGGAAAAACTATACAGGAAAAAACAAGGTCAACATTTAGAAATAAATAAGACTTTGCTTACCTTCCTGTGGCTCGACCAAAGACCCCTCCTCCTTGTCCTTTAGTAAGAAGGATAGAATCCAAGGTTCTCAAGCCTAAAAGAACCTTTTCACTATCAAGCCAGAAGGCGGGCCTTCAGAAAAATTTTCATCATGGGCCCAACCGTCAGTCTGACTGTTCAAAGGTGTCCTGAGCATGAACATATTACCTTAAAAATTCTCCCCGGGAGGCAGAGGAAGAAGGGTGAGGGCAGGTGTACATTTGCCCTCGCCAGAGAGGGAACCGATCACCGGCGTTGCTGGCGCCTGCACTCGATTACCTCTCCCAAGTCTTGCTTCTTCTTCCTTGAATCCCGCCGCTTTTGCGACTTACTCCGAGATGGAGGAGGTGCTCGAGTGGCGACACTGTTTTAAATGCTGCTGAGCGCGCCTTAGCCTCTCTGAACTTTCCCACGACCGTCTCAATGGAGGTACCGAAAAGTTCAGAAGGCAAAACTGTCCGCCATGTTCAGCCACAGATGCCTCTCCATGGCCACCATAGCTGCCATAGATCTACCGATCGAAGCGGCCGTTTGCTTGGTGGCCCGGAGAGCAAGATCTGTGGTGCACCGCAGCTCAACCACCGCTTCAGGGGACAAACCTTGCCCCTGATCCAGATCTTTCAACAAGTCAGCCTGGTAGGCTTGCAACACCGCCATAGTGTGCAAAGCCGCGCCAGCCTGGCCTGCTGCAGCATACGCCCTGCCGTTCAGACGAGATGTTACCTTAAGGGGTCTGGTTGGCAGGACCAGAGCTTTCAGTGTCGGTGCACTGCCCGTGACAAGATAGTTCGCGAACGTCTCGTCAATGGGAGACATCGACACATACCCGTGCTGGCTCAATCCCTCCACATCAGCGAAATTCCCTCGCTGATGCAAATGAATTCTAGCCGAGTACGGGTTCTTCCATGCCTTCTCGATCTCAACGTGGAGATCTGGAAGGAATGGAAGGCTCACTAGAGTTACGGGGTTATGGCTAGAAAGAAACCGTTCATCAAGCCTTCCACGTACAGTCTCTTTCCTCACGCGCTCCCAAGGCAGCTGCAGCCTGCCCGAGGCGCGCTCCATAACCTCCAGTAACTCAGCGTATGCTGGGCAAGGAGGCCTGGAGAGAGAAGCGGTTTCACCTGCTTCTTCCTCCACCGCCATCTCCTGCTCTCTAGGGCTAGCTGCCAGAAGAACACTCGCTCCTGGATCCGATGATGTCAAAGACAGAACATCATCGTCATTGAGGAGCTCATCCCCGTCAGCCGGCGCCGGAGGCTGAGAGATGTTAACACCTCTCTCAAACTCCGCGGCAAGCTCCATCTGTGAACCCCATGAGTGCAGCCGCCGCTCTGCCTCAGCGCAAGTGGGGCCAGATCCACCGGGCACAGATGTCGACGCCCCTTCCCTCGAGAAGAGGGCCAGATGGGAACAAAGTGTTCTCATAGGAAAATGCTCGCAGTTTGCACGTGTTCTTCTCCCAGACAGTAAACACATAGGTTGTGTGTATCTTCCGATGTCAAGAATCTCGGACACGGAACTAGCTGAAATGTTTTAGTGGTTACCGAAAACACAGGAAGACTATGCCAATTATTTCAATATCAGTCAGATCATATGACTAAGTGCCTAAAGCAACCCAACAAACAAACAAACAAAGACCAAAATAAATCAGGTGAAACAGGAAACACATTTTGAAGAACCGGTTTAATGTTGCATGAAGACTAACTTTCATTTCAACAATATATCAAATATGATAAAGTTTGTATCATATGTTGAAATATTCTAATATATTTATTATTTACAGCACTGTCTTGGGTTGTAGTGATATATATATATATATATATATATATATATATATATATATATATATATAGATATATATAGATATATATATTAAAACCTGTCATGTGACACAAACAATGTAAAACTTTTCTCTTTTCTACATTTCACCTTTGTTCTAGCTTGTGTAATACACTGTGAATAAAATATCTTTTCAAAGTTGTAAATAAAACATTACTGGAGTATGTTTTACAAGAAAATACTATTAATTCAATGTGTTATTTGCGGTTTCTTTGTAATTATCTGTAAAATTTACTTAAATTTAGTAATTTCTTTACGTCATTTATTTAGGTTAATCCAACATCATTTTTTTTTTTCATTGTAAAATTGTTTATACTTTAAAATTAGTATGAATATTGTTGGCTCCTATGACAAATTGCTTGTGATTTTCCTCATTTGTAAGGTGCGTCAGATAAAAGCATCTACTCAATGAATAAATGTAGTATGTCAGATGAAATCTTTTTTCACATGAAAAGCATACTCTACATTCTTTTAGCAGATAGATGAAGAGATATGCAAACATCTCACAGACTATGTAAGTTGTGGACATGAAGGGTTTGAGGATCAAAAGTAAGAGATCTGTAGAATCTGTAGAACAAAATCCATCTTCTGGGAAAAACTCACATGGATATGACGGCTTGATAATATTATCATGAAAACCTGCACAACAGCTTTGCAGGAGTTGTGATCACAGTTATTCATCTCGACAACAAAATCACATGATCAGATGAATTCATACAGCAGTAACACTGTTTCTTATGATTCCAAATTCTGCGTAACTTGATTTTCCGCCATCTTGGATTTTTCTGAACATTGCTTTTTTTCCTCCCCTTTTTCCTCTTCCTTTGTTTCTTCTTATCACAACCAGCTCCTTCTGCCCTAATGAGGAATGATTTGCCAAAAAGGTAACAATTCTGCCATCATGCCATTCTAAACTCTCATATTTCTACATTTTCTACTTCAGTGTTTATTTGTCCAGTTAAAGCCAAAGAGGTCTAACAGAAGAAATAAATACTTACAGACTTGGAAACACATATTTCACTTTTTGAAATAGGTATTACATTACATGATCACTTAAATTAAATGTGCAACAGATGATCAGCAAATAGAACATACACTGCTCTTTAAAAGTGATAACACAGCCTACAATATTATTTAGTCTGTTTTATAGGGTTAATCATTTGAACAAAAGCACCTGCAAAAAACTTGACAACACAGCACACCTTGATCACCTGCTCTTCCAATGACATATATTGTGAAACTGCATGCTTAGGGAGGAATGTATTGTTGTATAAGTGGGTAAATCCAGTTTGGTTAAAGATGGAAAGCAATAATGCCACACCACATCTATGCGGTTTGTGTCATGTGACTCGAAGCTAATAAAAACGATGTCTTTAAGCAAAGCACCACTTTACCTAAGTTAATCAAGGGACTAACAGCTTAACCTGTGTGTATGATATAACATTCAGATAAGTAATGGATTGGGTGAGTTTGATTTGTTCATCATTACTACAGCCATACTTTCTTATTTATACTGATAATCATAACCACCATACGGTATGGTCTCTTTTCTTAATTGAGCATTTTTGTCTTTTTGATCATGTAAGGGTTACAACAGAAGCAGACTTCATACTCCATACACATTGTAACAGCAATTATAATAAGTGATAAATTGAAGTAAAAATTGTTTAAATTTGAATATGCCATTGGAGTGATTTTCATAAATTTCTCCAGACATTAAAGAAAAAACTATATAAATGCAATAGGATACAATAATAAATGCAAAATTAATAGCTATGAACAATAAGGATAGCATGAGGAAGTCCAACAATATTTTAAATCTTAAAATGTATGTACTTATCTGTGATGATATTTAATTTTGCTGAGTGTAATTTTTAGGATCACATTTAAAAACCCTTGATGTTGGCAAAATTACATTTGTAGTTTAATGATTTAATAATTTTGGTCTTTATTTATGCTACCGTTCAAAAGTTTGGGATCAGTATGATTTTTTTTAGTATCAGTATGAGTAATTTTAAAGGATGCAATGACAGTTTTTACAGAAATATGAAACAGCACAACTGTTTTAAACATTGATAATAATCATAAATGTTTCTTGAGCATCAAATCATCATATTAGAATGATTTCTGAAGGATCATGTGACACTGAAGACTGGAGTAATGATGCTGAAAATTCAGCTTTGATCACTGGATATAAAATACACTTTACTATATATTCACATAGGAAACAGCTGTTTTACATTGGAATAATATCACACTGTTTTTATTGTATTTTTAAATAAATGCAGTAGAAAATGTATTCATTAACATTAATATATGACTAGCATACTTTTTTTTGTAATAAAATTCGCCAAAGGCGAGCAGTAGTTTGCGTCCCTGGATATTACTGTCGGTCATTTAACATTAGGGTGACAATTTCTATAACACCAAAAAGGAAAAACACTTTGCAGAAAACCGTGAAGCATAACAATGAGGGGGAAAAAAACTGAAAAATAATCCCAAACATATAAGCAGTGACAGAAACTTTCCAGAACTTTTCCACTAAGAGGTGATATTTAAATCGATTTCTAGGGGCATTTTTTTTTTTTTTTTTTTTTTTACTTTTATAAAGGCAACTTTTCTAACTATTTTAAATGTATGGGTAACATTTTATAATAACGTTCAGTTATAAGTCATTTAGAAATTATTAGTTAATGATGAACAAATCATTTACAAAACATGACTATATATTCATAAACGATTAATAAGTGATATGTTAACATTTTATGAATGTTTTATTGATTCAGTTATAAGTCACTTATAATTTATTAGTTAATGATGAACGAATCATTTACAAAACATGACTATACGTTCACAAATGATTAATAAGTGATATGCTAATGATTTACAAATGTGTTGTAAGTTAGCTTAAAAATGCGTAAATCATGAAATAAATCAAACAGATCATTAGAAGATGGTTGATAAGTTATTAGTTGATACATTATTTATCCCTTATAAATAATTGAATTATTTATGTCAAAATTGGTTTAGTATCAGTATCTCAATAAACAATTGTTAATCATGAACAAATGATGAACAAACCATTAGTAAATGATCAGTATATGATTTATTGATGAAGTTGTAAGCTGGTCTGTGTTCAAAAGCACAAACATGCAGGTATGCTAAAGCACTATTTTTAAGAAGAGTATTTGTTTTGAAGTGGATAAACATTTATAAATGCCTTACAGTCAGGTGATTCCAGTGGGTTGTGTTAAATGCATTCACTCATCAGCACATTCTTGTGTTCTGGGTGGAGTGTGTGGATCTAGTGATAAAGTCAACCTCTGAACCGGTTTTACCTTCCACTGAAGCTCACATCAGGTGCACAGAGTTAAACACTCCATGTGTGTCAGAGAAGACAGCTTTCTATACCCTCACCAGTCAGCACTGCAGTACACACTACAAAGTGTTCAACACCTGCTATTCATCACTTGTAAATGTGTTACATATCATTTGCAGATCTTCCTTTTACATGATCCATCTCATTCCATCACTATACCCAAGCCTGAACTTTACATTTAAAAAAAAAAAAAAAAAAAAAAATTACACTCTGTCACCATTTAATCAGCACTTAATCATTTAATTTTTATTTTGTTTCCTATGGGACAGCTCCTCACCATAACATGAAAACGCACCATAAATTGATCATAAACATAGTCCATTTTGTGCATTTTATTCCAAGTATTCAGAAGTTGTACGATACCACCGTGTGTGGAAAAGATTCTTATTCCATAATATAATCATTATACATTAATAATCGCACATATCCGTCGTCTCATACATTTAAACTTTCAAAATTGGCGCTTCAAACACCGCGACACAGGTTGGTGGTAGTGACGTCAAACCGGTCGGTCCGTGTACATTTTGATCATTTCATTTCCTATTTTGAATGGAATAACGAGAAATGAAAAGACAGCTCATTTATTTGTTTTTTTGTTTAGTTTATTTTTCGTTTGTGATTTACAAATCGGTTTATGGCTTTGATATTTCATTCGTGCATGTGGGCGGCGCTGAAACACCCCTTTCATCTGATTGGTCAAACCACGCCGTCTTCAGGACAGCCTTATTTCTGCCAGGTAGAATAAGAGTCGGTATGGCATTGTCGAATCATCCCACTTTATAAGTTTTTGTCGCCACGTGAACCACCACTCGCTGACAAATCAGAAATGTGTTATATTTAACTATAATTAGTGCTGCTGCGAAACTTCGCCTCTAATGTACGACACTTGAGAGATTACAAGTCATACAGTATGCTGACAAGGAGTTTGGTGTATTATATAGGCCTATTATTTCTATTTTTTAGTAGGTTGATAAATGCAATGCAAATAGTTTATATAATATGAATAAAAATAAAATGTTTACTGTATGACGTATGGGCAACAAGGATTGGACGTAAAAATCAATGATAAACATGACCATGAGAACATGTCCATTTCCCACTCGCCTTTGAATGAGATCACTAGGTGTGTGTGTGTGTGTGTGTGTGCTCTCCGTAACTGAATGCAAGTGCAAAATTATTTTTGCAAACTGAAGAGCTCATAACTCATGGGAATGTATGATAATGTTTTTGTGATTGCATTTGTAATCATTTATATCTAATTTAATTTCTTAATTTTGTTCATGGAGATAACATGGACATCGTGTCATGGTTTAGTGGAAGATTGCTGCCATTTACTGGAAAACAAACATTTAAAATTAAAATAACATGAAATTTCAAGAACAGCCACTAGATGGCTGCAGTGCATCACTCACTGGCTCATTTGCCATTTCCCCGTAGGTATTTTTTTTGTAGATAGCCTATCTTTTCATTTAGATTTGTGTTTAGACATTAGTATAACATTAAAAATTTATCTTTGTCAAAGTATGATCACTGAAGTATCATTTTTTGCAATTATGTCACAATACAGTCAAACCTGAACGTGGTGTTGTGTGTGTGTGTGTGTGTGTGTGTGTGTGTGTGTGTGTGTGTGTGTGTTCTCCATCGTGGATGTGTTATGGTGCCACCCCTTCACTTCTGTGTGTGTTCTGCATTGTAGCTGATTATTTGTTTGACAAAATATGTAACAGAGAGCATTTTTATATAATCTCCCATTCAAATCAAGATCAGTTTTGGTTGCATGCATTGTTGTTACGATAAAATAATGTTTTGCGCATTACATTTGACATTGTATTGACTGACTCACACATCTGCCTACACTCTCAGGAGAAAGGTACAAAAGCTGTCACTGGAGTGGTGCCCTATCAAAAGGTACATCTACCTAGAGTGTATATTAGTTACATATTGGGTACCAAAGGTGTACAAAATGGTACATATTAGAACCCTTTTAAATGAAAACATCCCAGCAACAGCTTTTGTACCATTTTTCCTGACAGTGTAGCATGGATATTTCTAGTAATCCTGAAGACCTTGTTTAGCTGGTTCAGGTATGTTTGGATGGAGCTAAACTTTGCAGGACATTGATCCTCCAGGAGCAGGACACCCCTGACATGCTATTTACATTAATTGAATGTGATTTATTATCAACACCTAGTAGTACATCTTAAAATATAGAGCTCATGACAAATGAAAACAAAATAAAAGTAAATAATTAGAAAAATACTACCAGAGCTTTGCTGGACAAACATTGAATGCATAAAGCAGTGGGAATAAACAATACCTTGAAAAAGGTTAGCAAACTTCAGAGAAACATCAACCAATTAATCATGTAATAAAAATAACTAAAAAGTTCTGTCTAATTAATATAAAATGTTAAGAAGGTTGATTTTAAGTTGTATTCCACATATGATAGAATCTGTTAAATGTAATGTAGTAACATAACCCACTGGAATCACCTGACTGTAAGGCATTTATAAATGTTTATCCACTTCAAAACAAATAAATTACTCTTCTTAAGCCTTAATGGTCCCTTAATTGGACTAACGTTTTATTCCCTTGGGGTCAGATTGACCATTACAGAGCGATTGCATAAGGAAATATAAATTTTTTTATATGATAAACTATATATCATTTTTTTATTTACTTCTCAACTATGCATTTATGCTGTGTTTTTGTGGATATTTTGTAGTTTTTTACTTATTTACTGCACAATTACTTAACCATGCCATAAATTAGCTTATGAAAAATTGATTTTTAATGAAAAAATCACTTTAATGATGAACTTAATTAAATCTAAATTGTATTTGGACATTGCTTTATGTGTTAGGGATAAAATACTACCATCTACAGGTTTTTAGGAATTAAAGAAAGAAAGTGCAATGACCACATATATCCAATAGAGGTCAATAAGGACTCATTTCATTTTCACTTCATTTTTCTTGATGCTTCAACTTCTCACAACTTTGATATATTTTTGTGAACATGCTTGTTCCATGTTGCCTTTGTGCTCTAGTATTAGTCCTTCATTTATGTATGGAAATTTTTCAGATTTATGCCAGTTTTGATGATTTTATTTGATTTTAATTTCTATAAAAATGTTCTCTGTTGCAGTCACACACGTGTGTGTTTGTGTGTTTGTTTGTGTGTGTGTGTGTATGAGATACAAAGTTCGTTCCACTTTGTGTTTATGGTCTAGGACCAGACCTTTATTTAAATGTAGAAATATTCAGATTTATGCCAGTTTTGTTGATTTTATTTGCCAATTTCTACAAAAATGCCCTCTGTTGCAGTCACACAGTTTTATTTTGACAAAAAAAAAAAAAAAAATTAATTTTCCCATTCATTTTCAATTTCAACCCCGAGGACCTTTAACGTGATTTTTTTTTTTTTACACACCTTTAGAACAACCAAATCAAGCCCAGATTTTTGTGCATGTTTAGATAGATTATTTAGGAAAAGTCACAGAGTCTCATGCCACTGAGATGAAGGGAACACTTTTTAAAAACGAAGGAAACTGTCAGCGGGGTCAGATTGACCCAAATAGTGCTTTAGCATACCTGCATGTTTGTGCTTTTGAACACAGACCAGCTTACAGCTTCATCAATAAATCATATACTGATCATTTACTAATGGTTTGTTCATCATTTGTTCATGATTAACAATATATATATATATTTTTTTTTTTGAGTTAGTAAATCAATTTTGACATAAATACTTCATTTATTTATAAGGGAAAATTATTGCATCAACTAATAACTTACCAACCATCTATTACTGATATGTTTGATTTATTTCATGATTTACGCATTTTTTAAGAACTTACAACACATTTGTAAATCGTCAGCATACCACTTATTAATCATTTATGAATGTATAGTCATGTTTTGTAAATGATTCGTTCATCATTAACTAATAACTTATAAGTGACTTAACTGATTTAATAAAACATTAATAAAATGTTAGTATATCACTTATTAATTATTTATGATGTTTTGTAAATGATTAGTTCATCATTAACTAATAATTTATAAGTGACTTATAACTGAATGTTATTATAAAGTGTTACCGCCATTAGAATAATAAGACATTATAGGGTTGTTGCCAATCAAATAAAATCAGACAAATCCATCTTTGCACTGCAGAGGTGACAAAGAAGCTGCATCTGAAGTGGCATTTAGAAGTATTAACACAGACTGTTACAAATTCATAAATGTAATAAGATTAATGTTTTAAATAAAAAATATATGTATTATGGAAATATGAACTTTTGGAAAAAATGAAAATATACTTTAAATATCAAACTAAACCCTCCAGTAGGTGGCAACAAGGCTCTGTGTTAATGAATAAGACATTGATTCATTCATTCACTAATTTAACCGATTTGTTCAAAACAGCTGATTCATTCAGGAACAAAGCAAATGACTCTTGCTGCATCCCAATTCGCCTACTTATACTACGCCCTAAAAGTATGTACTCTTTTTGTGAACAAAAAGTACATACTTTTGAGTGTGTAGCAAAAGAGTAAACAAGCTTTGGGACATACTACTTGACTCGCATCCTGACACACATCCTGTCACTGTAAACTGGGCTGTCAATCATCTTAAATCCTCCACATTTCATTTCATTTCCTACCGTGTCGGAGAGAAATGCAGTAGCGCATTGATCTGCAGTCGCGGGTCTTTTTATGCGGAGAACTCTCCTCATATTAATGCATAATGATGCATTTAAAAGTTAATGGTCAAACGGATCTTTATAAAAGTCCACATTGTTATTGCAGATGAAATATAACACGGATAACATTAAATAAATATTTTTTTATCAGGTTAAACTGATTATTAGTCACTCAAACCTCTGTTGCACATATCCGCCATGTTTTGTCGTTTTTTAACACTTTTTACTTGTGTTTGTAGTTCTGAACTGAATCCTTGTCCAAAGCTCAATGGGTTGTGGGCAGTATTAGTCTTTACAGTGTGCATGGATCCACACTTTGAAAATCTACTGGAAATAGTAGACCATCTGGGGACTTTTGGCATATTCTTTTCAACATACTATGCTTTGGAATTGGGACACACTTATTTTTTATCTGGGCAGACGGAAATTATTATACATAAATGTACTATTATTTTTTCTTTATATATTTACGTAGCAACAGGCCGGCTCACATTGTCCAGCGGCCCACTGGGAAAAATCCCTGTGCTTCAGATGGCCAGTCTGCCCCTGCTTGAATGTTTAAACTGACAGGACTTAAAAACGTTTAACTCTATGATGTCGGAATTTTGCAATTAATCCGCAAATCACATGCTTTTTCAAACTGTGGGGCCTGGTCCGTACGGATCCAGATCAACTACGATTCCTACTAATTTGACATCACACATTCTGTGATGTGACTATCACAGATGCGCACATCACAATGTTCATGAAATTATATATCGTGCAGCCCTAAAATGCAGCTTTGGTAAGCAGAAGAGGCTAATCTCAAAAACATCTTTAAAAAAAATCTTACTGACAAGAAACTTTTAAATAGTAGTGCACTTCTTCCCTTGTTTTCTTGTTATTTATGACAACTACTTTCATCTTCATTAATGTGCAGTGCACTGTACAAAAATTGACAAATCATCACAGTCATCACAGGTTCCTGTGCTGGAAAGAGGGTGTTTGTATTCCTAAGTTTTTGTTTGTTTGTTTGTTTTTTGTCTGTTTTGTTTATTTCACTGTCACTGACATGTCAAAAATGTCACAGCTCAATATGCATTTCCGTACGTATTTTCTGATCTTATGTATTATATGTTTATAGGTGAGCTACTTGACAGCTACCAAGATGAGTAGAAAAGCACTGATCATTGCAGTGTTAAGTTTAGGTATGTGAGTTACTGATCATGCAAATTCTTAATTTCTCTTACTACTGTGTGACAGTTGCTCTATAATGAATGTTGCTTTAATTTTTTAACAACAGTATATTGTAGTGCTACTACTGAAACAACACTGAACATTATGACTGCACTAACTCAAACATCAGCAGGAACCACACCTACTGAAACTGCAACAACTCAAACATCAGAGGACAATACAACTACTGAAACTGCAACAACTCAGACATCACCAGACACTACAACTACTGAAACTGCAACAACTCAAACATCTCCGGAGACTACAGCTACTGAACCTACAACAACTCAAACATCTCCGGAGACTACAGCTACTGAACCTACAACAACTCAAACATCAGCGGATACTACAACCACTGAAATTGCAACAACTCAAGCATCAGCGGACAATACAACTACTGAAAGTGCAACAACTCAAACATCAGCAGACACTAAAACTACTGAAACGGCACCAACTCAAACATCAGCGGACACTACAACCCCTGAAACTGCAACAACTCAAACATCAGTGGACACTACAAACACTGAAACCGCAACAACTCAAACATCAGCGGACACTACAACTACTGAACCTACAATAACTCAAACATCAGCGGATACTACAACTACTGAAAGTGCAACAACTCAAACATCAGCAGACACTAAAACTACTGAAAATGCACCAACTCAAACATCAGCGGACACTACAACCTCTGAAACTGCAACAACTCAAACATCAGTGGACACTACAATCACTGAAACCGCAACAACTCAAACAACAAAGGACATTACGACTGCAGCAACTCAAACATCAGCGGGCACTACAACTACTGAACCTACAATAACTCAAACATCAGCGGATACTACAACTACTGAAACTGCAACAACTCAGACATCACCAGACACTACAACTACTGAAACTGCAACAACTCAAACAGCAGCGGACACTACAACGACTGAAACTGCACCAACTCAAACATCTCCGGAGACTACAGCTACTGAACCTACAACAACTCAAACATCAGCGGATACTACAACTACTGAAATTGCAACAACTCAAAAATCAGCAGACACTACAACTACTGAAACTGCAACAACTCAAACATCAGCAGATGCTACAACTACTGAAACTGTAACAACTCAAACAGCAGCGGACACTACAACTACTGAAACTGCACCAACTCAAACATCTCCGGAGACTACAGCTACTGAACCTACAACAACTCAAACATCAGCGGATACTACAACTACTGAAATTGCAACAACTCAAAAATCAGCAGACACTACAACTACTGAAACTGCAACAACTCAAACATCAGCAGATGCTACAACTACTGAAACTGTAACAACTCAAACAGCAGCGGACACTACAACTACTGAAACTGCACCAACTCAAACATCTCCGGAGACTACAGCTACTGAACCTACAACAACTCAAACATCAGCGAATACTACAACTACTGAAAGTGCAACAACTCAAACATCAGCAGACACTAAAACTACTGAAACTGCACCAACTCAAACATCAGCGGACACTACAACCACTGAAACTGCAACAACTCAAAGATCAGCGTCCACTACAACCACTGAAACCGCAACAACTCAAACATCAGTGGACACTACAATCACTGAAACAGCAACAACTCAAACAACAAAGGACATTACGACTACAACAACTCAAACATCAGCGGACACTACAACTACTGAACCTAGAACAACTCAAACATCAGTGGACACTACAACTACTGAAACTGCAACAACTCAAACATCAGCGGACAATACAACTACTGAAACTGCAACAACTCAGAAATCACCAGACACTACAACTACTGAAACTGCAACAACTCAAACAGCAGCGGACACTACAACCACTGAAACTGCACCACCTCAAACATCTCCGGAGACTACAGCTACTGAACCTACAACAACTCAAACATCAGTGGATACTACAACTACTGAAATTGCAACAACTCAAAAATCAGCAGACACTACAACTACTGAAACTGCAACAACTCAAACATCAGTGGACACTACAACCACTGAAACTGCAACAACTCAAACATCAGTGGCCACTACAACCACTGAAACCGCAACAACTCAAACATCAGCGGACACTACAACTACTGAAACTGCACCAACTCAAACATCTCCGGAGACTACAGCTACTGAACCTACAACAACTCAAACATCAGCGGATACTACAACTACTGAAAGTGCAACAACTCAAACATCAGCAGACACTAAAACTACTGAAACTGCAACAACTCAAACATCAGTGGACACTACAACCACTGAAACTGCAACAACTCAAACATCAGTGGCCACTACAACCACTGAAACCGCAACAACTCAAACATCAGCGGACACTACAACTACTGAAACTGCACCAACTCAAACATCTCCGGAGACTACAGCTACTGAACCTACAACAACTCAAACATCAGCGGATACTACAACTACTGAAAGTGCAACAACTCAAACATCAGCAGACACTAAAACTACTGAAACTGCACCAACTCAAACATCAGTGGACACTACAACACCTGAAACTGCAACAACTCAAACATCAGTGGACACTACAATCACTGAAACCGCAACAACTCAAACAACAAAGGACATTACGACTACAACAACTCAGACATCAGCGGACACTACAACTACTGAACCTACCACAACTCAAACGTCAGCGGACACTACAACTACTGCAACTGCAACAACTCAAAAATCAGCAGGCACTACAACTACTGAACCGGCACCAACTCAAACATCAGTGGACACTACAACCACTGAAACAGCAACAACTCAAACATCAGCGGACACTACAACCACTGAAACTGCAACAACTAAAACATCGGCAGACACTACGAACACTGAACCTGCAACGACTCAAACATCGGCGGACACTACAACCACTGAAACTGCACCAACTCAAACATCAGCGGACACTACAACTACTGAAAGTGGAACAACTCAAACATCATCAGACACTACAACTACTGAAAGTGGAACGACTCAAACATCACCAGACACGACAACTACTGAAACTGCACGAAGTCAAACATCAGTGGACACTACAACCACTGAAACAGCAACAACTCAAACATCGGCGGACACTACAACTACTGAAAGTGGAACAACTCAAACATCATCAGACACTACAACTACTGAAAGTGGAACGACACAAACATCATCAGACAATACAACTACTGAAAGTGGAACGACTCAAACATCATCAGACACTACAACTACTGAAACTGCACCAACTCAAACATCTCCGGAGACTACAGCTACTGAACCTACAACAACTCAAACATCAGCGGATAATACAACCACTGAAATTGCAACAACTCAAACATCAATGGACATTACAACTACTGAACCTACAACAACTCAAACATCAGTGGACACTACAACCACAGAAACCACAACAACTCAAACATCAGCAGACACGACAACCACTGAAACTGCAACAACACAAACATCAGCGGACACTACAACTACTGAAACTGCACCAACTCAAACATCAGCGGACACTACAACTACTGAAAGTGGAACAACTCAAACATCACCAGACACTACAACTACTGAAACTGCACCAAGTCAAACATCAGTGGACACTACAACTACTGAAAGTGGAACAACTCAAACATCACCAGATACTATAACTACTGAAACTGCACCAACTCAAACATCTCTGGAGACTACAGCTACTGAACCTACAACAACTCAAACATCAGCGGATAATACAACCACTGAAATTGCAACAACTCAAACATCAATGGACATTACAACTACTGAACCTACAACAACTCAAACATCACCAGACACTACAGCTACTGAAACTGCAACAACTCAAAGATCAGCGTCCACTACAACCACTGAAACCGCAACAACTCAAACATCAGTGGACACTACAACCACTGAAACCGCAACAACTCAAACATCAGTGGACACTAAAACCGCTGAACCTGCAACAACTCAAACAACAGCAGACACTATAACCGCTGAAACTGCAACAACTCAAACATTAGCGGACACTACGACCTCTGAAACTGCAACAACTCAAACATTAGCGGACACTACGACCACTGAACCTGCAAACACTGAAACAATAGCAGACACTACAACCACTGAAACTGCAACAACTCAAACATCAGCAGACACTACTGAAACTGCAACAACTCAAACATCAGCAGACACTACAACTACTGAATCTGCAACAACTCAAACATCAGCGGATACTACAACTACTGAAATTACAACTCAAACATTAGCAGACACTACAACCACTGAGACTGCTACAACTCAAACATCAGCAGACACTACAACCACTGAGCCTGCAACAACTCAAACATCGGCAGACACTACACCCACTGAAACTGCAACAACTCAAACATCACTGGACACTACAATCACTGAAACTGCAACAACTCAAACATCAGCGGACACTACAACCACTGAAACTGCAACAACTCAAACATCAGCAGACACAACAACTACTGAAAGTGCAACAACTCAAACATCAGCGGACACTACAACCACTGAACCTACAACAACTCAGACATCACCAGACACTACAACTACTGAAACTGCAACAACTCAGACATCACCAGACACTACAACTACTGAAACTGCAACAACTCAAACAGCAGCGGACACTACAACCACTGAAACCGCAACAACTCAAACAACAAAGGACATTACGACTACAACAACTCAAACATCAGCGGACACAACAACTACTGAAAGTGCAACAACTCAAACATCAGCGGACACTACAACCACTGAACCTACAACAACTCAAACATCAGCGGACAATACAACTACTGAAACTGCACCACCTCAAACATCTCCGGAGACTACAACCACTGAAACTGCACCACCTCAAACATCTCCGGAGACTACAGCTACTGAACCTACAACAACTCAAACATCAGCGGATACTACAACTACTGAAATTGCAACAACTCAAAAATCAGCAGACACTACAACTACTGAAACTGCAACAACTCAAACATCAGCAGACACTAAAACTACTGAAACGGCACCAACTCAAACATCAGCGGACACTACAACTCCTGAAACTGCAACAACTCAAACATCAGTGGACACTACAACCACTGAAACTGCAACAACTCAAACATCAGTGGCCACTACAACCACTGAAACCGAAACAACTCAAACATCAGCGGACACTACAACTACTGAAACTGCAACAACTCAAACAACAAAGGACATTACGACTGCAGCAACTCAAACATCAGCGGGCACTACAACTACTGAACCTACAATAACTCAAACATCAGCAGATGCTACAACTACTGAAACTGTAACAACTCAAACAGCAGCGAACACTACAACTACTGAAACTGCACCAACTCAAACATCTCCGGAGACTACAGCTACTGAACCTACAACAACTCAAACATCAGCGGATACTACAACTACTGAAAGTGCAACAACTCAAACATCAGCAGACACTAAAACTACTGAAACTGCACCAACTCAAACATCAGCGGACACTACAACACCTGAAACTGCAACAACTCAAACATCAGTGGACACTACAATCACTGAAACCGCAACAACTCAAACATCAGCGGACACTACAACTACTGAACCTACCACAACTCAAACATCAGCGGACACTACAACTACTGCAACTGCAACAACTCAAAAATCAGCAGACACTACAACTACTGAAACGGCACCAACTCAAACATCAGTGGACACTACAACCACTGAAACAGCAACAACTCAAACATCAGCGGACACTACAACCACTGAAACTGCAACAACTCAAACATCGGCAGACACTACGAACACTGAACCTGCAACGACTCAAACATCGGCGGACACTACAACCACTGAAACTGCACCAACTCAAACATCAGCGGACACTACAACTACTGAAAGTGGAACAACTCAAACATCAGCGGACACTACAACTACTGAGACTGCAGCAACTCAAACATCAGCGGACACTACAACCACTGAAACTGCAACAACTCAGACATCAGTGGACACTACAACAACTGAAACTGCAACAACTCAAACATCAGCAGACACTACAACAACTGAAACTGCAACAACTCAAACATCAGCAGACACTACAATCACTGAACCTGTAAGAACTCAAACATCACTGGACACTACAACCACTGAAACTGCAACAACTCAAACATCACCGGACACTACAACCACTGAAACTGCAGCAACTCAAACATCAGCGGACACTAGAACCACTGAAACTGCAACAACTCAAACATCAACGGACATTACAATCACTGAGCCTGCAACAACTCAAACATCGGCGGACACTGCAACTACTGAACCTCAAACATCAGCGTACACTACAACCACTGAAACTGCAACAACTCAAACATCAGC
Source organism: Ctenopharyngodon idella (assembly GCF_019924925.1). Lineage (NCBI taxonomy): Eukaryota > Metazoa > Chordata > Actinopteri > Cypriniformes > Xenocyprididae > Ctenopharyngodon > Ctenopharyngodon idella. The sequence goes on from NC_067226.1 coordinate 49,995,625, forward strand.
AGACACTACAACCACTGAGCCTGCAACAACTCAAACATCGGCAGACACTACACCCACTGAAACTGCAACAACTCAAATATCACCAGACACTACAATCACTGAAACTGCAACAACTCAAACATCAGCGGACACTACAACAACTGAAACTGCAACAACTCAAACATCAGCAGACACAACAACTACTGAAAGTGCAACAACTCAAACATCAGCGGACACTACAACTACTGAGACTGCAGCAACTCAAACATCAGCAGACACTACAACCACTGAAACTGCAACAACTCAGACATCAGTGGACACTACAACAACTGAAACTGCAACAACTCAAACATCAGCAGACACTACAACCACTGAAACTGCAACAACTCAAACATCAGCAGACACTACAATCACTGAACCTGTAAGAACTCAAACATCACTGGACACTACAACCACTGAAACTGCAACAACTCAAACATCACCGGACACTACAACCACTGAAACTGCAGCAACTCAAACATCAGCGGACACTACAACCACTGAAACTGCAACAACTCAAACATCAGTGGACACTACAACAACTGAACCAGCAAGAACTCAAACATCAGCAGACACTACAACCACTGAGCCTGCAACAACTCAAACATCAGCGGACACTACAATCACTGAGCCTGCAACAACTCAAACATCGGCGGACACTGCAACTACTGAAATTGCAACAACTCAAACATCAGCGAACGCAACAATTGAAACATCAGTGGACACTACAACCATTGTAACCGCAACAACTCAAACATCAGAGGACACTACAAATACTGAACCAGCAACAACTCAAACATCAGCAGACACTACAACCACTGAGACTGCAGCAACTCAAACATCAGCGGACACTACAACTACTGAACTTCAAACATCAGCGTACACTACAACCACTGAAACTGCAACAACTCAAACATCAGCAGACACTACAACCACTGAAACGACAACAACTCAAACATCAGTGGACACTACAACCACTGAAACCGCAACAACTCAAACATCAGCAGAAACAACAATTCAAACATCAGTGGACACTACAACCACTGAACCTGCAACAACTCAAACAACAGCGGACACTACAACCACTGAAACTGCACCACCTCAAACATCTCCGGAGACTACAGCTACTGAACCTACAACAACTCAAACATCAGCGGATACTACAACTACTGAAATTGCAACAACTCAAAAATCAGCAGACACTACAACTACTGAAACTGCAACAACTCAAACATCAGCAGACACTAAAACTACTGAAACGGCACCAACTCAAACATCAGCGGACACTACAACTCCTGAAACTGCAACAACTCAAACATCAGTGGCCACTACAACCACTGAAACCGAAACAACTCAAACATCAGCGGACACTACAACTACTGAAACTGCAACAACTCAAACAACAAAGGACATTACGACTGCAGCAACTCAAACATCAGCGGGCACTACAACTACTGAACCTACAATAACTCAAACATCAGCAGATGCTACAACTACTGAAACTGTAACAACTCAAACAGCAGCGAACACTACAACTACTGAAACTGCACCAACTCAAACATCTCCGGAGACTACAGCTACTGAACCTACAACAACTCAAACATCAGCGGATACTACAACTACTGAAAGTGCAACAACTCAAACATCAGCAGACACTAAAACTACTGAAACTGCACCAACTCAAACATCAGCGGACACTACAACACCTGAAACTGCAACAACTCAAACATCAGTGGACACTACAATCACTGAAACCGCAACAACTCAAACATCAGCGGACACTACAACTACTGAACCTACCACAACTCAAACATCAGCGGACACTACAACTACTGCAACTGCAACAACTCAAAAATCAGCAGACACTACAACTACTGAAACGGCACCAACTCAAACATCAGTGGACACTACAACCACTGAAACAGCAACAACTCAAACATCAGCGGACACTACAACCACTGAAACTGCAACAACTCAAACATCGGCAGACACTACGAACACTGAACCTGCAACGACTCAAACATCGGCGGACACTACAACCACTGAAACTGCACCAACTCAAACATCAGCGGACACTACAACTACTGAAAGTGGAACAACTCAAACATCAGCGGACACTACAACTACTGAGAATGCAGCAACTCAAACATCAGCGGACACTACAACCACTGAAACTGCAACAACTCAGACATCAGTGGACACTACAACAACTGAAACTGCAACAACTCAAACATCAGCAGACACTACAACAACTGAAACTGCAACAACTCAAACATCAGCAGACACTACAATCACTGAACCTGTAAGAACTCAAACATCACTGGACACTACAACCACTGAAACTGCAACAACTCAAACATCACCGGACACTACAACCACTGAAACTGCAGCAACTCAAACATCAGCGGACACTAGAACCACTGAAACTGCAACAACTCAAACATCAGCGGACACTACAATCACTGAGCCTGCAACAACTCAAACATCGGCGGACACTGCAACTACTGAACCTCAAACATCAGCGTACACTACAACCACTGAAACTGCAACAACTCAAACATCAGCAGACACTACAACCACTGAGCCTGCAACAACTCAAACATCGGCAGACACTACACCCACTGAAACTGCAACAACTCAAATATCACCAGACACTACAATCACTGAAACTGCAACAACTCAAACATCAGCGGACACTACAATCACTGAGCCTGCAACAACTCAAACATCGGCGGACACTGCAACTACTGAACCTCAAACATCAGCGTACACTACAACCACTGAAACTGCAACAACTCAAACATCAGCAGACACTACAACCACTGAGCCTGCAACAACTCAAACATCGGCAGACACTACACCCACTGAAACTGCAACAACTCAAATATCACCAGACACTACAATCACTGAAACTGCAACAACTCAAACATCAGCGGACACTACAACAACTGAAACTGCAACAACTCAAACATCAGCAGACACAACAACTACTGAAAGTGCAACAACTCAAACATCAGCAGACACTACAACCACTGAAACTGCAACAACTCAGACATCAGTGGACACTACAACAACTGAAACTGCAACAACTCAAACATCAGCAGACACTACAACCACTGAAACTGCAACAACTCAAACATCAGCAGACACTACAATCACTGAACCTGTAAGAACTCAAACATCACTGGACACTACAACCACTGAAACTGCAACAACTCAAACATCACCGGACACTACAACCACTGAAACTGCAGCAACTCAAACATCAGCGGACACTACAACCACTGAAACTGCAACAACTCAAACATCAGTGGACACTACAACAACTGAACCAGCAAGAACTCAAACATCAGCAGACACTACAACCACTGAGCCTGCAACAACTCAAACATCAGCGGACACTACAATCACTGAGCCTGCAACAACTCAAACATCGGCGGACACTGCAACTACTGAAATTGCAACAACTCAAACATCAGCGGACACTACAACCACTGAAACTGCAACAACTCAAACATCAGTGGACACTACAACAACTGAACCAGCAAGAACTCAAACATCAGCAGACACTACAACCACTGAAACTGCAGCAACTCAAACATCAGCGGACACTGCAACTACTGAACCTCAAACATCAGCGTACACTACAACCACTGAAACTGCAACAACTCAAACATCAGCAGACACTACAACTACTGAAATTGCAACAACTCAAACATCAGCGAACGCAACAATTGAAACATCAGTGGACACTACAACCATTGTAACCACAACAATTCAAACATCAGAGGACACTACAACCACTGAACCAGCAACAACTCACACATCAGCAGACACTACAACCACTGAGACTGCAGCAACTCAAACATCAGCAGACACTACAACCACTGAAACCACAACAACTCAAACATCAGTGGACACTACAACCACTGAAACCGCAACAACTCAAACATCAGCAGACACAACAACTCAAACATCAGCAGACACTACAACTACAGAAACTGCAACAACTCAAACATCAGCAGACACTACAACCACTGAAACTGCAACAACTCAAACATCAGCAGACACTACAATCACTGAACCTGTAAGAACTCAAACATCACTGGACACTACAACCACTGAAACTGCAACAACTCAAACATCAGCGGACACTACAACCACTGAAACTGCAACAACTCAAACATCAGTGGACACTACAACAACTGAACCAGCAAGAACTCAAACATCAGCAGACACTACAACCACTGAAACTGCAGCAACTCAAACATCAGCGGACACTGCAACTACTGAACCTCAAACATCAGCGTACACTACAACCACTGAAACTGCAACAACTCAAACATCAGCAGACACTACAACTACTGAAATTGCAACAACTCAAACATCAGCGAACGCAACAATTGAAACATCAGTGGACACTACAACCATTGTAACCACAACAATTCAAACATCAGAGGACACTACAACCACTGAACCAGCAACAACTCAAACATCAGCAGACACTACAACCACTGAGACTGCAGCAACTCAAACATCAGCAGACACTACAACCACTGAAACCACAACAACTCAAACATCAGTGGACACTACAACCACTGAAACCGCAACAACTCAAACATCAGCAGACACAACAACTACAGAAACTGCAACAACTCAAACATCAGCAGACACTACAACCGCTGAAACTGCAACAACTCAAACATCAGCAGACACTACAACTACAGAAACTGCAACAACTCAAACATCAGCAGACACTACAACCACTGAAACCGCAACAACTCAAACATCAGCAGACACAACAACTACTGAAACTGCAACAACTCAAACATCAGCAGACATAACAACTACTGAAAGTGCAACAACTCAAACATCAGCGGACACTACAACTACTGAGACTGCAGCAACTCAAACATCAGCGGACACTACAACCACTGAAACTGCAACAACTCAGACATCAGTGGACACTACAACAACTGAAACTGCAACAACTCAAACATCACCGGACACTACAACCACTGAAACTGCAGCAACTCAAACATCAGCGGACACTACAACCACTGAAACTGCAACAACTGAAACATCAGTGGACACTACAACAACTGAACCAGCAAGAACTCAAACATCAGCGGACACTACAAGCACTGAGCCTGCAACAACTCAAACATCGGCGGACACTGCAACTACTGAACCTCAAACATCAGCGTACACTACAACCACTGAAACTGCAACAACTCAAACATCAGCAGACACTACAACTACTGAAATTGCAACAACTCAAACATCAGCGAACGCAACAATTGAAACATCAGTGGACACTACAACCATTGTAACCGCAACAACTCAAACATCAAAGGACACTACAACCACTGAAACTGCAACAACTCAAACATCACCGGACATTACAACTACTGAACCAGCAACAACTCAAACATCAGCAGACACTACAACCACTGAGACTGCAGCAACTCAAACATCAGTGGACACTACAACTACTGAACCTCAAACATCAGCGTACACTACAACCACTGAAACTGCAACAACTCAAACATCAGCAGACACTACAACCACTGAAACCACAACAACTCAAACATCAGTGGACACTACAACCACTGAAACCGCAACAACTCAAACATCAGCAGACACAACAACTCAAACATCAGTGGACACTACAACCACTGAACCTGCAACAACTCAAACAACAGCAGACACTAGAACCGCTGAAACTGCAACAAGTCAAACATCAGCAGACACTACAACCACTGAAACTGCAACAACTCAAACATCAGCAGACACTACAACTACAGAAACTGCAACAACTCAAACATCAGCAGACACTACAACCACTGAAACCGCAACAACTCAAACATCAGCAGACACAACAACTACTGAAACTGCAACAACTCAAACATCAGCAGACACTACAACCACTGAAACTGCAACAACTCAAACATCAGCAGACACTACAACTACAGAAACTGCAACAACTCAAACATCAGCAGACACAATAACTACTGAATCTGCAACAACTCAAACATCAGCAGACACTACAACCACTGAGACTGCAGCAACTCAAACATCAGCGGACACTACAGTCACTGAATCTGCAACAACTCAAACATCAGCAGACACTACAACTACTGAAATTACAACAACTCAAACATCAGCGGACACTACAGTCACTGAAACTGCAACAACTCCAAAATCAGCGGACACTACAACCACTGAAACTGCAACAACTCAAACATCAGCAGACACTACAACCACTGAGACTGCAGCAACTCAAACATCAGCGGACACTACAACCACTGAAACTGCAACAACTCAATCATCAGTGGACACTACAACCACTGAAACTGCAACAACTCAAACATCAGCAGACACTACAATCACTGAAACTGCAACAACTCAAACATCAGCGGACACTACAACCACTGAAACTGCAACAACTCAAACATCAGCGGACACAACAACTCAAACATCAGTGGACACTACAACCACTGAACCTGCAACAACTCAAACAACAGTAGACACTAGAACCGCTGAAACTGCAACAACTCAAACATCAGCAGACACTACAACTACAGAAACTGCAACAACTCAAACATCAGCAGACACTACAACTACTGAAACTGCAACAACTCAAACATCAGCAGACACAATAACCACTGAATCTGCAACAACTCAAACATCAGCGGACACCACAACCACTGAAACTGCAACAACTCAAACATCAGCGGACACTGCAATCACTGAAACCGCAACAACTCAAACATCAGCGGATGCAACAACTCAAACATCAGTGGACACTACAACCACTGAAACCGCAACAATTCAAACATCAGCGGATGCAACAACTCAAACATCAGTGGACACTACAACCACTGAACCTGCAACAACTCAAACAATAGAAGACAATACAACCACTGAAACTGCAACAACTCAAACATCAGCAGACACAACAACTACTGAAAGTGCAACAACTCAAACATCAGCGGACACTACAACTACTGAACCAGCAAGAACTCAAACATCAGCGGACACTACAACCACTGAAACTGCAACAACTCAAACATCAGTGGACACTACAACAACTGAAACTGCAACAACTCAAACATCAGCAGACACTACAATCACTGAAACTGCAACATCTCAAACATCACTGGACACTACAACCACTCAAACTGCAACAACTCAAACATCTCCGGACACTACAACTACTGAACCAGCAACAACTCAAACATCAGCAGACACTACAACCACTGAGACTGCAGCAACTCAAACATCAGCGGACACTACAACCACTGAAACTGCAACAACTCAAACATCATTGGACACTACAACAACTGAAACTGAAACAGCTCAAACATCAGCAGACACTACAACCACTGAAACTGCAACAACTCAAACATCAGCAGACACTACAATCACTGAACCTGCAACAACTCAAACATCACTGGACACTACAACCACTGAAACTGCAACAACTCAAACATCAGCAGACACTACAACTACTGAAACTGCAACAACTCAAACATCAGCAGACACTACAACTCAAACATCATTGGACACTACAACCACTGAACCTGCAACAACTCAAACATCAGTGGATACTACAACTACTGAAATTACAACAACTCAAACATCAGCGGACACTACAGTCACTGAAACTGCAACAACTCCAACATCCGTGGACACTACAAACACTGAAAGTGCAACAACTCAAACATCAGCAGACACTACAATCACTGAAACTACAACAACTCAAACATCAACGGACACTACAACCACTGAAACTGCAACAACTCAAACATCAGCGGACACTACAACTACAGAAACTGCAACAACTCAAACATCAGCAGACACTACAACTACTGAAACCGTAACAACTCAAACATCAGCAGACATTACAACCACTGAAACTGCAACAACTCAAACATCAGTGGACACTACAACCACTGAAACTGCAACAACTCAAACATCATCAGACACTACAATCACTGAAACTGCAACAACTCAAACATCAGCAGACACTGCAATCACTGAACCTGCAAAAACTCAAACAGCACTGGACACTACAACTACTGAACCAGCAACAACTCAAACATCAGCAGACACTACAACCACTGAAAATGCAACAACTCAAACATCAGCAGACACTACAACTACTGAACCTCAAACATCAGCGTACACTACAACCACCGAAACTGCAACAATTCAAACATCAGCAGACACTACAACTACTGAAACTGCAACAACTCAAACATCAGCGGACACTACAACCACTGAGACTGCAGCAACTCAAATGACAGTGGACACTACAACCACTGAAAGTGCTACAACTCAAACATCAGCAGACACTACAACTACTGAAACTGCAACAACTCAAACATCAGCAGACACTACAACCACTGAATCTGCAACAACTCAAACATCAGCGGATACTACAACTACTGAAATTACAACAACTCAAACATCAGCGGACACTACAGTCACTGAAACTGCAACAACTCCAACATCAGTGGACACTACAAACACTGAAACTGCAACAACTCAAACATCAGCAGACACTACAATCACTGAAACTACAACAACTCAAACATCAGCGGACACTACAACCACTGAAACTGCAACAACTCAAACATCAGCGGACACTACAACTACAGAAACTGCAACAACTCAAACATCAGCAGACACCACAATCACTGAAACTGCAACAACTCAAACATCAGCGGACACTGCAATCACTGAACCTGCAAAAACTCAAACAACACTGGACACTACAACTACTGAACCAGCAACAACTCAAACATCAGCAGAAACTACAACCACTGAAAATGCAACAACTCAAACATCAGTAGACACTACAACTACTGAACCTCAAACATCAGCAGACACTACAACTACTGAACCAGCAACAACTCAAACATCAGCAGACACTACAACCACTGAAACTGCAACAACTCAAACATCACTGGACACTACAGTCACTGAAACTGCAACAACTCCAACATCAGTGGACACTACAAACACTGAAACTGCAACAACTCAAACATCAGCAGACACTACAATCACTGAAACTACAACAACTCAAACATCAGCGGACACTACAACCACTGAAACTGCAACAACTCAAACATCAGCGGACACTACAACTACAGAAACTGCAACAACTCAAACATCAGCAGACACTACAATCACTGAAACTGCAACAACTCAAACATCAGCGGACACTGCAATCACTGAACCTGCAAAAACTCAAACAACACTGGACACTACAACTACTGAACCAGCAACAACTCAAACATCAGCAGAAACTACAACCACTGAAAATGCAACAACTCAAACATCAGCAGACACTACAACTACTGAACCTCAAACATCAGCGTACACTACAACCACTGAAACTGCAACAACTCAAACATCAGCAGACACTACAACTACTGAAACTGCAACAACTCAAACATCAGCGGACACTACAACCACTGAGACTGCAGCAACTCAAACATCAGCAGACACTACAACCACTGAGCCTGCAACAACTCAAACATCAGCAGACACTAGAATCACTGAAACTGCAACAACTCAAACATCAGCGGATGCAACAACTCAAACATCAGCGGACACTACAACCACTGAGACTGCAGCAACTCAAACATCAGCAGACACTACAACCACTGAGCCTGCAACAACTCAAACATCAGCAGACACTACAACCACTGAAACTGCAACAACTCAAACATCACTGGACACTACAACTACTGAACCAGCAACAACTCAAACATCAGCAGACACTACAACCACTGAGACTGCAGCAACTCAAACTTCAGCGGACACTACAACCACTGAAACTGCAACAAATCAAACATCAGCGGACACTACAACCACTGAAACTGCAACAACTCAAACATCAGCAGACACTACAACCACTGAAACTGCAACAACTCAAACATCAGCGGACACTACAACCACTAAGACTGCAGCAACTCAAACGTCAGTGGACACTACAACCACTGAAAGTGCTACAACTCAAACATCAGCAGACACTACAACCACTGAGCCTGCAACAACTCAAACATCGGCAGACACTACACCGACTGAAACTGCAACAACTCAAACATCACCGGACACAACAACTACTGAAAGTGCAACAACTCAAACATCAGTGGACACTACAACCACTGAACCTGCAACAACTCTAACAACAGCAGACAGTAAAACCACTGAAACTGCAACAACTCAAAAATCAGCAGACACTACCACTACAGAAACTGCAACAACTCAAACATCAGCAGACACTACAACTACTGAAACTGCAACAACTCAAACATCAGCAGACACTACAACTACTGAATCCGCAACAACTCAAACATCAGGGGACACTACAACTACTGAAAGTGCAACAACTCAAACATCAGCGGATACTACAACTACTGAAATTACAACAACTCAAACATCAGCGGACACTACAGTCACTGAAACTGCAACAACTCCAACATCAGCGGACACTACAACCACTGAAACTGCAACAACTCAAACATCAGCGGACACAACAACTCAAACATCAGTGCACACTACAACCACTGAACCTGCAACAACTCAAACATCAGCAGACACTACAATCACTGAAACTGCAACAACTCAAACATCAGGGGACACTACAACTACTGAAAGTGCAACAACTCAAACATCAGCGGATACTACAACTACTGAAATTACAACAACTCAAACATCAGCGGACACTACAGTCACTGAAACTGCAACAACTCCAACATCAGCGGACACTACAACCACTGAAACTGCAACAACTCAAACATCAGCGGACACAACAACTCAAACATCAGTGCACACTACAACCACTGAACCTGCAACAACTCAAACATCAGCAGACACTACAATCACTGAAACTGCAACAACTCAAACATCAGCGGACACTACAACTACTGAAACTGCAACAACTCAAACATCAGCGGACACTACAACTACTGAAACTGCAACAACTCAAACATTAGCAGACACTACGACCACTGAACCTGCAACAACTCAAACATCAGCAGACACTACAATCACTGAAACTGCAACAACTCAAACATCACTGGACACTACAACTACTGAACCGGCAACAACTCAAACATCAGCAGACACTACAACCACTGAGAATGCAACAACTCAAACATCGGCGGACACTACAACTACTGAACCTCAAACATCAGCGTACACTACAACCACTGAAAGTGCAACAACTCAAATATCAGCAGACACTACAACCACTGAAAGTGCAACAACTCAAACATCAGCAGACACTACAACTGCTGAATCCGCAACAACTCAAACATCAGAAGACACTACAACTACTGAAACTGCAACAACTCAAACATCAGCAGACACTACAACTACTGAGACTGCAGCAACTCAAACATCAGCAGACACTACAACTACAGAAACTGCAACAACTCAAACATCAGCAGACACTACAACTACTGAAACTGTCACAACTCAATCATCAGCAGACACTACAACTACTGAGACTGCAACAACTCAAACATCAGCAGACACTACAACTACAGAAACTGCAACAACTCAAACATCAGCAGACACTACAACTACTGAAACTGTCACAACTCAATCATCAGCAGACACTACAACCACTGAGACTGCAACAACTCAAACATCAGCGGACACTACAACCACTGAAACGGCAACAACTCAAACATCAGTGGACACTACAACTACTGAAACTGCAACAACTCAAACATCAGCGGACACTACAACCACTGAATCCGCAACAACTCAAACATCAGCGGATGCAACAACTCAAACATCAGTGGACACTACAACTACTGAAACCGCAACAACTCAAACATCAGCGGACACAACAACTCAAACATCAGTGGACACTACAACCACTGAACCTGCAACAACTCAAACAACAGCAGACACTAGATCCGCTGAAACTGCAACAACTCAAACATCAGCGGACACTACAACTACTGAAACTGCAACAACTCAAACATTAGCAGACACTACGACCACTGAACCTGCAACAACTCAAACATCAGCAGACACTACAATCACTGAAACTGCAACAACTCAAACATCACTGGACACTACTACTACTGAACCGGCAACAACTCAAACATCAGCAGACACTACAACCACTGAGAATGCAACAACTCAAACATCGGCGGACACTACAACTACTGAACCTCAAACATCAGCGTACACTACAACCACTGAAAGTGCAACAACTCAAACATCAGCAGACACTACAACCACTGAAAGTGCAACAACTCAAACATCAGCAGACACTACAACTGCTGAATCCGCAACAACTCAAACATCAGAAGACACTACAACTACTGAAACTGCAACAACTCAAACATCAGCAGACACTACAACTACTGAGACTGCAGCAACTCAAACATCAGCAGACACTACAACTACAGAAACTGCAACAACTCAAACATCAGCAGACACTACAACTACTGAGACTGCAGCAACTCAAACATCAGCAGACACTACAACTACAGAAACTGTCACAACTCAATCATCAGCAGACACTACAACTACAGAAACTGTCACAACTCAATCATCAGCAGACACTACAACTACTGAGACTGCAACAACTCAAACATCAGCAGACACTACAACTACAGAAACTGCAACAACTCAAACATCAGCAGACACTACAACTACTGAAACTGTCACAACTCAATCATCAGCAGACACTACAACCACTGAGACTGCAACAACTCAAACATCAGCGGACACTACAACCACTGAAACGGCAACAACTCAAACATCAGTGGACACTACAACTACTGAAACTGCAACAACTCAAACATCAGCGGACACTACAACCACTGAATCCGCAACAACTCAAACATCAGCGGATGCAACAACTCAAACATCAGTGGACACTACAACTACTGAAACCGCAACAACTCAAACATCAGCGGACACAACAACTCAAACATCAGTGGACACTACAACCACTGAACCTGCAACAACTCAAACAACAGCAGACACTAGATCCGCTGAAACTGCAACAACTCAAACATCAGCAGACACTACAACTACTGAGACTGCAGCAACTCAAACATCAGCAGACACTACAAGTACAGAAACTGCAACAACTCAAACATCAGCAGACACTACAACTACTGAAACTGCAACAACTCAAACATCAGCAGACACTACAACTACTGAGACTGCAGCAACTCAAACATCAGCAGACACTACAACTACAGAAACTGCAACAACTCAAACATCAGCATACACTACAACTACTGAAACTGTCACAACTCAAACATCAGCAGACACTACAACTACTGAAACTGCAACAACTCAAACATCAGCAGACACTACAACTACTGAGACTGCAGCAACTCAAACATCAGCAGACACTACAACCACTGAGACTGCAACAACTCAAACATCAGCGGACACTACAACCACTGAAACGGCAACAACTCAAACATCAGTGGACACTACAACCACTGAATCCGCAACAACTCAAACATCAGCGGATGCAACAACTCAAACATCAGTGGACACTACAACTACTGAAACCGCAACAACTCAAACATCAGCGGACACTACAACCACTGAACCTGCAACAACTCAAACAACAGCAGACACTAGATCCGCTGAAACTGCAACAACTCAAACATCAGCAGACACTACAACTACTGAGACTGCAGCAACTCAAACATCAGCAGACACTACAAGTACAGAAACTGCAACAACTCAAACATCAGCGTACACTACCACTACAGAAACTGCAACAACTCAAACATCAGCAGACACTACAACTACTGAAACTGCAACAACTCAAACATCAGCAGACACTACAACTACTGAGACTGCAGCAACTCAAACATCAGCAGACACTACAACTACAGAAACTGCAACAACTCAAACATCAGCATACACTACAACTACTGAAACTGTCACAACTCAAACATCAGCAGACACTACAACTACTGAAACTGCAACAACTCAAACATCAGCAGACACTACAACTACTGAGACTGCAGCAACTCAAACATCAGCAGACACTACAACCACTGAAACGGCAACAACTCAAACATCAGTGGACACTACAACCACTGAATCCGCAACAACTCAAACATCAGCGGATGCAACAACTCAAACATCAGTGGACACTACAACTACTGAAACCGCAACAACTCAAACATCAGCGGATACTACAACTACTGAAATTACAACAACTCAAACATCAGCGGACACTACAACCACTGAAACTGCAACAACTCAAACATCAGCAGACACTACAACTACTGAACCAGCAGCAACTCGAACATCAGCAGACACTACAACTGCAACAGCTCAGCCAACAACCACTGAACCTGCAACAACTCAAACAATAGCAGACACTAGATCCACTGAAACTGCAACAACTCAAACATCAGCAGACACTGCAACCACTGAAACTGCAACAACTCAAACATCAGCAGACACTAGAACTGCTGAAACTGCAACAACTCAAACAATAGCAGACACTACAACTGCAACAGCTCAGCCAACAACTCATTTACCAGCTACAGTTCGTGTTAGCTTTTCCAGCGATGAAAATTTTGATTCACAACTGTTAAATTCATCTTCTGATGCATTTATTAATAGAACAACTCTAGTTAAAAAAGAGGTACGTAGTGTGACATATTTTTAATGCATATCCAATTTGCTGAGCAAGATAAATAGAAACAAATCATTTGAATTTGGATGTATTAAGTATTTTATTCTGCAACCTAATGTAAATATTAGTGCAAACTATTTGCACCCCAGAAGGACAAAAAAATATTTTTCAAATTCAAATCGTATTGTCATATTTCAAAATATGGACTAATAATTATTAAAATAGCAGTGTAGTGATATTTACACCAGTGCACAAATAAAATAGAACACTAATTGCACTGGTGTAAATATCACTACACCGCTATTTTAACAATTATTAGTCCATATTTTAATTTCACAAATTTCACAGTGTGTGTCATGTTGTATAGTATGGAGCTAGAAATATGACAATACTATTTGAATTTGAATTGTGTACATTTGAATTATAGAGAAGTGTCATTTAACAGATTTGAATATTAAGTGCCATTTTATATAGTTTTGAATTTTTAATTTTTTAGACTTGAATCTTGGACATTTGATATTTAACAAAATTGAGATTTTTCATGGCATACTTTTCTACATATGTATTTTCAATCAGCATATTTTTGTTCTGAATTCTTAGACTGTAAATATCCACTTCTTAAAAATACAGCTTCACGTTTTCAACATGCAGAACAAATTCGAAACACCAAATTCAATATTCTAAAATTCAAAATGCAGAAATTCAGGTCGTACTGAAAGTAGGTCAGAGGTCCAACTTCCAGGTTCTACAGGGAAGAGTAGAGGTTCTCGGAAATGTAGAACGTTGAATTTTGGCCAATTATACAGTAGCAATAATTCTCAACACGTGAGACATTTATCTCTGGGGGTCTCTGTTATGCCTGTTTGTTTTAGTATAAAGTATATTTAGCATGGAAGAGATTAGCATGCATAATAGTCACACATAACAATTACTATATTTCTGCTTCATTCTGTTATTGGAATCAAATCCAAGTTGGATGTTAGGCTATTTCAAACACTCGCTGGCGTTTTGAGCTCAAGAACATCATAAATGATCATTTGCACTATTACATGATACTTTTTTTTTCGCTCAATATCATCCAAATTGTAGGCTTGTTAAATTAAATTAAATTAAATTAAATTAAATTAAATCTGAAGGGATAAGTGTCTGTGACCCATTAAAAGACCCATTAAATGACACTTCTTTTTTTTTCCCTCCATTTTTTATTTACACAACAGTCAACATACATATTCACATATCAACACAAACAACAACAACACAGCCCGTATACAGATATTGTGCTTTTACAACGTGTGCACAAAGAAAAAAAAAGAGAATCACATCAGTAAATCTGCAAAACCTGACATCAGCATCAGTTCGTCCACTTACAGTTATAATTGGTTTTGAAGATAATTTATGAAAGGACGCCACATGACAGTGAACTTAGACCCAGAGCTCCTTAAATTAAGTCTTATTTTTTCCAAACTCAAGAATTGTAACACATCTCTGGCCCACTGTTTAAAAGAAGGAGGGAGGGACTGTTTCCAATTAATCAAAATCAAGTGCCTTGCCAACAGAGAAGTAAAGGCTATACAGTCCAATTCACTTTCTGACAAAGTGTTTTCTTTTCACACACAATACCAAAGATGGCAGTTAAAGGATTTGCACAAACATCTTTGCTAAATATTCTAGAATAAGATACAAAAATCTGTGACCAAAAAACAGACAGACTAGGACATAACCAAAACATATGAGATAATGTAGCAGAGGACTGCTTACATCTTGTACAGGTGGGGTCAACAGAGGAATACATCTTTGCCAGCTTGACCCAGTGGTAAAGGTGAGAATAGGAGGGCTGGGAGTGAAAAAGGAAGGCAGGCTGATGATTCTATCTGGACCCAGTCCGGAAAGTGATTTATATAATGTGAACCTTGCCAGTAAGCCAGAGCTCTTAGATTACAAGCCCAATAATATAGCTGAAAGTTTGGGAGAGCCATCCCCCCCCTGTTCTTTAGGGTTTTGCAGAAAACATAGACGTATTCTGGGGGGTTTCTTGTTCCAAAGATAAGACGAGATAATCTTTTTTAAATGAGCAAAAAAAGATTTCTTAATGTAAATAGGTATGGTTTGGAACAGATATAAAAACTTAGGGAGCGTATTCATTTTAATTACATTAATCCTACCAATTAAAGAGATGGGAAGCTTAGACCATTTTTCGAGGGTTATCCTAGTTTGTTCCAAGAGAGGAGTAAAGTTGAGCTTAAACAGCTCAGAAATATTTCTCGAAACAACCACGCCTAAATATGTAAATTTATCAGGGGCTACTGTAAATGGGTAGACAGAAAAAGAATTATTTTTTGCTGCATGATTTATAGGAAATAATTCACTCTTAGAGAGGTTAAGTTTATACCCTGAAATGAGACTGAAACGCTCGAGTGCGGTCATAACATGAGGGAGAGAATTATGTGGATCTGCAATAAATAGAAGCAGATCGTCTGCATAGAGTGATAGTTTATGCTCTCTGTCCCCCCTAGATTGACCCTGAATAACTGTGGTTGACCTCAGCAAAACGGCTAGAGGTTCAATCACCATCGCAAATAATAAAGGGGACAGAGGACAACCCTGTCTAGTTCCCCTATACAATGGAAAATATTGTGAGCTAGTGTTATTTGTAATAACGGAAGAAAAGGGAGATGCATATAAGAGTTTTACTCAAGTCAAGAAATTTGGACCACACCAAATCTCTCTAAACAGCTGAAAAGATAGCTCCACTCCACTCTATCGAAGGCTTTTTCAGCATCTAGAGATATTAAAATTTCAGGTTTATGCTTATTTGAGTCAGGAGAATAAATAATATTGAATACTCTACGTATATTGAAGAAAGAAAATCGTTTTTTAACGAAGCCAGTCTGAACTGGGGCTAAGATAGTAGGAAGAATGTTCTCCAGTCTTCGGGCTAGAACCTTAGCCAATATTTTACAGTCCACATTGAACAGGGATATGGGCCGAAACGAGCTGCAGTTTAGAGGGTCTTTCCCTTTTTTAGGTAAAACCAAAATTGTCGCTTGATAGAATGTGTGCGGGAGGCGCCCTACAGAGAATGATTCTTCAAGTACAGCAACTAACAGAGGCATTAGTTTCCCTTTAAACATTTTTTTAAAATTCTACCGTGAAGCCATCTGGCACTGGAGCTTTTGAGTTTTCCATGTTTAAGAGAGCTAAATGAAGTTCTTCTAGATTTAAAATTTTCTCCAATTCTGCATTATTGTCAAAGGGAATTTGGGGCATTGTAATGGAATTGAAAAAAAAAGTTACGTTAGGAAGGGTTAAAGTCAATTTCTGATGAATATAGGGCTGTATAGAATTGTTCAAAAACCGAATTGTCATCCTTTGTGATGCTGCCGTCATCTCTACGAATAGATATTATAATATTTGTAGTTGAATATTGCCTAATTTGTTGTGCAAGAATTTTCCAAGATTTGTCCGAGTGTTCATATAATTTAGAGCGAGATTGTAGCGAAAGTCTTTCTGTCTGTCTGGTTTCTTTTTTTCCTCTCCCACGATGAAAATGAGATTATTTCCCCCCTAATATAGGCTTTTAAAGACTCCCAAAGTGTAGCTTTGCTAATATCTGTGGTATCATTGATAGATCAAAAAAGATCAATTCTATTATTGATAAAGTCCACAAAGGATGAATCGGAAAGAATAAAATTACTAAAGCGCCATGACTTCCGAATTGGTGATTTGTGAAAAGCTAATTGGACTATGATCTAAAATTACGATAGATTCATATTTACAATCAATAACAGAAGTTAAAACTTTCTCATCTATTAAGAAGTAGTCAATTCGTGAGTATGAACGATGCACTGGGGAAACAAATGAAAACTACTTAAGATTTGGATATAAGAAACGCCAGGGATCAGAAAATGTATACGTCTCCAAAAAAGTATTTATAAACATGGCGGATTTAGTTATATTGTAGGGCGTTTTTGAAGACCGATCCATAGTAGGGTGGAGCACCCAGTTAAAGTCTCCTAGGATTTATGTGTAGACAAATTGGAGAGATTGGTTAAAATTTTTTATAAATGATATGTCGTCCCAATTAGGGGCGTAAATATTGGCTAATTTCAGGGAAACATTATATAATGAACCAGTTACTACTACAAATCTTCCCCCTCTATCAGTCTGAACATTGCTCACACAGCATGGGGTGTTCTTTCAACGTTGAGACTGTGGTTACCATTGCTTCTAGCGAGTCGTGATGGGAACTGAGGGTTGTTTCCATATTCTCCATAGTATCAGACATAATGGTTTGCTTAGTCTGAATGGAATGGATTTGCCCCGCTATCTCCAGTTGTAGAGCATCCATTTTGGTTTTGACCTCCGATCGAACGTTTTCGACAATCAATCCAATCTCTGAGAGGAAGCTCGCCATCTCTGTTTTGATGGTATCCGACATCTGACTGTGAGAGAATGTTAGTTCAGTTTTAACCAACTGAAGAAGCGTATTGTCTTCTGGCATCAAAGATAGCTCCTCGCGGTTGTTAGCAGCAGCCTCCATGCTAGCCTGCTTTAGTTTGGGACTGTCGAGCCGTGTCTGTCTTGTCGTTGATTTTTTAACGTTTTTGCTTGTCATTTTACAATAGATTGGTTAATAGAGATGCAGGGTGTTATAACGGACAAAGTTATCCCTTTTCAAAGTATACTTGATCGTATCTTAGTGTAAATAAAATGAAATTATATGAGAGCGCAAACGAAACGCGACTACCTCCTCATCTTGCCGCCGGAAGTCCTCTTAAATGACACTTCTATAATTCAAATTTACACAATTCAAATTCAAATCATATTGTCATATTTCTAGCTCCATAGTATAGCTGGTAGTTTGCGGTGGTTCATTTTCCTAGAAGTCCATCAAAAGCCCAAGGTGTAGGCAGTAGCAGGTGAAGTCTCTTTAGCTATCTATTAACCGGGCTGAGAGTTGAAGCAGTCCATCCTAAGTAAAGCTCATTGTGGAAGACTGAAGTGATGCAGACACTGATCATTTAAATCCCCTCATTGGTTACTCAGCCTAGAAAAAAAAAGTCTACACCAAATGGTTTAAAAGTTATGATCTCAAAAATAAGTGAATACATAACAACAACATAAACTATAGGTGAAAATAGGTGCAAATATTTAAAAAAAAACATGTAAATACTTTTGTTATGGATGATGTACAAAGAAAGTTAAAGTACACTGTTGAGCAAGAACTAAGGCCTGTTACAGTAAATGCTACTATGCACTGAAATTTGGAAACAGTAACTGCATATCATGTAACAACAAATTAATGACATCCAAATGTCTTTTATGTTCTAGGTTTTTGACAGAGTTTCAAATTCCTAATTGATAACTAAATTTTGAACCTAACATTGTGAAACTGTTTTCCACAGATTGGGCAAATCTTTAAAACAAAATTCAGTGCCACCTTCATTAAATTGACAGTTATTTCATTCAGGTGGGTATTTCTTTATTTTATTTGCCTTATAGTAAGAATATATTTCATTTTTGGAAAACAATTTTTATTTTTTAATAATTTTTTTTTTTTTTTTTTTTTAGAAAAAAAGTCTAGTATAGTGCTCAGTGTAAATGAGTACACCCCCTTTGAAAAGTAACATTTTAAACAATATCTCAATGAACACAAAAACATTTTCCAAAATGTTGACAAGACTAAGTTTAATATAACATCTGTTTAACTTGTAACATGAAAGTAAAGTTAATAATATAACTCAGATTACACATTTTTCAGTTTTACTCAAATTACGATGATGCAAAAATGAGTACACCCCACAACAAAAACTACTATATCTAGTAGTTTGTATGGCCTCCATGATTTTTAATGACAGCACCAAGTCTTCTAGGCATGGAATGAACAAGTTGGCAACATTTTGCAACATCTATCTTTTTCCATTCTTCAAGAATGACCTCTTTTAGAGACTGGATGCTGGATGGAGATTGATGCTCAACTTGTCTCTTCCTCACCTTTGTGACGCCATACAGTTTTGAAGCCATCAGTTCCAAAAACATTTATCTTGGTCTCATCACGCCAGAGTATAGAGTCCCAGTAGTCTTCATTTTTGTCAGCATGGGCCCTGGCAAACTCTAGGCGGGCTTTTTTCTACCTGTGCTTTAGGAGAGGCTTCTTTCGTGGACGTCACCCATGCATGCCATTCCTCTGCGGTGTGCGCCGTATTGTTTCACGGGAAATAGTCACCCCAGTTTGGCTTTCTACTTGTTTAGATAACTGCAGTGAACTTGCATGCCGATTTTCTTCAACCCTTCTCATCAGAAGACGCTCCTGTCGAGGTGTTAACTTCCGTGGACGACTCTGTGAGATGGTTGCAGTTCCATCTTTTTTAAATTGTTGTACCACTTTTGCTACAGTATTCTGACTGATAAGTAAAGCTTTGCTGATCTTCTTGTAGCCTTCACCTTTCTGGTGTAAAGAAGTTATTTTCTTTCTCAGGTCTTGTGACATTTCTCTTCCATGTGGTGCCATTGCTGACAGCATGAAATGGGAAGGGGTTGTAACACCCTTTTATAGTCAACTGTCTGCTGGACACCTGTGTAATGAATAATTAGACTCACCTGTGGTTGAATTCTTGTTAAATTAGACATTTGTAGTCTAAAATTTAGCTTTGCTCCAGAGACTTTCAGTGGGGTGTACTCATTTTTGCATCACCCTAATTTGAGTAAAACTGAACATTTTGTTCTCTAAGTTATATTATTAACCTTACCTTCATGTTATAAGTTAAACAGATGTTATATAAAACTAAGTCTTGTCAACATTTTGGAAATTGTTTTTGTGTTCTTTGAGATACTGTTTAAAATGTTACTTTTCAAAGGGGGTGTACTGTATATATATATATATATATGCTTTAAATAACAATTTTATATTTTCAAGCATTCCTATTACAAATGTTGTAATAATTCAGTGATATTTTTGTATGAACAAGGAGTCTTATAACAGAAGGTATGAACCACACAGAGATCTATTCCCACCATTATTGAGTCAGTTTGGAAGACATGGAAGACACAGAAGCATCTAAGGCTAAACCCTAATCCATCGAAGAACTATGGCAACTTCTCCAAGATGTTTAAAACAACCTACTGTACCTACAATCTACCTTAAAAACTGTGTACACCTAGGAAAGAGCTGTTTTGAAGGCAAAGTGTGGTCACACTAAACACTGACATGATTTGCATAATAAACGTTAATTTTTAAACAGTACAGTAGTTTGCTGGTAGGTTGTTTCAGGATCTTGGAAAGGCTTTGACAGTTCTATGGATGTCGGCTTTAGTCTCAATTGCTGTCTCTTCCTGTAATCCCAGACAGATTCAATGATGGTGAGATGAGATCTGAATGTGAACTGTACCATCTATTGTTGGGCTCCTTATTTATTAAAAAACATGTCAAGATAATTCCAAAACTTGCAAAAAGAATTTGTAAATCTAAAATTCTACTGATATACTAAGGCAAAAGATATCAGTAACTGTCAAATGTTTTTGTGAATCATCTATATTTTGTTAATAAAAGCATCTAACAGACTTGTATAATACCACAAGAAAACTACAGCAAACAAAAAATAGCTGCAGTAATGAACCAAATGTGTTATAAAATTTTCTGTACTGAATCTTACTCATAAAAAAAATGACAATGACTCTTTCTCTTCCCATCCCTTCTGTAGTCCTGGATCAGTCATCACTGATATGGAAGTAACGTTTAGAAACATACCCAGTGTTGTGGAGATAACCAATAGTATTACAAATGGTACCACCTCTTTTAACATCACCAGTGTAAATGGTAAGTCAAACAAGTGATATCTTCAATGCAATGTCATTCAAAACTATTTAGAATGCTTTGTGTATTATTATTCATTGTTATTAAACTATTGTTGTTTATAGATCTTCTTTATACACTATTTTTTATCTTGTTGGAGATCAATAGTTTTTTCAACTGTTATTTTTATTTAACTATATTCTACAAATTATCCAAACACACAACAGTAACAACCACAACCAGTCCTACTACAACTACAACCACACTTAGTCCTACTACAACAACCACAACCACAACCAGTCCTACTTCAACAACCACAACCAGTCCTACTACAACTACAACCACAACCAGTCCTACTACAACTACCACAACCAGTCCTACTACAACTACAACCACAACCAGTCCTACTACAACTACAACCACAACCAGTCCTACTTCAACAACCACAACCAGTCCTACTACAACTACCACAACCAGTCCTACTACAACAACAACCACAACCAGTCCTACTACAACTACAACCACAACCAGTCCTACTACAACAACCACAACCAGTCCTACTACAACTACAACCACAACCAGTCCTACTACAACTACCACAACCAGTCCTACTTCAACAACCACAACCAGTGCTACTACAACTACAACCACATCCACAACCAGTCCTACTACAACCACAACCAGACCTACTACAACCACAACCAAACCATCCACAACTACAGCCAAACCAACCACCACACAAACAACAACAACAACGCCCACCACCACAACCACGACCACAACCACGACCACAACCACACTACCAGCACGTCCTCAGCCAACAGTAGCCTTACAGGTTGTCATTATAGTGGTATTTGTTCCAGCGCTTCAAGACCAACAAAGTCCAGAATTTAAGAACCTAGCCACAAAGGTAGAGGGTGAGGTACGTCTTAAACTGCAGAGCATCCACATTCTTCAAAATCTTCTTTAGGGTCAAGAGAACTGAAGAACAATACATACATATTGTATGATTCGCAAAGATAAGGATATGATGGATTTTAAAATGTTTTTGTTTTGATTTTAAATGCTTATATGTTTTAGTTTTTTAAATAACAGTAAAATTCAAAAGCAAAAATCTAAACTTAATTTCATACAAAGGATGAAAAAAAGATCTACATCCATGAAATGTAATTGTTTCATAGAATATTTAGAAACATTCCTAAAACTGACTCACTGTTTCCACAGTTTGATGTAGTCTACAAAACAAAGTATGGGGATCGTTTCATCAGGACCATTGTGCTTGCTTTCATGTAAGTTAATAATTTGCTTCATTACTTAATTTACACTCTATCCTGCTTTCAATGTCAGACAGATTGTGTGACATTCTTAACGTATGGTTGTGTTTTGTTTTAGAGCTGTTGCCAAAACCCGGGCAGAACAAAATGTACAGGCAGATGTTAAGTTAGTGTTTAGTGAAACGTCAACTGAACCCATCCCCAGCAGCACTGCCATTGTGGAGACTCTGAAAGAAGCAGTTGCAGCTCCAAACTCAACCTTCAACCTTAGTGTTGATACCAACACTATTATTGTCGTTAGTAAGTTCAAATCACAGACGATTTACAGTTGTCTGATATGCCTAATTTCTAAGAAATTTACCATGTTAGCTTGCCTAGAAAACAACAGTTTGTGATAATTTTTAAAATTATTTTTGTAGAATCACCGCAGACAATTCCAGTGACAATCCTGACTGATGGAACCTTTGTGGCTGCTCTTTCAAATAAAAGTTCACCTGAATTTCAGAACAGGGCAGCAATGATAAAAACAGGGGTAGGTGTAATGTGTCTTCGTTTTTGGTTATTTCAGGAATTTAGTCTAAACAGCTCTCTCTTTTTTGCAGCTTGAACCTTTTTTCTTTGCTGATTACCTTGGATTTTTCAGTACCTTAACCATAACAAGCTTCAGGTACGCATATGCTGGCGTGTTCTTGAATATAGCTTTTGATTTAACATTATACTCAGTTTTAATGAATGAATTTTGATTCACATTCCCTCTCTCTAGTGATGCCAGTGTAAGAACAAAGAGTATTCCCACGATCCGAAACTCCATGGATCTTACATTTACAGCGGAGGCCGTTCTACCCAATAGCACCCAGATAGTGAACACTATAGTTCGAGCAGCCAAAAACAACTCGTTATCCTTCCAGATCTTCACATCTGAAATTGTGATAAATGGTACAGGTAAGTGATGCACTTTAATCTTTTACTCAGACGAATATTTTTACTATAATTACTGCACTCATAACAATGTAGGATAGAGTACAGTTGTGTTTTTTATGCGATATTGCACATAATAGTATTCCCTCCTGCAAGTTCCGCGCTATTAATGCAGGAAATTTATTCACTATAGCGTAGGTTGAATGAATAAATTATCTACAGATGAATAGATCAAAACAAATTGCTTGAAATCTAAATTTTAAATCAAAATGGCACTTTTTTTGTTTAAACTAATAAATTAAGTTCAAAATTTGAACTCAAACTGCCTGGCGCCATTACACTCAATTTACTGTCCAAATTTAAATACACTTTAAGGTGTTCATTAACAAATTCACAAACAAATTTCAGGCTCTGATTCGAAAAGTATATTTGTGTTTTGAAAGTATATTTCATACTTGTGCTTGGAGTCAGTTTTTTTATTTGTGATAATGCAATGAAATATGCCAAATTGTGTGGATGTAATTTTTGGCCAGGCTGTCATACAAAGAAATTATGAACACATGCAAAAACAAAAGAAAACCAACAAAATATTAATAACTGATTATATTGTGGTCAATGTATGCTTTTACCTGTGAGCTTTTTGGTTTTATATGCATTTTTTGCATAGTAAAATAAAACCTGTAGCTGTAGTTTGCTCTTTTCTTGACAAATAATTTTGTCAGATAAATACCTTAATTATATGTATATTTTCCTCATACTGTATTTTGTTAGCTTAATCCAACTTGTAGGGTCATTAAAAACAAACACTTTTGGCCACTACTGTATTCCCAATAAAAAGGACTTTAAATCTTTGAAGGAATGCAGTTTATGAGCTTTGACACAGAGAGAGAATGCTAATGTGTTAACATTCAAAACAGTTGAGACTTGCAGTGTTACAACTGTACTCTGTCTACTAGACGAGCTTTAGGCAAAATTCTGAACGGTAACTGAATGATAAACTCTGTCTGTTCTGCTCTGTTTTCTTTGTAATGCAGCATTTTCATCAGCTGAAGTCAGCAGCAAGATCAGTGTGTTGACCGCTTTAGTCCTGGTTGCTGTGTCACTTCTGGTCCCATGGTTTGATTGACCATAACTACACATCCCAACATTACTGATTCAGACAGGTCTGAATGTCTCCTTGCACATCTGCTCAAGTGAAGGACTCATACATAAAGCTACCGATGCTACTTAATGAGTAGTAATGAACGTACTGTTTTACATAAGCCTATTCTGAAAATTTCGAACTTAAGCTATAATGTATTCCATTTCAGTTCTGGATCTGTATGTTCCTACATGTTTTTATAGATTTAGGTCAGAACCCAGCATTGTGCACTTTTATAAACACGTAAATTCACTACACTGGTTTGTAAACTCTAAAGTTTGCTGAAATGCACATTATCACTGGGATTATAAATGTGATAACACAAGTTCCACAATTACCTGCGATTAGTTTTTAAGCAACAGTTTTTCCTTTTTTTTTTTGATGTGATCAGTCAAATGTTTAATGGACCATTTCATTTGATTCTCAGTTTTATGAAATTGATGACCTTAAAATCAGCCATCCTCGGATCAAAACTATCTACTCAGTTTAGATGAAAATACTCTACATATTAAAACTGAAGGAGGACAGAAACATAACTACTATGCATTTTTAAAATAAACACTACTATGTACTGACAGAGGAAAAAAAGGTTCATTTAAAAATGATATATCTCTTTATAATCACACCCAGACATTTATCTCATGTACACATACTTGCAGCTCTTCTGAAAGCGAACATAAGCCATGTAATGGAAAATCTGAGTCTCTTTTATGCTGGCTGACTTTGAAGAGTCTGGAACGGGTTTTGATGAGCAAAAGGATGAAGTGTTTCAATGATTATGAAACCTGTAAAACAACTTGGAAGAATGATAAATATCTATAGGATGTGACATCAGAAACGTCTGGTGGAAAAACGCACAGATAAGACGGTCTGATAATATTACATATAAAAACCTGTACAAAACAATACTTTGCCGCAGTTGGTTTTCCTCATCTTCTAAGCATCATTCTTAGTTTGGTAACTACATAATATTTAAGTCATGTTTCATGCAAAATTATCTGTATCATACCAGTATTTTCTAAATTATTTAGCAAAAAAAAAAATATATATATATATATATATACCTATCAAATATTTCTGATGTTAATTTAATGAACCTAAAGGTCTTTTCTGTGAATTCATGAGAAATGTATTGATTGTTATATTGTTCACACTGGATGTGGTAATTATTTTTCTATAACGGTTATGCATGCAGTAATATTTATCACTTTTCTTAGGACATGCTAAATAAACTGTGGTGACACAACTATGATTATGATGGTGATAAATAATAATAATAATAATAAAAAGATAATTCAAATTTTTAGTCATTGTATTATTTTTCTCTCTTCCTTTCTCTCAGCATTAAAAATTTTCATATCAACTGAATTTTATTTCAGATTTAATCTATCTTCCTACAGCCGTCTGTCCAGTTTTAGCAGTTTCATATGTGATTCATTGGCTTTTCGTAAAGCATGTGATATGTACAGTAAATTATTACAAAATATTATCAATTGATAGTTCACCCAGTAATGTCATCATTTACTTACCCTCGTGACATTCTAAATCTGTATGAGTGTGAAAGACACACACAAAAAGATATTTTGTTTTTACATTCCATGCAATGAAAGTTATGGGAAACAACCCATTTATTGTTTCACATATGAAAGAAAGAAAGAAAGAAAGAGTAAAAATTTTTGGCTGAACGATCAATTTGGAGACAAGACTGCAGCCTCCAATATACATTCTTGGCCACAAGTTATGTCCGGCCTAAGAAAATTGACATCTTCACCCTTTTATTCAAATATTATTACAAATTTGTAAAAGATTTTGTGAGCATAGTTGTGCTTAGAGTCAATTGTTTTTGTTGTGATAACTAAATGAAATGCCACATTGCAAGGATAATCATTTTTGGCCTGGCTGTCATACAAAGAAATTATGAACACATGCAAAAACAAGAGAAAACCAACCAAACATTACAACCCCATTTACAGAAAAGTTGGGACATTTTGCAAGAAAATGCAATAAAATCAAGAGTCTGTGATTTGTTAATTCTCTTCCAACTTTTGTTTAACTGTCAAAAGTACAAATAATAGATTTTCAGAAAAGAAATGTTTTCACTGACCAACTTAATTGTATTTTGTAAGTATAAACCAATTTTCAGGGCAACCACCCAGTAGAGCGTTACAGTAATCTAGCCTTGAGGTCACGAATGCATGAACTAACTGTTCTGCATTTGTCATTGAGAGCATATGAGCATATAGTTTAGATATATTTTTAAGGTGGAAGAATGCGGTTTTACAAAACAGCACACCCAGGTTCCTAACTGACGACGAAGACAAGCTATGCATTCCATTAATTTGTGAATTGGTAAGTTCTTCAGGGCGTGAAGAAATATAGAGCTGAGCATCATCAGCGTAAAAGTGAAAACTAACGGCATGCTTCCTAATGATATCTCCCAAGGGTAGCATGTACAGCGTGAAAAGCAACGGTCCTAGTACTGAGCCTTGCGGTACTCCATACTGAACCGATCAATATGACATCGCTTTATTTACTACTACAAACTGATAACGGTCAGATAAGTATGCTTGAACCATGCCAATGCAATTCAGGTTTAGAGAGTCTTTGAAACCACACTGATGTAGCACATGCAGGAGGAGACGTTGCATGTTTTACTCTAATAATCATGGACTTCCCAGGAAAGATGTAATCTAGATGGTAGTATATGTCTCTGTACAATCCCGATATATGCCTCCACCTCATTGATTCCTTCACACATATGCAAGTCACCCATGCCCCATACCATGTCAGATGTTTGCTTTGGCACCTGTCACTGATAAAAGTCTGGATGGTCCCTTTTGTCTTTGGGACTGAGAACATGATGTCTGTTTTTTTCCAAAAACAAGTTGAAACGTGGACTTATCTGACCACAGCATAGATTTCCACAGTCTTTTAGACTGTCTGAGATGAGCTCGGGCCCAGGAACTCTGCAGCATCTCTGCACTGAACAGATGTATAGTTTTCTCTTTGTGTAACAGAGATTCTCCTGAGCACATGTGGCTATATTTACCACCGCAGCATGCTGTTTTGTCATGCAGTGCCATATCTGAGGGGTCAAAAGTCATGCACATTCAACGGAGGTCTCCTGCCTTGCCCTACACTGACTGAGATTTCTCTGGATTCCCTGAATCTTTTCACAAGATTATGTATGGTAGATGGTGAAAGACCTAAATGCTTTGCTATCTTGCACTGAGAAATGTGATTTTTGAATTGTTTGACAATTCTCACATGCAATTTGGCACAAAGTGGTCAGCCATGAACCATTTTTGCTTGCTTGAAAAGACTGAGATGCTCCTACATATAATCAAGATATGAACTTGATTATATATAGGATGTTTATTTATATAGTCGACAAGAAAAAAAAAAGTTTGATTATTAAAATTAGTTATAATTTATTAAAATGGCCTCAGTCAAAAGTTTGTGAACCACTGATTCTTAATACTGTGTGTGGCTACCTGGATTATCCACGTTTTTTTGTTTTGTGATGGTTGTTCTTGAGTCCCTTGTTTGTTCTGAGCAGTTAAACTGAGCTCTGTTCTTCAGAAAAATCCTCCAGGTCCTGCAAATTCTTCAGTTTTCAAACATTTTTTACACATTTGAACCCTTTTCAGCAGTGACTGTATGATTCTGAGATCCATCTTTTCACACTGAGGACAACTGATGGACTCATTGATGGACAAACTATTAAAAAAGGTTCAAACATTCACCGATGCTCCAGAAAGAAACACGACGCATTAAGAGCCGGGGGTCGAAAACTTTTGAACAGGTTGAAGATGTCCAAATTTTTCTTATTTTTTTTAAATGTCTTTTTTTTTTTTTTCATGTAGTACTGCCCTTTGGAAGCAACAGAATATACTTACATGTTTCCCGGAAGACAAATTAAGTACAATTTACCTTGATCTTCAAATTCAAAAAGTTTTCACCCCCAGGTCTTAATGCATCATGTTTCCTTCTATGTAAACATATCTTACTCAGGACAGTACTAAATAAAAAATGCATTTTGTATGATCTCTCTTATTTTGTTAAAATGATTCACATTTCACAGATTCTGCAAGTGGTTCACATACTTTTTCTTGCAACTGTGTATATATATATATATACACAACCCGAAATGTTGGGATGTTTTTTAAATTTTAATAAACTAAAACTAAACGACTTTCAAATCACATGAGCCAATATTTTATTCACAATAGAACATAAATAACATAACAAATGTTTAAACTGAGAAATTTTACACTTTTATCCACTAAATGAGCTCATTTCAAATTTGATGCCTGCTACAGTTCTCAAAAAAGTTGGCACGGGGGCAACAAATGGCTGAAAAAGCAAGACATTTTGAAAAGATTCAGCTGGGAGAACATCTAGCAACTAATTAAGTTAATTGATATCAGGTCTGTAACATGATTAGCTATAAAAGGGAAGTCCTAGAGAGGCAGAGTCTCTCAGAAGTAAAGATGGGCAGAGCTGTGAAAGAGTGTGTAAAAAGATTGTGGAATACTTTAAAAACAATGTTCGTCAATGTCGAATTGCAAAGGCTTTGTAAATTTCATCATCTACAGTGCATAACATCAAAAGATTCATAGAAATTGGAGAAATCTCTGTGCGTAAGGGACAAGGCCGAAGATCTTTATTGGATGCCCGTGGTCTTCGGGCACTCAGATGACACTGCATCACTCATCGGCATGATTGTGTCAATGACATTACTAAATGGGCCTAGGAATACTTTGAGAACCACTGTCGGTAAAAACAATCCGCCGTGCCATCTGCAGATGCCAACTAAAGCTCTATCATGCCAAGGCTCATTTAAAATGGACTGTTTCAAAGTGGAAAAGTGTTCTATGGTCAGACGAGTCCAAATTTGACATTCTTGTTGGAAATCACGGACGCCGTGTCCTCCGGGCTTGAGAGGAGGGAGACCTTCCAGCGTGTTATCAGCATTCAGTTCAAAAGCCAGCATCTCTGATGGTATGGAGGTGCATAAGTGCATATGGTATGGGCAGCTTGCATGTTTTGGAAGGCACTATGAATGCACTATGAATTTAGAGCAACATATGCTCCCCTCCAGATGACGTCTATTTCAGGAAGATCCTTATGTATTTCAGCAGGACAATGCAAAACCACATACTGCAGCTATTACAACAGCATGGCTTCGTCGTAGAAGAGTCCGGGTGCTGAATTGGCCTGCCTGCAGTCCAGAAAAATACGTCAAAGATGACCACAGACTCTTCAGCAGCTGGAAACCTATATCAGGCAAGAATGGGACCAAATTTCAATACCAAAACTCCAGAAACTCATAACCTTGATGCTCAGACGTCTTCACACTGTGTTGAAAAGAAGAGGAGATGCTACACCATGGTAAACATGCCCCCGTCCCAACTATTTTGAGACCTGTAGCAGGCATCAAATTTGAAATGAGCTCATTTTGTGCATAAAATTGTAAAATTTCTCAGTTTAAACATTTGTTATGTTATCTATGTTCTATTGTGAATAAAATATTGGCTCATGTGATTTGAAAGTCTTTTAGTATATATATATACAGTTGTGGTCAGAATTATTGGCACCCTTGATAAATATGATCAAAGATGACTGTAAAAATAAATCTGCATTGTTTATCCTTTTGATCTTTAATTCATAAAATTAGCAAAAATCTAACCTTTCATTGAAGGGAAAAGAATTGAAAGTGGGGGGAAAATCACATTATGAAATAAATGTTTTTCTCCAAAACACGTTGGCCACAATTATTGGCACCCTTTTATTCAATACTTTTGGCAACCTCCTTTTCCCAAGATAACAGCTCTGAGTCTTCACCTATAATGCCTGATGAGTTTGGAGAACACTTGACAATCATCATGCAGAATCTCTACAGATCCTTCAGATTCCCTAGCTCCATGTTGGTGCTTCTTCTCTTCAGTTCACTCCACTCATTTTCTTTAGGGTTCAGGTCAGGGGACTGGGATGGCCATGGCAGAAGCTTCATTTTGTGTTCAGTGACACATTTTTGTGTTGGTTTTGATGTTTGTTTTGGATCATTGTCCTGATGGAAGATCCAACCACGGCCCATTATTGGATTTCTTGCAGAAGCGGTCAGGTTTTCATTTTTATCTGTTAGTATTTGATAGAATCCATAGTGCCATGTATCTGAACAAGATGTCCAGGACCTCCAGCAGAAAAATAGGCCCACAACATTAAAGATTTAGCAGTATATTTAACCGTGGGCATGTTGTACTTTTTATCCATGTGTGCACCAAACCCATCTGGTGGGTTTGCTGCCAAAAAGCTCTTTTTTTTTTTAGTTTCATCTGACCATAGAAGCCAGGTCCCATTTGAAGTTCCAGTCGTGTCCGACAACTGAATATGCTGGAGATTGTTTCTGGATGAGAGCAGAGGATTTTTCTTGAAATCCTCCCGAACAACTTGTGGGGATGTAAGTGCTGTTTGATCATTTTTTTTAGGCTTTCTGAGACTCAAGACTCAACTAATCTCTGCAATTCTCCAGCTGTGATCCTTGGAGAGTCTTTGGCCACTCAAACTTTCCTCCTCACCGTGCATTAGGACGATTTAGACACAGGTCCTCTTCCGGGCAGATTTGTAACATCTTTAGTTGATTGGAACTTCTTAATTATTGCCCTGATAGTGGAAATGGATATTTTCAATGCTTTAGCTATTTTCTTACAGCCACTTTCTATTTTGTGAAGCTCAACAATCTTTTGCTGCACATCAGATCTATATTCTTTGGTTTTACTCATTTTGATGAATGATTAAGGGAATTTGTTTCCTCATATTTATACTCCTGTGGAACAGGAAGTGATGGCTGGAAAATTTCATGTTCATGATCACTCTGGTATGCTAAAAAAATGTAAATATGAATGGGAATATACTTCAGAGATATTTTACTCATAAAAAAATTCTAGGGGTGCCAATAATTGTGGCCAACGTGTTTTGGAGAAAAACATTTATTTCATAATGTGATTTTCCCCCCCACTTTCAATTCTTTTCCTTTAATGAAAGGTTAGATTTTTGCTAATTTTATGAATTAAAGATCAAAAGGATAAATGATGCAGATTAATTTTTATAGTCATCTTTGATCATATTTACCAAGGGTGCCAATAATTCTGACCACAACTGTATATTACTCCTCATATTTTGATAGCATGCATGGAACTAAAACAAATATCAATTTTTATAATGTTAAAATATTTTTTCCTAAACTTTTTTTTATTCAACACACGCACACACACACACACACACACACACACACATACACACACACAAACTGTATCCCAATGAACTTAGTAATTTCTTCCTCATTTACTTTTACAGAAATTAATTAAACAAATTTAACAAATATGATACCTTTCACATCAATTGCCTTATAAAAGCAAATTCATATACAGCTCACTTCATCTAGGCTTTATCCTTGTCTATGGACTCTTAATCTCAAAAACAAGAGCAACTACAAGTAAGGTTGAGATGTTCACTCGGCCACAATCAAAACATTTCTCTCAAACATTGTTTGATTGGAGTGAGGAGCAGGTTTGTTGAAAGTCTGAGTGATTTCAGGATTTCTATCTGGCCATCATTTTTTTTTTTTTTTTTAAACCATTAAATAGTGCCATCTGCTGGGTCTCAAAGAAAGTAGAGTCCAAAATCAACAGTACAACAATGCACATACAGTAATTCAGCCATTCATTCTCAAGTCAGAGTCTTGATGCCCTGCATTTAAGCCTAAACAGTCAACTTTCAGTACACCCAAACAAAAATAAACTTACGTGACGGAAGGAGAATTGTGCAAAGTCTTCAAATCCAAAAGACTTGAATTCTTATGTTATATTAAGAGATTACCAAGTGTGTGATACCATTAAAACAGGTTTTTTAATTTTGCCCCACACAAAGGTTACTGTTGCTCATAAACATTCTAAATATTTGTCCAGGCAGAGCTTTTCATAAAATCCACCTCTTGATTAACTGTACATGATTACAACTCTGTGGTAATTAATGTAATGTGTCTTTGTGATATGACAGAGCATTTACACTAAGCTACTTAAAAAAATGAAAAAATAAATAAATAAATAAAAAATAAATAAATAAAAAAATAAAAAATACTTGCACAACAAAAAATGTATGTATAATGTCTTTGGCAGCGTGTGAGAAGTAGAGTTGATAGTGTGATTTTGGTGTATTTTTACTATTTGTTAATTAGTAGGCTGGTAATTAGCTGGAATATGCGATTTCAATGCATTCGCAGTATTAGTAAACATTTATTGTCCTTTTAAAGGGCAATTTTGTTACAGCACATGATGACACACACTTAAGCCTGGAATTCACGACTATAAAATCTAAACAGATTTTAAAACACTCGCCATCATACACTTTACGACTTTGTAAATTGTTTCAAAAAAAGAACTGGCCATCATAAACAAAATGACTGTAAAACAACCAGAATTTCATGGTATTCTGAACACAACAAACTCACATAGAAACATGGAGATGTGTGACAAATGAAAACAATACGTTTAATTTTCTCCAAATATCAAACATGTTTGATATTCTAAAAAAAAAAAAAAAAAAAAAAGCATCTGTGACCATCACTACACAATTTTCTACGAAATCTGTCGATCTGGGCAAAAGTTGTGTAGTGTATTCCAGCCTTTACAAAACACAACAAACAACAAAATGAATATACAATAATATATAATATTATATAATATATTATTATTTAATATAGTATAACATGATATAATATAATAAAGGCAAAAACATCAGCATTGTTTGTAAAAAATCGTTGTTAATGCCTTTAAAGGTGAACTGAAAATGATTCCCCATTCTTAAGTTGTGAGTTCTAAAAGGTTGTGAATAAATCACTTAGACAGATGGCAATCAGTTAAGAGACAAAAAGTTACAATAGCACTTTTGGTCTGGGGAAAAAAAAAGTATTCCTTATTCATCTCTTCTTGGCTTTTCAAAGCTTTTTTTTTAAAAAATTGTTTTAATAATTGTATATTTTTTTCTTCTCATCTGGTCATCAGTATGTCAGCAATGAAGAATGATAAAATCTCAGTCTTGTTTGGTTGAGAACAACTTAAATCTTTGGAATGCTGCTTAACAATTGCACCTGTCATTGAATGATGGTCTTCCTCCTTTCCTAGAATTGCTTGTCCTTGTGATAATGACACATCACATGACTCGTAACAGAGGTAATAAAACACTGAATTTGAGTAACGCATCACTGCACTTTACCATGGGACTTACAGCTCAACCTGTGTTTTAGGTATCATTCAACTCCATCATCATTACTTGAAGTGATTAGACGAATTGGGTAAGTTTGATTTTCTTTCTTATCTTTACTGATGGCACTTTTCACATTTTTAGACCTGTAACTAGAGCATTTTATTGAAATAAGAACATTTCCCCAGAAGATAAAAATCAATTGTTTATTTTTAAATAAAAACAATCAAAATGTTGCTTATTAGCTTGCATATTGGCTGTTTATTAGTACTTATAAAGCACATATTATTGCCTTATTCTGCATAACCATATTCTGCATCTCAAAATACTACCCCATACCTAAACTTAAACGCTACAACTACCTTACTAACTATTAATAAACAGTAAATTAAGAGTTTATTGAGGCAAGTCGTAGTTAATATTGAATATGTGTTCCCCATACCAAAGTGTTACCAAATGTTATGTTTATATATGAGGAATTGCCTTATTAAATATGAATTAATTTGCATACACATCCAGAACATAAGTCTGAACATTGGATAAAGTCAGGTTTAAAAATCTTGTTCCATTGTGTGTTCCAGGTAAAGGTTTTTACAGAGGGGATTTTGAACAGACAGAAAAAAAGAAAAAAGAAAAATCACCATGTTTTTAGGATATATATATAAATCTTATATAAATCAGCTGAATCATTTATGAACAACCACCTCAGTAAAAACCTTCAGAATATAGATAGGAATAAAATTGTAAAGTTTGGTGTATGTAAGTGTTACTGAAGTGGAGGAAAAAAAAAATCATTTTGAGCCTTTAAATTAAATAAATCTACAGGTGCAAATAGATAGTGTAATAAGATAAACACTTAAATGTGTATTTCAGATGTTTTCTTTCCAGTCTGAAAGAAGACATGTTATGGAAGCACAATAAATTGCTCAAAAAAAAAAAAAAAAAAATCTCAAAAATGAAAAACAATGATTTTGCCTGTAGTGTATTGTCTTATGTTGAAATCCAAACTCGGCATGTAAATGAAACTGCACTTGACTCAACCAAGACGGCTACAAATTCTACGCTGTAAAAAATTAGATTTTAATGGTTAAAGACTGTAAAAATGCTACGGTGAAAAACAGTTATTTGGTTTACAGAAAGTTTCCTACTATATACGGTGAATAACTGAAATAGATCTGTAATGTAACTTAATGTAATTTTATAGTAAAATGCTGTTAAATTTACAGTTTTTTTTAACTGAAAAAAATAAGTCATTGTATAATTTACAATGAAGAAATGTAATTTGACACTCCCACAATTCCCTGCGTGACACTTCACATTTAATGTATTTTCGTTGAAATAACTCAATTAGATTTAACTTTAAACTTTAACTTTAGATTTTTCTAATCAGTTATGTACATTAGGGTTTTATGTTACATCGAATGTTGTTAAATTAATGTGTATTGCATTTTTAAAATGTCATGTGTGTTACCATGATGGTGTTCAGTGTTTGTGTGAATTACACTTTCTATATATTAGAATTGTTCTTCTCAGCTTGTGAAAAAGCTGCTTGTGATGAACTTTGATTCATCATGTGACTCACATCACCACTGCGTTTGGTGGTTGTCAGTGTATTACAAAGGTACAAAGTAGATATTAGTACTTCAATAGGTTGGTAAATTAACATTATATCAGTTAATGAAATAAATAGTTTTACAGATTTAAATAGTTAAATCTGTAAAACCTAAAATGTTGCTACCGTATTTTTTACTGTAAATTTCTGGCAACCACAGCTGCTGTTTTTTGTAAATTTTACGGGGATTTTTTTTTTTTTTTTTTTACAGTGCTTCAAGCAAGCAGACCCAGACGCACAAATTTTAAGTGCAAACTGAGCACAAAACAATTTCCATTATTTAGAAACCCCTAAACATCCAAATCCAGCCCAATCCCAGCATGAAATTTGACTGTTTGTGGGATCCTGTTAAACTCAAGACAGCTAGCAGACTTCTACTGTAAAGTACCTAGGACACACTAAGATAAAACTGCAGTATGGATAAATGGGCTAAAAAGGATTCTCAAACCTTTTCATAAAGTCTCCTCAAGCACTGGACTTTTTTTTTTTTGCAGGATATTTCCCTGATTTAACACACCTCATTCAACTAATCAGCTAATTAGTCAAGAGTTCCATGACCTGAACTGGGAGTATCAGACGGGAGATTCCAAGAGAGATTGAGAAATTATGAACAATACAATTATATATATATAAATATATATATATATATATATATATATATATTTTTTTTTTTTTTTTTTGATATACCTTAATTTATCTCTCATATGTTGTGTTTTAGTGTGATCAATTCTGACAGCTATCAAGATGTGGAGAACAGCATGGATGACCACAATTTTTATGTTAACAGGTAAGTTTGTCTTTTTATGTTTATATTGAGAGTGTCATATTGTTCATTACACTGTTTTTACTTATTCAGTTCTGTTTATGCAATATATGCACTTGATCTAACATTTGGTCTTTTTTTAATAGTACATACTGTAATCAGAGCCCAAACAACAATGACTGATGTTACAGAAGACACAGACTCAACAGATGACATTACAAATGATTCTATGACAAACACAACTGATGAATTTCCCACAGAAATATCTACAGAATCAATTACAAGTAGCACAGACGAATCTATAACCGGTTTAACAGGTAAGTTCGCTTCACTACTCACAATTGTTTCAACTTCCCAGAAAAGAATTTACTAAAAAAAATATTCACATTGTTTACAGATGAATCAACCAATGATGACATGACGAAAATGACAACAATGGAAGAATTTTCAACATCTTTGTTGGATGACCCTACCATCGATCTTACAGATCAGTCAACTAACATACCAAAATTTACAACAGAATTTACTGACAAATCACCAACAGATTTCACAGATGCATCAGACACAGATATTACAGGTGAATCAACAACAGATTTTACAACAGATTCATCAGAGGAAAATTTAACAGAAGAAACTGTATGGTCAACTGTTGGATTTACTGATCAAACATTAAATACAGATGAGACACTGGAACCGATAACAGTATTCATGTCAGACATATCTACACATGCCACTGAAATACCAACAGCATTTACAACAGATTCATCAGAGGAAGATTCAACAGAGGAAACTGAACCATTAACTACTGGATTTACTGATCAAACAATAAATACTGATGAGACACTGGAACCGATAACGGCATTTACGTCAGACGTATCTACAAGTATCACTGAAATATCAACAGTATTTACAACAGATTCATCAAAAGAAGATTCAACAGAGGAAACTGAACCATCAACTCTTGGATTTACTGATCAAACAATAAATACTGATGAAACACTGGAACCGATAACAGCATTCACGTCAGACGTATCTACACATGGCACTGAAATATTAACACCATTTACAGATTATTCATCAGAGGAAACTGAACCATCAACTACTGGATTTACTGATCAAACAATAAATACTGATGAGACACTGGAACCGATAACAGCATTCACATCAGACGTATCTACACATGGCACTGAAATATTAACAGCATTAACAGATGATTCATCAGAGGAAGATTCAACAGAGAAAACTGAACTGTCAACTACTGGATTTACTGATCAAACAATAAATACTGATGAGACACTGGAACCGATAACAGCATTCACGTCAGACATATCTACAAGTGTCACTGAAATACCAGCAGCATTTACAACAGATTCATCAGAGGAAGATTCAACAGAGGAAACTGAACTACCAACAACAGGAATTACTGATCAATCAACTGCAACCACAAAACCACAATCAACCACAAGAATTACAGCTGGATCCACCTTAGAAGAAACAACTATAGACTTCACTGAAGAAATAACTACTGATGAGACACTTGAACCAATAACAGCATTCACTTCAGACATACCTACAAATATCACAGAGATATCAACACCATTTACAACAGATTCATCAGAGGAAGATTCAACAGAGGAAACTGAACTATCAACAACAGGAGTTACTGATCAATCAACTGCAACCACAAAACCACAATCAACCACAAGAATTACAGCTGGATCCACCTTAGAAGAAACAACTATAGACTTCACTGATGAAATAACTACTGATGAGACACTTGAACCGATAACAGAATTCACTTCAGACATACCTACAAGTATCACAGAGATATCAACACAATTTACAACAGATTCATCAAAGGAAGATTCAACAGAGGAAACTGAACTACCAACAACAGGAGTTACTGATCAATCAACTGCAACCACAAAACCACAATCAACCACAAGAATTACAGCTGGATCCACCTTAGAAGAAACAACTATAGACTTCACTGAAGAAATAACTACTGATGAGACTCTTGAACCGATAACAGAATTCACTTCAGACATACCTACAAATATCACAGAGATATCAACACCATTTACAACAGATTCATCAGAGGAAGATTCAACAGAGGAAACTGAACTACCAACAACAGGAGTTACTGATCAATCAACTGCAACCACAAAACCACAATCAACCACAAGAATTACAGCTGGATCCACCTTAGAAGAAACAACTATAGACTTCACTGATGAAATAACTACTGATGAGACACTTGAACCAATAACAGAATTCACTTCAGACATACCTACAAATATCACAGAGATATCAACACCATTTACAACAGATTCATCAAAGGAAGATTCAACAGAGGAAACTGAACTACCAACAACAGGAGTTACTGATCAATCAACTGCAACCACAAAACCACAATCAACTACAAGAATTACAGCTGGATCCACCTTAGAAGAAACAACTATAGACTTCACTGAAGAAATAACTACTGATGAGACTCTTGAACCGATAACAGAATTCACTTCAGACATACCTACAAATATCACAGAGATATCAACACCATTTACAACAGATTCATCAGAGGAAGATTCAACAGAGGAAACTGAACTATCAACAACAGGAGTTACTGATCAATCAACTGCAACCACAAAACCACAATCAACCACAAGAATTACAGCTGGATCCACCTTAGAAGAAACAACTATAGACTTCACTGATGAAATAACTACTGATGAGACACTTGAACCAATAACAGAATTCACTTCAGACATACCTACAAATATCACAGAGATATCAACACCATTTACAACAGATTCATCAGAGGAAGATTCAACAGAGGAAACTGAACTATCAACAACAGGAGTTACTGATCAATCAACTGCAACCACAAAACCACAATCAACCACAAGAATTACAGCTGGATCCACCTTAGAAGAAACAACTATAGACTTCACTGATGAAATAACTACTGATGAGACACTTGAACCAATAACAGAATTCACTTCAGACATACCTACAAATATCACAGAGATATCAACACCATTTACAACAGATTCATCAGAGGAAGATTCAACAGAGGAAACTGAACTACCAACAACAGGAGTTACTGATCAATCAACTGCAACCACAAAACCACAATCAACTACAAGAATTACAGGCTGGATCCACCTTAGAAGAAACAACTATAGACTTCACTGAAGAAATAACTACTGATGAGACTCTTGAACCGATAACAGAATTCACTTCAGACATACCTACAAATATCACAGAGATATCAACACCATTTACAACAGATTCATCAGAGGAAGATTCAACAGAGGAAACTGAACTACCAACAACAGGAGTTACTGATCAATCAACTGCAACCACAAAACCACAATCAACCACAAGAATTACAGCTGGATCCACCTTAGAAGAAACAACTATAGACTTCA
The DNA here is from genome assembly GCF_019924925.1 of Ctenopharyngodon idella. NCBI lineage: Eukaryota > Metazoa > Chordata > Actinopteri > Cypriniformes > Xenocyprididae > Ctenopharyngodon > Ctenopharyngodon idella. The sequence continues at coordinate 50,036,497 of NC_067226.1, forward strand.
CTGAAGAAATAACTACTGATGAGACTCTTGAACCGATAACAGAATTCACTTCAGACATACCTACAAATATCACAGAGATATCAACACCATTTACAACAGATTCATCAAAGGAAGATTCAACAGAGGAAACTGAACTACCAACAACAGGAGTTACTGATCAATCAACTGCAACCACAAAACCACAATCAACTACAAGAATTACAGGTGGATCCACCTTAGAAGAAACAACTATAGACTTCACTGAAGAAATAACTACTGATGAGACTCTTGAACCGATAACAGAATTCACTTCAGACATACCTACAAATATCACAGAGATATCAACACCATTTACAACAGATTCATCAAAGGAAGATTCAACAGAGGAAACTGAACTACCAACAACAGGAGTTACTGATCAATCAACTGCAACCACAAAACCACAATCAACTACAAGAATTACAGGTGGATCCACCTTAGAAGAAACAACTATAGACTTCACTGAAGAAATAACTACTGATGAGACTCTTGAACCGATAACAGAATTCACTTCAGACATACCTACAAATATCACAGAGATATCAACACCATTTACAACAGATTCATCAAAGGAAGATTCAACAGAGGAAACTGAACTACCAACAACAGGAGTTACTGATCAATCAACTGCAACCACAAAACCACAATCAACCACAAGAATTACAGCTGGATCCACCTTAGAAGAAACAACTATAGACTTCACTGATGAAATAACTACTGATGAGACACTTGAACCTATAACAGCATTCACTTCAGACATACCTACAAGCTTCACCAAAATATCAACACCATTTACAACAGATTCATCAGAGGAAGATTCAACAGAGGAAACTGAACCATCAACTACTGGATTTACTGATCAAACATTAAATACTGATGAGACACTGGAACCGATAACAGCATCCACATCAGACATATCTACAAGCTTCACCAAAATACCAACAGCATTTACGACAGATTCATCAGAAGAAGATTCAACAGAGGGAACTGTACCACCAACAATTGGAGTTACAGATCAATCAAATGCAACTTCAACACTACAATCAACTACAAGAATTATAGCTGGATCCACTCTAGAAGAAACAACTGTAGACTTGACTGGTGGATCAACTACTGATGAGGCACTGGAATTGACAACAGCATTCACACCAGACATATCTACACATGTCACAGAAATATTAACACCATTTACAACTGATTCATTTGTGGAACATTCAACAGAGGAAACTGAACAAACTACAAGAGTTACAGATCAATCAACTACAACCTCAACACCACAATCAACCACAAGAATTACAGCTGGATCCACCTTAGAAGAAACAACTATTAACTTAACTGATGAAATAACTACTGATGAGACACTGGAACTGACAACAGCATTCACATCAGACATATCTACAAGTGTCATGGAAATATTAACGGCAGTTACAACAGAGGAACATTCAGAGGAAACTGAACTATCAACTACAAGAGTTACCGATCAGTCAACTACAACCTCAACATCACAATTAACCACAGGAATTATAGCTGGATCAACATTAAAAGAAACAACTGTTCAGTTTACTGACAGAATAACTACTGATGAGGCACTGGAACTGACAACAGCATTTACAACAGAGGAACATTTAGAGGAAACTGAACTATCAACTACAAGAGTTACCGATCAGTCAACTACAACCTCAACATCACAATTAACCACAGGAATTATAGCTGGATCAACATTAAAAGAAACAACTGTTCAGTTTACTGACAAAATAACTACTGATGAGGCAATGGAACTGACAGCAGCATTCACATCAGACATATCTACAAGTGTAACTGATATATCAACGGCACTTACAACAAAAGAACATTCAGAGGAAAATGAACTATCAACTACAAGAGTTACTGATCAATCAACTACAACCTCAACACCACAATCAACCATAGGAATTACTATTGGATCCACCATAAAAGAAACAGCTACAGACACTGCCTTATCAACTACTGAAAATGCACTGGAATCCACAACACCATTCACATCAAGAATATCTAAAAGTGTGACTGAAGAATCAACAATATCATTTACATCAGAATTGTCTTCAAGTGTTACTGAAAAATCAACACCATTTACAACTGAGGAAGCTTCAACTGCAGAGACTGAAATGCCAACTACAGGAATTACTATTCAATCGACTACACTCATGACACCAGACTCAACCACAGGAGCCAAATCATTCACTAAGATTCCTGATTTATCAACTACCACAGAAATAATTTCAACAGAATTTACAATTACAGGAATTACTGATCAGTCAGTTTCATCTATCACAACAGAAATTAAATCCACATCAGCAGAATCAACCACTCATGTCATGGCTGAGTCCACAGCTACATCAACCAAGGCTACTACAGTCAAATCAACCATATCAATGACAGAACAGCTAACAACCACATTCACATCAGAGTCCTCTACAGGAATTAGCGGAGGAAAAGAAACCACAGTGATCACAACACAACCTGAGGTAACCACATCCAGGACTACAGCAAATACAGAAGAATCAATGACATCAGTGGACACTACATTGGCTACCATTGAGAGCTCATCTACCAGTGCAACTACTGTCTCGCATGAAAGTCCCATCTTTTGTAAGTTAAACAAACCCATATTCATGTGTTTTGTGTGATACATGACAATGCATAATGTTTGCTATGGTCATTGAAATTTTTCCAGTTGAAAAATTAGTTTGCAAATTATTTATTTGGCATCCTACTGTAAAGAATGGACTGGTAGGTAGGAAAGGTAGGAAAGCCAGTAAATGATGTCAGTCCTCCATTAACATCATGATATTTTTCCTTTGGTTTTCATTCTTTAAATATAACCTGCTTCTTTGTGTTTCATTCAGATCACTTGGTTTTAAAAGTTGTGTATTTTCTCTGATTGAGACTAATATCCTTTTATTCATTCTTTGAAAACAGCACCACAATCTACAACACAACCACTAACAACTGTAGTGGAACTCACTACAACTGCAGCAAAGCCTACACCACTTACAACTACGATCCATGTCAGCTTTACAAGTGATGAACCGTTTAATACTGAACTGGAGATCCCAACTTCAACTATGTTTACAGAACGAGAACAAAAAGTCAAACATGAAGTATGCTGTGTAGAAAACTATTCAATACTTTTTAAGGTGTTCTTTAGTACAGACAAACAAAGCACAAAGTAGTGAAAGAACTGCAAAAAAATGTTAAACTAAAATTTGGACATAATTGATACAGTACATACAACAACAAATTCATCATTATCATAACTCTCTATATGCTGATCCCCCCCCCCCCATCCCCCCCCCCCTTATATTTTAAAGTTTATAACTTAATGTTTTACCTGCCTTTGCTACTTCCCTACAGTTTGAGCCAATCTTAAAAAAAGCATTTATCCACTTCCTCGGATTGACAGTTATTCGGTTCCGGTGGGTATTTCTTCATTTCTTGGTTTGTGTCATCTCTGGAATACCTAGTCATCTCTATGCAAATATCTGTGCTTGTTTAATAAATGGTGCTTTTGATCACTGCACATGCCATACTTTTATACTACTACAAGAAAAATACATAAAACAAGCAACATAACCTATTTTCTCAAACGCTATGTATCTAATTACATTAATCTAAGGCTAATTTTGAAACTTGCACATTATTTGACACAACCTTTAACCAAAACTTTTGCTCTCTTTTTATGTAGTTCTGGATCAGTCATCACAGACATGAATTTGAAATTCATGATAGACAATGTCCCTGAGGATAATAATATCACACAAGTTATCATGAATGCAAACACTACATTTAATATAACCAATGTAGAGGGTAAATAAATCATTTGATATAACCAAAATTTGTAAATTATCATTGAATTGAATTTAATGGAGACTATAATTGAGACTAATATCATTTCTCATTTGTTTTTTTCAACTATAATTCAATCCACAATTCACAACCAATTATTTACTTTACAATAAACAACATCAGTCAAGCAGACAGATGATGCTACAACTTCAACTAAACCTTCTATAACAACCATTACACCCACTACAACCAAACCAGCAACAACCCAGACTACAGTTACAACAACACCCCAAGATTCAAACAGCACCCAGACTACCACCCTCACAGCAACTATATTACAACCTGTAACAACTGCAATCCAGTCATTAATGACTTCACAACAAACTGAAATCCAACCTACAACTGAGACTCTGTCAACAATGGCATCACACCTTGCAACAGCTACATCCCAGCCTACGTTCTCAACATCTGCCCAGCCTACAGATACCGTCCAGACCATAACTATTTTACAACCAACACAAACTGAAATCCAACCTATAACCGAGGCCCAGTCAACAATGACTACATCACAACTAGCAACAGCTACAACCCAGCCTCCATTCTCAACAACTGCCCAGACTACAAATACAGACCAGTCTGTATCTAGTTCACAACCTACACAAACTAATATTCAATCAACAATTACTAAATCACAACTCACAGCAGATACATCCCAACCTACGTTTTCAACAACTGCCCAGACCATGAATACTTTGCAAACTACACAAAGTACAATCCAATCTATAACTAATACCCAATCAGCAATTACATCACAGCTTGCAACAGCTACAACCCAGCCTACAACCTCAACAACTGCCACAACACAGCCTAAAACTTCAATCCAGCTGACAAAATTAACCCAACCTCAGAGTACAACTCAATCTACCATTATATCTACAACCAAATCTACAACTGCAATCCAGACCACAACTACAACCCAACCAATATCCATTACAGTCCAGTCAACAATGACATCAAACCCTGTGACAGCTACAAGTAAACAACCAAATACAATTACAACCCAGCAGACAACATTAGCCCCTTTAAAACCTACGGTTACTGCTCAACAAACAACACATTTATTCCAACCTACCAGTACAATTCAAGCTACATTTAAATCTACAGGCAAATCTACAACTACAAGCCAACCTATAACTCCTACAATCCAACCCACAATTACATCTCAGTCTCCAGCTGAAACAACCCAGCTTATATCTGCTACAACCCAAACTACAATAAATGCTTCATCTTTATCCCCTGTTCCAACTTTGGACCAGTCTATGAGTACACCTACAGCACAGCCTATAGCTACATCCCTACCTAGAACTACTACAATCCAACCTACAATATTAACCTTTACCTCACCTAATACAACTGCAACTCAGCCTACACTTCAAACTACAACACAGACTATAGCTTCTTCCCAGCCAACATTAACTATGTCACCACCCACAACTACAAACCAGGCAACCCAGTCTTCATCTTCAACTATAACCCCATCTAAAACACCAACCCAACTCACCATAGCTACAATGCAGCCAACAGTAAATACATTGAAACCTACAACTAGATCACAGATTGTAACTACACCTACAACCCGACATATAACAACTGCAGCCCACTCTATGTCTTCAAGTACTACCTCACCTAATGCACCAAACCAACTCACCAACAATCAAACAACACCAACAACAGCCACAAACACAACACCACCACCACCACCACCACCAACAACAACAACCACAACACCAATACCACCAAGCACAACACCAACAACCACAACGTCCACACCACCAACACCAACCACAACGACAACAACAGCCACAACAAGAGCAGCCTCAACACCAACAAAAACCACAACACTACCATCAACAACAACAACAACCACAACAACAACCACAACACCAACAACAACATCCACAACAAGAGCAGCCCCAACACCAACAAAAACCACAACACTATCAACAACCACCACAACAACAACTAAAACACCAACAACAACAGCCACAACAACAACAACCACAACAACAACCACAACACTAAAACCAACAACAACCACAACAACAACACCAACAACAACAACCACCACCACAGCAGCAATTCCAACACGCCCTCCACCAGTTGTAACCATAGAGATGGTCATTTTAGTAGCATTCAGTGAAGATCTACAAAACACGGCAAGCGTGGCATTTAAGAACCTAGCAGAACAAGTTGAAACTGAGGTGAGTTTTAAACAACAAAAACTTTCTTTGGGTGTAGTAGCAAGTGCAAAAAGATTCTATTTTTGCTCTTTTTACATTGTGGTTTGTTTGGTTTTCAACTTTAAATAAAATTAAACCAAGTATCTCACTTGGCTGAAATCTTTTGGTGACTATTCTAAACTTCCCTTTTCACACCAGTTCTTGTCCAGGGGAAAATGCAACATGCTCAATACACATTTCATTAATATATACATTATATATATATATATATATATATATATATATATATATATATATATATATATATACATACATACACAGTGCCCTCCATAAGTATTGGGACAGTAAAGACAAAATTGCTCTGTTAACTGTGGTGTCAAGACATCTATAAATATGATTAAATGATTAATATGAGGCAGAAGAACAGAATGTCACATTTTATTATTGGCTGTTTCAACACAAAATGTTTTACCAACTAAGAAGTACAGCACTTTTAGAGTTTCATCCTTCTGCCTAAAGTGAGCATAAGTACTGGGACGGTTTAACTTAAAGTAAATGTAAATGTGTAAAAGATAATATTTAATTGTTAATCCCAATTGGCCAATTCTACAGATTTAAATCCTACTTAACATGCATTTCACCAGATGAAGAGGAGACTAAGGGCAGAAACTCCCCAAAACAAGCAACCATTGAAAATGGCTATATTAAAGGCCTGGGAAAGCATTTCAAAGTGTGAAAACAAGAGTCTGGTGATGTCTATGGGTCACAGACTCGCTCCTGTGATTGCTTGCAAGGGATTTACAACTAAATATTAGCTTTTACACTTTTACATTTACTTTAAGTTAAACCGTCCCAATACTTATGCTCACATTAGGCAGAGAGAAGAAACTCTAAAAGTGCTATACTTCTTAGTTGGTAAAACATTTTGTGTTCAAACAGTCAATAATAAAATGTGACATTTTGTACTTCTGCCTCATATTATTCTTTGAATCATATTTATAGATGTCTTGACACCACAGGTAACAGCAATTTTGTCTTTACTGTTCCAATACTTACGAAGGGCACTGTATGTGTGTATATATTTATATATATTATAACACAATATTTAATAACATTGCCAAAACTTACTCTTCCACAGTGTTACAAAGTATATAAACTGAAGTATGGACCTCTTTTCATCAAGGTTATTGTGATTGCTTTCAGGTGGGTTTCTATACAGTTTACTGAATATATAAAAGACAAAATATATAAAAGACAAAATCCTCATGTCTTCTACACTGGCACATGTAAACTGTATGTGCTTCCTTTCAGAGCTGTTGCTAAAACCCGGGCAGAACAAAATGTACAGGCAGAGCTTCAATTAGTGTTTGACCAAACCTCCACTGAACCCATTCCTAGCAACGCTGAAATTGTGCAGACTCTAAAAGAAGCAGCAACAACTCCGAACTCAAACTTCAACCTTAATGTTGATGTGACCTCTATTACGGTTACCAGTAAGTTACTAGTAAATTATGGTTGACCTGAAATTTGAGCTCTTCAATGTTAACATCTCTTGAAAGATCCACCTGATACACTGTTTTCTTCATTTTAAACCTTTTTAGAATCACTGCAGATAATACCATTGACAATCCTGACTGATGGAACCTTTGTGGCTGCTCTTTTAAATAAAAGTTCAATTGATTTTCAGAACAGGGCAACAATGATAAAAACAGGGGTAAGTGTGAAGTGTCTATTTAAGAATTTTGGGTATGCTATGACAAAAGAAAATCAATTTTGTTGAAACGACTCTTGTTTTGCAGCTTGAACCTTTCTTCTTTGCTGATTACAGTACGTCATTCAGCATCTTAACTGTAACAAACTTCAGGTAAGCATGTATGCGTATGCTGGTGTATTCTTGGATAAAACTTTTGCCATATACTCAGTTAATGAATTTTAATTCAAAACTCTCTCCAGTGATGCCAGGGTAAAAACAAAGAGTATGCCCACGATCCGAAACTCTATGGATCTTACATTTGCAGCGAACACCCCTCTACCCAATAGCACCCAGATAGTGAACACTATAGTTCGAGCAGCCAACAGCTCGTTACCCTTCCAGATCTTCACGTCTGAAATTGTGATAAATGGTACAGGTAAGTGATGCACTTTAATTTTTGTCATTACAGGAAAATACTGTTTACTCAGATTAGTGTTTTTACTTTGATTGATACAGTTATGTAAATATAGATGTGTTTTAGATAAATTCCACATTGACAGTGAATGATAAATATTAAATAAATGTTCTGTTCTGCTCTGCTTTCTTTGTAAACACAGCATTTTCATCATGTGAAGTCAGCAGCAAGATCAGTGTGTTGACCGCTTTAGTTCTAGTTGCTGTGTCACTTCTGGTTCCATGGTTTGATTGACCATAATCCCAATATAACTGATTCAGACAGGTCTGAATTTTGTGTGGGAAGGACTGGTACATATATGTAAACTAGACCTTGAAATGAAAATACACTGAATTTCAGCTCTGTATATACCTAGAGAACAGGCTGAACCATGCCTAGTCTTAAAAGTACTTTCTGTCATTTGTTATTTATTCTGAAAAAAGAAAACTCCATTAACAATTATACTGTCATGACTTTCATTTTATGATTAATGTAATCTGCAAATCAAAGGGCTTTTCTCTAAATTCATCAACGTATTGCTTGTTCGCATTGGATGCGGAAGTGGTTAAAACTTTATGAACTACCAAGTATTTTGAATATTGAATACCATTGTAATATATATATATATATATATATATATATATATATATATATATATATATATATATATTGTATGTAACTATCTCTGTTATATTTTAAAAAAGCAGATAAACTCTGATAAAACTATTGGAATTCATTACAGTTGTTAATTTATTTATTCATCAATAAAAATGATCAGTACAATTAGTAACCAAATCTCAGAAACCAAATGTTTTCAGTCTTTCCCTTCTCTATTTCATTTTTTTTGTTATTTCAGCTGTTATATCTATCATTAGATTTATCAGGTCCCTCTTCCCACATCCCTGTTTCTCCAGTTTCTGCTTAGTTCTTTGATTCACTCTCTTTTGGGCAAATGTAAAAAAAAAAAAAAACTTCAGCAAGCAAAACTGTCAAACGGACAGATTTTCATAAATCCAATTCAGTCCTGCAGTGTTTATAAATGTACCTCAAACTCTGCAATTGCATATCAGGTCACCTTTATTTATTTAGCGCTTTTTACAACGCAGATTATGTCAAAGCAGCTTTACAGTGATATTTACAGGTCATAAGTCCGATTGGGATCGCAACAGTCAAAATATTTAATCCAGTTCCATCTAGTTGAAGATCGTATTCATCACGATGGTATGGGACGGTTTGTTGGGAATCTGTGCCACTGGCTGTCGTGTCGATGAGGCCTTCACAGGGGATGATCTAGTTGACACAATCTCTGCTGACACTTCAGGGATGTGTTGTGGTCGTGTCTAGGCACAGGTCCTCCATCTGATCTGGATACGGCCCGGATACGACTGATTACGGTAAACCTCGGGATAAACAGAGAGACTAATATGAGCGTAGATGCCATTCTTATTCTGATGTAACGAGTACGTCTGATGTTATAGGAAGTGTTCCCAGTTCCGGCTGACCTAATTTATGCAGCCTAACAATCCTTTAACGGATGTGAAAATATAAATTGGTAATGTGTTATGTGTATGCCAGGTTAAAGAGGTGCGTTTTTAGTCTAGATTTAAACTGACAGAGTGTGTCTGCTTCCCGAACAATGCTAGGAAGATTGTTCCAAAGTTTAGGTGCCAAATAGGAGAAGGATCTACCGCCTGCGGCTGATTTTGATATTCTAGGTATTGTCAACTGGCCAGAATTTTGAGATCGCAATAGATGTCAAGGACTATAATGTGTTAAGAGCTCACTCAAATACTGGGTAGCTAAACCATTTAGTGCTTTGTAAGTAATTAGCAAGATTTTAAAACCTATTTTATGTTCAATAGGGAGCCAATGCAGTGTTAATAGAACTGGTCTAATATGGTCATACTTCCTGGTTCTAGTAAGAACTCTAGCTGCTGCGTTTTGGACCAGCTGTAGTTTATTTATCACGCGAGCAGGGCAACCACCCAGTATATCATTACAGTAATCTAGCCTTGAGGTCATGAACGCATGAACTAACTGTTCCACATTTGTCATTGAGAGCATATTTCGTAGTTTAGATATATTTTTAAGATGGAAGAATGCGGTTTTACAAATGCTAGAAATGTAGCTTTCAAATGAAAGATTGGTATCAAAGAGCACACCCAGATTCCTAACTGACGACGAAGACTTAACAGAGCAGCCATCATACACATTACCAGTATTGTTAATAAACAATAATGAACAAGCTGTGAAGTCACGTTTGCAGTGCTTTGTTGCGTGTGCGCCGGCACGCGCAAACAGCAGTCTTTGCAAGGGACTTGCCTCATCATCATGGCAACGGTTCGTGACCACGTCAGATTACGTCAGAGTTTGTTGTCGTTTGTTGGAAAATCATACCACACTGCTCAGACATTCCCCGACCCAACAAACGCCGATTAAACATGTTCAGTCTGGTGAAAAAAAACTCCGACCAACGGCAACAGACGTTGCAGGGGTATCACACTAGTTGCGTCTCATTTCAGAGGTTGCGTCCTGATCCAACAAACTCCAACAGACGTGTTTTTTTGGCGTTTATCTGTGCAGTGTGAACTGGCCTTTAACTTTAGCCGCATTTGTCATGGAACTTGCTAACTAGGACATTATTAGGAAAGGTGATTTGCAAAATTCCACCCACAGAGTAAGATCTCTGGTTGCGAGCCACACCTTCTGACCCGGACGAAGCATTGGTCCCAACCTCCGGCGCCAATTAGCCTGCCTCCGCTGTTGTTGAGTGGCTTTTTAAATAAAGCTGCACGGGCCTTCTTCCAAGCCCGTCGACAATGGCAAACCAGTTGAGCTGCAGTAGGAACACAAACCTCTGGCTCCTGTCCAGGGAACAAAAGAGGAGGAAAGCCATAATGGGGACATGCACTCGAAAGGGGACATGCCTGGGGAAGAATGGTAGAGAGTATTATGTGCAAACTCTGCCCAAACTAATTGAGAGCTCTAAGTAGTCTGACTGTCTGCTGCCAAACATCTCAAAGTTTTCTCTATCTCCTGATTCACCCTCTCTGTCTGCCCATTAGACTGGGGGTGAAAACCAACATGTGCCCACTGCAACACATCAGAGTGTAGTCGGTTAGGTACAAAGAGACATCTTGGTAAACCATTATCTGGATCTGACTGTTGCCGTCGGGCCTTTTTAATGCCCCACTGTATAGCTGCTACTATTATAGAGGTGGGTAGGATGAGTTCCGGTCTGGACTCCTCCTCTGGGGAATCAAACTGCTTCGAAAGTGCGTCTGGTTTTGAATTCTTGGAACATAGGTGGTAAGAAAAAACAAAGTCAAACCGGTTAAAAAAGCCCAGTGTGCTTGGCGGGAATTCAGTCTCTTGGCATCCCTAATGTAGGTAAGGTTTCTATGATTTGTCCAGATTAGGAATGGATGCTTGGTTCCCTCCAATCAATGCCTCCACTCCTCCAGCGCCACCTTTACTGCCAACAGTCTTCTGTTGATGGCTGGGAGATGGCTGAGTAACGCGAGACCTCACGAGACCCGGTGCGTGATCTAAGATGGCAGCTCCTGTCTGCTAGATTGTAAACAACTCCTGCTAAATATTGAAATATCTACAACTTTTTTTTTGTTTTGTTTTGTTTTTGTTATTCTCTCGTTTTTTCCCCTTCCACACTTCTCTCATTTCGTCTTTTTTCTCCGTTTCAAAACCGGATTATAATATTATACAACCTGGATCATCTCAAAGAATATATTGACGCGCACTACAACACATTCTGCTGCACCATGAACAGGTACAAACCAGATCACAACAAAAAAAGTAAAGGTAACCCCACTCCAAACTACAAGAGACCTCGTCCCGATTCACCTTTCAGCCCAAGTACAACACCATCCACATCACCCAAACCGCCGTGCTGCACTGAGGTAAGCGACATTTTGCTCTCAATTGAAAATAAACTCACCGGACTTGATACCAGGATTGCACTGATAGAAGTCATACACAAGGAATTCCAGGAATTGCGGCACAGCTTAGAATTCAGCCAAGAACAGATAGACACTCTCACTAAAGAAAATAACTTTCTAAAGGACTCCGTTCACGCACTTACCATTCAACTCACTTCCGTTGTCGCCGAAAATAAAACCATGAAAGAAAACATTTTGGACTTGCAATCGCGCAGCATGAGGTTAGTTTTTACAGGCATCCTGACACAAACTCCAGACAACCCCGAAAAATCAGTCAAGGACTTCATAATAAAACAACTCAAATTACCCGCGGAAACAGTACAGAGCATCACCTTTCACCGTGTTCACCGTATCAGATCCAAAAACAACAACAACCGACCACGAGCGATCATCGCAAAATTCGAACACTATAAACACAAAGAACCGGTTCAGAGGCAAGGCAGACAACTCAAAGGCACAAACTATGGACTCAATGAGCAATATCCAAAGGACATTCTCGAATGTCGGAAACAACTCTTCCCAATCCGAAAACAGAAAATAATTGAAGGAAAAAAGGCAATCATTACAGTGGACAAATTATACATAGATGGACAACTATATCGCGATAAGGACATTACTCCCTGGCTTTTCTAAACACTTCCCTTCCATTCCTGAGTCAATAACTGCCATAATCATAAATTGAACTAAACACACTCTTTCTTTCTTTCTTTCTTTCTTTCTCTAATCTATTAGATGTGCTTCTACTTTTGCACCTAGGTCTCGTGTCCCCCTTCCCATGTTCCACCATATGTCTGTATTTAATGATTTCTGTTTTGTTGTTGCTGTTTTGCTGTGTATATTCTGTCAGTTGTATATATTCTGTATTTTTGTTAGTCTACCAACAACATTGCATTGTTATGCACACACATATACACTACTACACCCACTTGAATACATACACTCACATTTGTACAGTACTAACAGGCCCACACATTAATATACATTTATGTCTATTTTTCACTAAAACATGTCATCTATCACTTTTGTAACCTGGAACGTTCGTGAATTTGGTTCTCAGACAAAAAAGGTCAAGGTTTTTAATCATTTAAATAAACTACAAGCCGGCATATGTCTCCTGCAAGAAACACATCTATCAGAATCAGATTATAACAAAATTAAATCATCAAATTACAGTCATTTATTCTCTGCTCACTACAACTCAAAACAAAGAGGAGTATGCATTCTAATAAATAAAAAAAAATCTCTTTTGTTCATAATACCACCATTACAGACCCTGAAGGACGTTTCATTATCATAAACATCTCCATTAATAATAGCCCAGTCACAATTGGCAACTTGTATGGCCTGAACACAGATGACCCATCCTTTTTCCAGACCTTTTTCTCTTCAATTTCAAATTTTTCTAATTGTCCAGTCATAATTGCAGGCGATTTCAATACAGTTCTAGACCCAACACTAGATAGATCTAATAGTTTAGGCAATAAACGCATTTGGAAATCTGCAGAAACCATAAAACAGTTCATGAGTGATTTTGGTCTTGGCAATAGTTGGCGTCTACAGCATCCTAACATTAAAGAATACTCATTTTTCTCACCAGTCCACCACTCATATTCCCGCATTGACTTCTTTCATACCAGTAATTCTATCATATCAAATATTTCTGAATCGAAGATCCATCCAATAGTCATTAGTGATCATGCCCCGGTAACATTAAAGTGGAACACAACTAGTCAACATAAACTAGATGGCGATTTAACACATCTCTTCTGAAAGACCATGATTTTGACAGTTATTTTAAAAGAGAGTGGGCATGCTTTCTAGAGACGAATGACTCCCCAGAATCATCTCCATCTCTTCTGTGGGAAACAGGGAAAGCAGTACTAAGAGGAAAAATAATTTCATTCTCCGTTTACAAAAAAAGGAAAGAAAAGGATCAACAAGCAGAACTGGAACAAAAAATCAAATTACTAGAATTCATTAACATAAATAACCCAACAGAAGAAACACAGGATTCATTAAGAAAATATAAACTCAAATTGAACAAATTAATCGATAAACATACACAATTCCTAATTCATAGGCTAAGACAAGAAAACTTCCATCATAGTAACAAATCTGGTAAATATTTAGCAAATCAAATCAAACAAAATAAAGAAAAAGCTACAATACCAGTGATTATTGTAATGATGGGTCGAATGCGTGAGGATCCATTTGCAGCTTGTTTATTAAAAGTACTTACAGAGTAGACAGGGGCAAAGGCAGAGACACAAACAGGGACAGGCAATGGTCGAGGCAGGCGGCAGACAAGCAGAGTAAAGTCACAGGCAATGGTCAGGGCAGGCGGCAAACAAACACAGTCCAAAAAACAGTCCAATGGCAACAGAAATACAATCCACAAGAAAACGCTCAGAAGTGATCACCGGGGCAAATCAAGACTTCGCAAAGGGTGTGTGTGTGTGTGTGTCTTAAATAGTCCAGGTAATGATCTGCAGGTGTGTGTGGCAATTGGTGATTGGTGCATGTGATTGGAAGGGAGGATTATGGGAAGTGGAGTCCAGGAACTGACAGGAACAGACAGTGATCGTGACATAACGCCCCCCTTCCGGAAGGCGCGTCCTCGCGGCGTAAATGGCACAGATAGGGAGGGGGGGTGGGTACATTGGAGACCTGTTGGCAGACGGGAACGGGGTCTCCAATGCAGGTCCAGGAACTCGGGCAGCCACGGGGGGTCAGGTGCCACGGGCAGCCACGGGGGGTCAGGTGCCACGGGCAGCCACGGGGGGTCAGGTGCCACGGGCAGCCACGGCGGGTCAGGTGCCACGGGGGGTCAGGTGCCACGGGCAGCCACGGCGGGTCAGGTGCCACGGGCAGCCACGGCGGGTCAGGTGCCACGGGCAGCCACGGCGGGTCAGGTGCCACGGGCAGCCACGGCGGGTCAGGTGCCACGGGCAGCCACGGCGGGTCAGGTGGCTTGGGCGCCCACGGTAGGTCAGGTAGCTTGGGCGCCCACGGCAGGTCAGGGTCCGTAGCCGACCACAGCAGTTCACAGGCGGTTGAAGACCGTGGGCGTGTAAGGTCCCCACCCGCAAGCTCAAGCAATTCGGAGGCCGCTGATGATCGCGGCCGTGCAGGGTCCCCACCCACAAGCTCCCCACCCTCAGGTATATGGCCCCCCCCCAAAAAGTTCTTGGGGAATTCAACGGAGGCCGTGGCGGTTTCGTGGGTAAGGAGCTCGGGTGGCGCCGGCAGGGCGAGGAGCTCGGGTGGCGCCGGCAGGGCGAGGAGCTCGGGTGGCGCCGGCAGGGCGAGGAGCTCGGGTGGCGCCGGCAGGGCGAGGAGCTCGGGTGGCGCCGGCAGGGCGAGGAGCTCGGGTGGCGCCGGCAGGGCGAGGAGCTCGGGTGGCGCCGGCAGGGCGAGGAGCTCGGCGACGGCCTCCGTGGCCGTATCAGGAAGAGCGGGCTGCTCTGGGACGGCAGCGGACCGCTCTGGGACGGCCTCCGGGCCTACAGCGGGCTCTGGGACGGCCTCCGGGCCTACAGCGGGCTCTGGGACGGCCTCCGGGCCTACAGCGGGCTCTGGGACGGCCTCCGGGCCTACAGCGGGCTCTGGGACGGCTACCGGGCCTACAGCGGGCTCTGGGACGGCCTCCGGGCCTACAGCGGGCTCTGGGACGGCCTCCGGGCCTACAGCGGGCTCTGGGACGGCTTCCGGGCCTACAGCGGGCTCTGGGACGGCCTCCGGGCCTTGAGGGATGGAGGAAGCCTTCTTCCTCCTCCTCCTCCGTTTACATGGTTGAGGCGGTGGCTCTATGCCCACCTCCTCTGAGGGCGCTGCAGCGGGCTCACGGGTTGGAGCGGACTCGCGGACTGGAGCTGGTTCTGGAGTGGACTCACTGGCTGGAACGACCCCTATGTTCCCAGACACTGGCGGGGCGGCCATCTTGCCCGTGGGCACTGGCAAAGCGGCCATCTTGTCCATAGCATCCAGAGAATTTGAGTGCGTGGCAACCGGCGAGCTTGAGTGCGTGGCAACCGGCGAGCTTGAGTGCGTGGCAACCGGCGAGCTTGAGTGCGTGGCAACCGGCGAGCTTGAGTGCGTGGCAACCGGCGAGCTTGAGTGCGTGGCAACCGGCGAGCTTGAGTGCGTGGCAACCGGCGAGCTTGAGTGCGTCGCAACCGGCGGGCTTGAGTGCGAAGCGGCCGGCGGAGGCTTAGGAATGCCAGCCGCTCGTGCTGAAGTCAGCGGTGGATCAGCCACACTGGAACGCAACCCACTCCGCTCCCAAACAGATCCAGAGACGTGATGTAATTCTAGAAGATCAACGGAGACTTGACTTGGCTCTGGAAGATCAGCAGAGACATGATGTGATGATGTTGTGGCCGCCATTTTGTGAATGCTCTCTTTAGAGGCAGCCATTACATGGGGGAACGAGGTGTCGCGTTCCTCCGCGACACCCACAGTAAACAGTGAACCAACAGTAAGCAGAGCAAAGTCCAGAAATTCCACGAACGACCCTCGGGGACCATTAATAAGTAAGTAGTCCTTCAATGGTTCGTTTAATCCATAGCCAAAGAAGTCAATGAGGGCACAGTCAGGCAGGTCAGATAAATAGGCAATGTCTAGAAACTTCTGAATGTGGTCCTCGAGTGTAGAATTACCTTGCCGAAGGCGGACGAGACGTATTGCTGGGTCCATGCTGGGGCTGGAAGCGCTCGTAGAAGCTGCTGGATCGTTTGATGGCGAAGTCTTCTGTAATGATGGGTCGAATGCGTGAGGATCCATTTGCAGCTTGTTTATTAAAAGTACTTACAGAGTAGACAGGGGCAAAGGCAGAGACACAAACAGGGACAGGCAATGGTCGAGGCAGGCGGCAGACAAGCAGAGTAAAGTCACAGGCAATGGTCAGGGCAGGCGGCAAACAAACACAGTCCAAAAAACAGTCCAATGGCAACAGAAATACAATCCACAAGAAAACGCTCAGAAGTGATCACCGGGGCAAATCAAGACTTCGCAAAGGGTGTGTGTGTGTGTGTGTCTTAAATAGTCCAGGTAATGATCTGCAGGTGTGTGTGGCAATTGGTGATTGGTGCATGTGATTGGAAGGGAGGATTATGGGAAGTGGAGTCCAGGAACTGACAGGAACAGACAGTGATCGTGACAATTATAGACACAGCAGGGAACTCACCAGAAGAAATAAATCAAATCTTTCAAAATTTTTACAGTAAATTATATTCCTCCGAAAAAGACCGAAAAGACCGGAAAAGATTCATTTCTCAACAATATCAACCTACCTCAACTCAGTAAACATCAAATAAATACTCTTGAATCTCCCTTAACAGAGCATGAACTTTTTAATGCCCTCAAACTAATGCCAAACAATAAAGCACCAGGCCCCGATGGATTCCCTACTGAGTCCATTTTATCAACACTCTTCATCCGTATGATTAATGAATCAAAACAAAAATCAAAACTCCCAGATAATATGAACACAGCCAAAATTTCACTCCTTCTTAAACCAAATAAAGACCCAACATTACCGTCAAGTTATCGTCCGATTTCCCTAATCAATGTAGACATTAAAATCATCGCCAAAGCACTAGCACATAGAATAGAAAAAGTCACACCATCTATAATCCATCCAGATCAAATCGGTTTCATCAAAGGTAGACTTTCATCCAACAACACACGCAGACTTTTTAACTTAATGCATTATTCATCAACTCAAAAAACCAAAACCATCATAGTTACTCTTGATGCAGAAAAAGCTTTTGATAGGGTCAAATGGAAATTCCTGTTTTCCACATTAGAGAGGTTTGGTTTTGGGGAGTCATTCATTAATTGGATCAAAATTCTGTATACATCACCTTCAGCCACTGTCATCACCAACGGACTAACATCACATATCTTCACACTGCAACGGGGGACTAGACAAGGATGCCCACTCTCCCCTTCATTATTCACCATTTTCATTGAGCCATTAGCAGCAGCCATTCGTCAAAACAGCTACATTAAAGGAATTCAAACACTAAACATGCACCACAAAATTAGTCTTTACGCTGATTATATATTACTATATTTAGAAGACCCCCCATCATCATTACAAGAAACGATTAAACTCATAGATTCATTCTCAAATATCTCTGAATACTCGATCAACTGGAGTAAATCTGCCATACTCTCATTACATTCCAACAGCTTGGATGTGACATCCCAGACACCACCTATTCCTTTGTGCACCAACTATATCACATACTTAGGCATTAATGTTTCCCCCAGGCTGTCAGAGCTGTTTGGACTTAACTTTACTCCATTACTTAAAACAATAAATGATGACCTTCAGCGCTGGATGAACTTACCACTATCCATTATGGGCAGAATATCAGTAATTAAAATGACTATACTCCCTAAATTAAACTATTTATTTACAATGACTCCAGCATTACCGACCCTCACCTGGTTTAAATCACTAGATTCAATCGTCACTAAATTCTACTGGAAAAATAAGACCCCAAGAATTGAACTGACTACACTACAGAAACCAAAAACACAAGGAGGACTGGAAGCACCACATTTCTACCACTACTTTTTGGCCAATCAGCTCCAAAATATGTTCAAATGGATTCATCCAAACCCATCAGAAAGCACATGGTTAGATGCTGAACAGTTAATTTGTAAGGACATTAACATTTCAGAATTACCTTTCTATAATCAATCAAAAAGCTCTGACAGCATGGTGTAAATTTCAGCAAATCCTAAACACCCCTCTTGCACCATCTAAATACACCCCATCTGGAATAACCCAGATTTTATAGTTAACAAGAAGCCACTCAACTTACGCACATGGGCAGATAAGGGCATCACACAACTTCAACACATCCTTCTTAATAACAAGCTGGCACCATTTTCCCACTTGGTCCAGAAATACGGCATTGGGAGTAATTGTTTTTTGGAATACTTACAAATCAAATCATCTATTCAATCAAAATTGGCTACTAAGACAATTAATCTAGACCTTCCCCCTCCAATCTCAGAGCTAATTAATATAACCTCCCCAAAAAAACTACTCCCCAAAATATATAAAATAATATCCAAATCAGACAACACATTAAGCCTACCCAATGCAAAATGGGAATCAGATTTATCCATTGCTCCCAATGCCGCTTTCTGGACACAAATATGTAAAAATATCTACTTTATGACAAAAAATGCCAACTTACAACTTATACAGTATAAAGTACTTCATAGATTTCACCTAACTGGACGGAAATTATTTAAAATGGGTTTTACTTCAGAAACATGCTCACATTGCACACAAAACACTCCAGACACCTATTTACACGCTATTTGATATTGCACCTCAGTTAAAAGATTCTGGGAAAACGTTACTGACTCACTATCTAACCTTATGGGATGTCACATCCCGCTGTCTCCCTTCCTCTGTATATTAGGTGACATATCCATAATCAATTTAAACAGTACAAACAGTCAATTACTCCTAGTGGCTCTAACTATCGCCAAGAAAACTATCCTCATGAACTGGAAATTAAGGAACACCATACACATTACAACTTGGAAAAATTTACTAATAGAGTACATCTCCATGGAAAACTTGTCTACCTCCACTCAAAATAATACATCAGAATTACATCCTTCTTGGTCATCTCTCTTTAACTTCCTACAGTCATGAATCCACTGACCTTCTTTGTCTGAAGCCATCCTCAATGATACACCATCAATATTCACACATGATAGGGGTCAGGGGGGTCAGGAAGAGGTAGCAACACCGACTAATATCAAATATAAATAAAATACTTAGAAGATTATATTATACCCTACACTATATTATATTATACCCTGGTTGGCTGTGGCATATCAGTCCCTGCCATGTGCGGTTCTGATTAGTTGTGGGTGGGTGTGATGTGGGGCCGGGGGCCTTGGGTTTTTAGCCCTTCAGCTTGTACCTTCGCCTGGGATTTCTTGTCTCCGGCTGGTTCAGCACATGTCTCGCTGTTTTAATGCTTCACATATTAGATGAGGTGCACACACACACACATTCATTTGGAGCTTAAAACAAGTTAAAAGCAAAAAAAAAAAAAAGCACCATGCTGCACGCCATGCTTTTTTTAATACATTATACACTAGTCAAATAAACATATGCCTATCATGAGTATAACATTGAAAGACACAAAGACTGGGTAACATTGAAACACACAATAACATTGAAACACACAAAGACAGGGTAAGCGTAGCATGTGTGGGACGGCCGGAGATGGGTGTGGATTTTGGGACCCTAGGCCCCGCAGCACCTCACCCTGAATGCCCGTTGCAACATGACGCTGGCGGGGGTCTAACCTATGCCATGGCCATGAGGGGAATAGAGGCAGCTTTATAATACCTTATCGTTAATAGCTGTATCAATATTACCATTATTAATATTATTACTATTATTATTATTATTATTATCATTGCTATTACAACTACTACTGTTATCATTATTATTAATGGCTGTATCAATATTACCATTATTATTATTATTGTTTTTATCATTATTATCATTGCTATTACTACTACTATCATTTTTATTTGTCCTCTTCCTGATCCTTTATCGTCCCCCTCATTCCGGATGAAATGAGTATATTTGTTAATATGTTTATCATTACTACTATTGCTAATACTATTATTTGTCAAAATGACAAATAATAGTATTAGCAATAGTAGTAATGATAAACATAATAATAATGATATGATAATAATAATAATAATAATAATATTATTAATGTTGCTATTACTATTGCTACTGTCACCCTCCTCATCCCCCATTCTTTTTTCTTTATTTCATTGATATATAATTTTTTTTTCTTTTTTTCTTTCGAAAAACTCTGGTTATGTCTGTTGTACTTCCCTACATGCTCCTTTATTCATATATATTTCCACTCCCACACCCAGTTACACTTACAGTTATACACACACACACACACACACACACACACACACAAATCTTACTGGCTGTTATGTATGTTTTGTTGGTCTTTGTATTTGTATTTTGCATTTAATTTCTTATCTGTAAATATTGTAATTGTCTGTTTGCATAATAAAAAATAAATAAATAAAAAAAAAGGTAGACAAAAATGAACTTGTCTACAGGACATCATTGATGAACGCCTGGAAGACTGCTGGGGCATTGACCAGGCCAAAGGGTATTACCTTGCAAAGTGTTTAAGGCTGTCTTCCACTCGTCACCTTCTCGAATCCTGACCAGATGGTAGGCATTTCGGAGATATAATTTAGTGAAAATGGTGGCACCCTGCAGGATCTCAAAAGCAGTGGTCATCAGGGGCAGGGGGTAGCGATTCTTAATGCTGATGTGGTTAAGACCCCCGTAGTTGATGCAGGGGCTGAGGTCACCATCCTTCTTAACAAAAAAAAAAAAAAAAAAAACTGCTCCAGCAGGTGAGGACGAATGAAACCATTATCGAAGGCATCCTTAAATTACTTCTCCATAGCAGCCCTCTCAGGGGCAGAGAGGAGAGAGCTAGTAGAGTCTACCCTGTGGTGGGCATGCTCCAGGAACCAAATCTATATATATATATATATATATTACAGTGCCACTTGAAAGTTTGTGAACCCCTTGCAGAATCTGTGAAAATGTGAAAAATTTTAACAAAATAAAAGAGATAATACAAAATGCATGTTATTTTTTATTTAGTACTGTCCTGATTAAGGTATTTTACATAAAAGATGTTTACATATAATTCACAGGACAAAAAAATAGCTGAATTTATTAAAATGACCCCATTCAAAAGTTTGTGAACCATTAATTCTTAATACTGTGTGTGGTTACCTGGATGATCTACGACTGTTTGTTTGTTTTGTGATGGTTGTTCATGAGTCTCTTGTTTGTTCTGAGCAGTTAAACTGAGCTCTGTTCTTCAGAATAATCCTCTAGGTCCTGCAGATTCTTCAGATTTCAAGCATTTTTTGCATATTTGAACACTTTCCAGCAGTGACTGTATGATTTTGAGATCCATCTTTTCACACTGAGGACAATTGAAGGACTCAAACACAACTATTAAAAAAGGTTCAAACATTCACTGGTGCTCCAGAAGGAAACACGACGCATTAAGAGCCAGGGGGTGAAAACATTTTGAATTTGAAGATCAAGGTAAATTGTACTTAATTTGTCTCTGGGAAACATGTAGGTATCTTCTGTTGCTTCCAAAGGGCAGTACTAAATGAAGAAAATTGATATTTAAACAAAATAAGAAAAATTTGGACATCTTCATCCTGTTCAAAAGTTTTCACCCCTGACTCTTAATGCATCGTGTTTCCTTCTGGAGCTTCAGTGAATGTTTGAACCTTTTTTAATAGTTGTGTTGAAGTTCCTCAATTGTCCTTAGTGTGGATTTTTCTGAAGTGGGGATCTGAGAGCTCAGTTTAACTGCTCAGAGCAAACAAGGGACTCATGAACAACCATCACAAAACGAAAAAAAAACAGTCGTAGATCATCCAGCTAACCACACACAGTATTAAGAATCAATGGTTCACAAACTTTTGAATGGGGTCATTTTAATAAATTCAGCTATTTTTTGTCTTGTGAATTATATGTAAACATCTTTTATGAAAAATATCTTAATCAGGACAGCACTAAATAAAAAATAACATGTATTTTGTATTATCTCTTTTATTTTGTTAAAAATTTTCACATTTTCACAGATTCTGCAAGGGGTTCACAAACTTTCAAGTGGCACTGTATATATACACATACACACACACACACACACACATATATTATATATATATATATATATATATAACCACTAACACACACAGCAGCTCTGGAGAAAACGATGATGTCATCATCCAGCTCAGTTCAGTTCGCATACAATAATGTCAATGCAGAAAGATCAAAAACATTGTTGAATATCAAGTGTCCCCAACTAAGCAAGCCAGAGGCAACAGTGGCAAGGAACCCAAACTCCATCAGGTGACAAAATGGAGAAAAAAAAACCTTGGGAGAAACCAAGCTCAGTGGGGGGCTCAGGCTTGATGTTCTAATTGGAACGGAAAAGCTGTGTTTTACCCCGCGACTATGCCGTCTCATGGTCACCCAGTTGCCCTGCTGCACGGGCTCTACAGCCGGAAACAAACAATGTACAGGGTTCGCTAAACTAGTCACATCCAAAACAGTATCCAGTATCTAGAGCCCTTGCATTCTTACTATCCTTGATTAAAGTTTGGATGAGTGTCTCTAATTCTGAAATCTTCATGTTTGTTGACTGATTCCGGCTTACCACAGTTGTTTGATGGATTCGTAGAAAAAGAAGCGCATGAGAGAAAAGATGGTAGGCACAGATGAAAGTTAACAGGCTAGCGAAATGCTAATGCGTTGTTTATATTTAACAATATAAACAAGGAATGATAGTAAATAGAGATTCAAAACAAAGCTATACGAAGCTACAGACGCAAACCACTCAGCAGCAAGGCAGACAGGAGCAATCGATCAATCAAGCATTCGATCAAATCTACAATAGAGGCATTTCCAAAACAGTAATATGGTCTGTGCGGAGTAAGGGAGGTGGCTCGGGACTTGCTGAAGACATCTCTGAGATCAGCATACTCTGGAGGAACTCTGGACAGCTCAGGGAAAAACATAGTAGGCATAGTACTCTGGATCTTCGAAATAGGAAACTTCAGTGCCTCTGTGGGCTGGGGAACTTGAGTCGACTCAGGATAAAGGACTGGGCACTTTGTGGTGGCAGATACAAGTAGCCCTCAAGTGTTAGGAATATCTGGATTGAGATTGGCAGGCCACCTGGAGAGTGTCGACAAAAGCCCTGGGAATGCCTCCAGTATCTCAGGAGAATGGGCAAGTTTTTGAGCAAGTACATAACCAGCCAGTGTTCAAAACTATCTCCTTAGCCCGATTCACAATGATAAGCTTGTAATAATGTTTTCTAATAAGAGTGGTACTGGTGGGTTTTCGCAGGAAATTCAAGCATCAAGTCTGTTTACATAAAGGAGTCACAGGTAGTAGGCTATATAGCATGCAGATGATGCTGCAGATGGCAGATCATTAATAACCTTTTCTCACAGCAGCTGGAATAATTAAACTTATCATTTTGATGGTGGATTGTGGATCATATATGGATCATATGGATCATATTATATATATGTTAGGGGTGGGAAAAAAAAAAAAAAAAAAAAAAAAAAAAATCGATGCACCACGATTCTCTCTCCAACAATGGGCTATATGCACGGTTACTTCCTGGCTGTCGTTAAGCCAGCTCGGGCATTTCTGGTGAACTGTTAGCTGTTCATTCTGTAGTCGCTGTACATCGATACAAAACCATCAATGTTTGACTTTTTAATGTTGTATTCATATTTTAATGCACTTATCACATTTACCTAATTTTCCAATAAACCAGTTTTATTAATTGCAATAAAGACAAAGCTATTGGGACCATTTAAAAATGCCGTGTCTGTAATTAGACACGCACACGCATTTTTTCCCACACCACTTCAAATGTTATTTTTAGTGTGATGACCACAAACATTATTTGTTCATCCTTCTGAGATTGTCCCCATCGTAAAACCGAACGTTTCAAAATGTAGGAAATTCAACATTTGATAGAAAATGACTACGACAATATATGATTTATCTGAGTTCTTCCAGCGTTCTTGGGTATTTTCATGATAATAAAGTTTATTTATAATGCAATGCTAATCGACATAGCCTTTATCACTGTATGAAATAATATGTTGTATGTCTTATTCTGTGTAAGAAGCCACATCATCACACAGAAGGATGTCATTTCAAACAATCAAATGATGTTATGAAGTGAGTTTATAGTAAAAAGTTATTAATTGTTGTCTTTTGTTGGACAAGAGGTTCATAAATGTTTCTCATGTTTGGAAAGATGTTTGACGTGTCTTGCTTTTTCAAATGCACGTTATAAGCGACTCAAACTTGCAGTGCTTTCAGATGGAGCAGCATTTACTACAGATCACAGAGCTGCGCTTCACAGACAAGCTGCGCCTAAAATAAATCGCACAAACCCAAATGGATTTAAACGCGATTTCGGGTTAATTTGCCTCCCTACTGTTTATAGTGTTTAAAATCAGCATACGCCACATATTTTACTACGATTATGAGCTCAATTTGATCGAAGTATCATGTTTACATGAGAAGTTAAATGGCAGTTTTGCCTAAATCTCATTATAATCGCATTATGAGGGCGCATGTAAACATGAAACATGCAATAATTTAAGAAATGGCTCTAGAAGTAAATATATTGTGTTTTCTATCCTATCAGTCTATCACTGACCAACATTCCACAGTGATTCATTCAGCCAGTCTGAAGTCAGATTGTTTTAATGGCTCATGATAACTGCATTTTTAAGGTGACACAATGCACTGAAAGTAGATGAAGCCTGAAAACACACCCTGTCTGAACGACTCCTTACTCACGGATGACTGCAAACTCACACTGCATTTATATGGTACTTCAAACTTGAAATGCCACAATGATGCAATGGTTAATAACTAATTGTACTAAAAATTAATTGTATTAAAATAAATCTCATTTTCAACATGTTGATACTGGAACTTTATTTGGACAGGATTGATAGAGAAGATAAACTATAAAGGGAACTTCCCCGGCTCAAATTTTCGATTTCTTTAATATTTTTTCTGTAGAAAGACAAACATAAATAGTAATGAAAGCCAAAATATTAAACATCACAGATGTATATTTACTGAGTAATCCACTATTTTGTAGAGGGGGGTCAAAGTGACCATTTTCACCTGAGATTTGGAGCCAAATTAGAGGGGTGTAAAAATGACTTTAGAAAGATGGCAGCATTGTTATTTTGTTTTTACACAGAGATAGGTAGGTCTATTAGTAAAATCTGTTGACTTTATCAATCTTTGTTTCATTATATGTCAACAGTGACAGTTCAAAAATGGCAAAAAGCACTTCTTGTGTTTTTTTTGCCTCAAGTTTGCATGCCTGTAACTCAAGAAGTATTAAAGATATCTTAATATCCTTTTAGATTCTGGTTCTTAACAAACTTTCCTTTTGGTATCTTCATTTTAAAGGCCCTCGGTGGTTCAATCCCAGAGATATGGAGATCTTAATGCGGCTCCATGAGTAAATTGTAGGCCTACACATATTCAGTGGTCAAAAACCAAATGTGGGTCACTTTGTATACAGCTTTTTTCTTTTAAAGAGGAATATCTGAAGAACAAATAATGTTGAAAATAGAAATGTATCTCATGTTTTTCTATCAGCTCAATTGCATTGAACATACCTGTCTGAGTGCCATAAATATTCCTTTTCCAAAGTTTGCATGCCTGTAACTCTAAAAGTATTCAAGTTATCTTAATATTCTTCTAGATTCTCATTGTTAATAAACTTTTCTTTTGGAAACTTCATTTTCAAATTTTTGTTAAGAACAAAAATAAAATAACAATAAAATAATTACACCCCTCTAATTTAGCTCCAAATCTCATGTGAAAATGGTCATTTTGACCCCCCTCTACAAAATAGTGGATTACTCAGTAAATATACATGACATATGACATTTAATATTTTGGCTTTCATCACTATTTATGTTTGTTTTTCTACAGAAAAAATATTAATGAAATCAAAAATTTGAGCTGGGAAAGTTTCCAAAATTTGGTTGATTTGACATAGAATGACCCTAAAGCGACTTACAAATGTCACAAGCAATTTTCCGTAAGAGACAACAATATTCACAGTACACAGTTAAAATTATTTTTGGAATACCACAAGAGTTTATTTTCTAATTATTGGAAGGGTGCCATTGAGAACTATTACTAACTTGATTGTCTACACAGAATGGAGCCTAAACTATAACCTGCTGATGAGTGACTAGTTACAATATTACTTCAGCTTTAAATCTAAATCAATTCTTTCCAACAATCACATGGTGACATATATATCCAGTCTGAGCCTTTCCCTACTGACCTTTACTGAGGTAAAAATATAAATCATATAGAAGAAAGACCAGTAAAACTACATTGAGTTGACATTTCAGAAACTCTGATGTGTTTTTTTTCCTTTTTTTTTGTGCACTTTTTATTCATTTATTTATAACTTTGTGGCACCTCAATTTGTGGGATGTGTGTTTGTGACTGTGTTTAATTTGGTACTGATCCCATGACCAGTTTCTGGAAATGTGACAATTGCAATGTTGCAAGACAATGGGTATTTGTATGATTTGTCCAGCTACATTCCATAGAAACATTTCAAGCAGTAAGGAAGAAGGAAATAGATTATCTAAAGAAGTAAATATTTTTAAAATAAAGGAGCATGACAAAAAAAGTTGATCAGAATGTTCTAGATCATGTGAGAAAAAAAAAGTTTAAGTAGTCACAGAATGGTTTTCGTGTCATCATATCATAATCTGACCTCTGTGCCCAACAACCACCAATAATATAACAACCCTGCTGAGAAGATCAGCATAGATGCTCACTACAGTGTCCCCACCATGCTTCGAAGCTTAACCACCAATACTGCCTTGGTCAACCAGTGTAACCAGAATGATCGCACAGGCTGGACAAGTTCATGAATTTTGCTGATGAACAGATTTATAAATGGAAAAATGGTAGGCTACTAATCTTGCTGGTGAGCAGAAAACCATCTTAAACAGCATACGTCTGGGATTAAGGACCTGCTGGTAATTTTTTTTTTGAACTGTAAATAAGATTATTGGAGTATGTTTTACAAGAAAATACTATTTCAGTCTTTATTCTTCATCCAATGTGTTTCTTAGTAATAAATTTGTGAAAAGTACTAGCAATTTCTGAGTGAAACCCTACACCATTTTTTTTTTTTTTTGTGAACTTTCTGGTGGAAATACTCATTGACACAGCTTTTTCTTTACAGAAACAGGATTTCTTTCAGTCATTCTTCAACTTGTCAGACCTGGATGCGCTTCTCACATTTTAGTCAAATGATACATACAGCTTTTATTTGAGGAAGCGTAATACAACACTTCTTCCGTTTTAGCTATAGCCGCATTTTTTAAATAAATCAAATACTTTTTACTTTTTGGTAGTTTACTTCATAATAAAAATTTCCTAGTGTACTAATTTATTTTACAACAAAATGAATGAGGGTGAGTCCACAGGCTGTAAACTTATCAGGATTTTCACGACTTTAAAGCAGGGCTTGAAACTGACTTTCTTGCCACACCTGCCGATGGTCGATGGGTTGAGAAAATTTACCGGCCATAAATATATTTTTTACTGGCCATGAAATTGTATTTGCATTATTTCATTAAAAAAGACAGAACAAATTAGATTTTCCTATTTTATTCTGCCTGTTTTTTAATGAAATAATGCAAATATAATTTTTCTATATTATATATATATTGTTATAAATCCAGGTTTGTGTGCTTGTATGTAGGACTGCATAATTTTACCCCAAAATCATATTGCAATTATTTTGCCATATTTTTTTTTTTTTGTGTGATTTCATTTATTGTTTTGTTGTTGTTCTCTCTCCACTTCAGTTGTCTCAGGCCTCATTCATTGTTTTTACCCATTTAATAAGAATATACAAACAATAATAACAATAAAATTCATGTATTTTATTAAAATATAAAAATCACATTACTGTAGAAATAATACAGTATTATTGTACCATAAAAAAAAAATAAAAAAAAAATCAAGTAACTATATAATAAAAAACAATAATTTTATTATAATAATTTTACAAAATAACAGTAAAATTACAATACTAATATTTATGCCCGTCTTAATTTCTTGGCTTTAAAACATTAAGCCATGGCAATTTTATTTTGGCAGAAAATGGCAGGGAGACTTTAAAGCTTCTGTTTTGTTGACAAACTTGGGAAGATGTTTGGCGCATGTTGCATTATCAAACGCACGTTATAATAAAATCATGATCACTAAAGTATACTTTGAAAGGCTTGTGTGCTCATATTATTATAATTGCACGGCGGTCTTTGCAATTGATAATCACAGTGAGCCATATCACGTTCTCACAAACATGCATTATTAGAATTCATAAAAAAAATTGTTACCAGCCAGTAAGACCATTTCATATAGTGAACAGCACTGGTTTTTTAACTCGCATTTGGTGTTAATTATAGGCCATGCTGTAAAGTATTATACATTTATAAAATTATGGCCTTTAAAATAAACAAACAAACCAGGATTATTATTGTTAAACCATAAAAAAAACAAAAACATTTCCATTACTTGAAATAATTACTAACTTGATCATCTACACAGAACAGAGCCTAAACAATGTTTAGCAATAAACCACTGATGAGTGACTAGTTTAATAGTTACAATTGCAGCTTTAAATCTAAATGGATTCTTTCCAACAATCACATAGTGACGTATAAATGAGCGTTTCCAGTCTGAGCCTTTCCCTACTGACCTTTACTGAGGTAAAAATACAAATCATAAAGAAGAAATACCAGTAAAACTACATTTAACTGACATTCCAGGACCTCTGATGTGTTTTTTTCTTGTACACCCTGTTTACTTTATTAATTATTACTTTGTGGCATCTTATTTTTGTAAGCTGTGTTACTTGTTAATTTGGTAATGAAGTGTTTCCAGTGACGTTTGTCTGGAAATGTTTTGAGACAATGCAGTGTTTGTATGGTTTGTCTGTAAACATTCCATAGAAATGTTTCACATTATAAGGAAGAAGGAAATAGATTATCTAATGACTGGAACGTGGCAGAAATGATAGTGAGAATGTTTTACATCACATGAGAAAAACCGAGCTATTTTTAAATAAGAAAACAAAAATCACCTGGCTAAAGAACAAGCTTTTTTAGAAAATAAAGCCATTTACATGTCTGACCAGCTGGAGGAGCAAACAGCTAACAGATACTTCATCAAGGGTTCATAGTCATAACCTACAGGAACATTCAAATGCATATGACATTCATTTTAATGATCTGTTAAGCATTAAATAATCTAACAGAAACATGCATTTTCTGTAAGCTGCTTTGAAACTCTATCCCCCTCTTTTCACAGACAAGTCTTAAGCTAGTCCTAGACTAAAATGCATGTTTGAGCTTTTTCTAACTGAAAGTAACTTGCACTGAGATTTCTTAAAATATGTCAGAACTATTGTTTTGTCTCAAGATGTACACCAGTAATACTTTTTTTCTAAGACACGTTTATAAAAGGTACTTAAAATGTCCTAATTGAACTAAGGGCTTTCTGTGAAACCGGGCTAAAATCGCTATACAGATAAATGTAAATGTGAAGAGCAGCTCATGGCGTAAGACTGTAAAGTCCAGCGTTGCCACATCGAGAAAAAAAAAAAAAAAAAAATTGTGCTTTTGTAAATCAGAATTATGAAATAAAATGTCGAAATTATAACATACTAATTTGGAATTATGACATAAAGGCCCGGTTTCACAGACAGGGCTTAGACTATAAACCAGGATTAGGTCTTAATTCAATTAGGGCATTTAAGTAGATTTTATAAATGTGCCTTAGAAAAAAACATTACTGGTGTGCATCTTGAGACAAAACAATGGGAGTAGCATATTTTAAGATATGTCAGTGCAAGTTGCTTTCAGTTAAAACAGCTCAAACATGCATTTTAGTCTAGGACAAGTCTAGGGGAACTAAGGTGCATTTACACTTGGCATGTTTGGTTCGATTAAAACGAACCCTGGTGCGATTGCTCTGTTAGTGCGGTTCATGTGTGAACGCTGCCATCCGAACCCTGGTGAACACCAAACAAGAGTTCGTTTGGAAGCGGACCAAGATCCATCTTTTCAGCGGTCTCGGTCCGCTTCCAAACGAACTCTGGTGCGGTTCGAATTATATATGAACACAACACGGAGCAAAGACATGTAAATGAACCAAAAACAGGAAGATGAGACCCTAAAAAAAAGACAGAATGCTCACGCATATCATTTTTTTCTCTTAATAGAAGTGATGTTGCCCATCACAGTTCAGTTTGTCTCCTCACAGCAGTTTTGACTCCTTTCAGTGCTCGAAATTAAAGGGTTAGTTCACCCAAAAATTAAAATAATGTCATTCATTACTCATCCTCATGTTGTTCTACACCCGTAAGACCTTTGTTCATCTTCGGAACACAAACTAAGATATGTTTGATGAAATCCGATGGCTCAGTGAGGCCTGCATAGACAGCACCGAAGATCCAGAGAGGTACTCGAAACATATTCAAAACCGCTCATGTGACTACAGTGGTTCAACCTTAATATTATAAAGCGACGAGAATACTTTTTGTGTGCCAAAAAACGAAATAACGACTTTTCAGCAATATCTAGTGTGGCCGTTTTCAAAACACTGCTTTGAATCTTCGATTCAGTGATTCGGATTGTGTGTCAAACTGCCAAACTGCTGAAATCACGGCGCTCCGAATCACTGAATCGAAACAAAAGATTCAAAGCAGTGTTTTGAAATCGAGTAATAAATGACATTATTTTCATTTTTGAGTGAACTAACCATTTTACTTTTTTACTTGGTAGCACTGGTGCTTCCAAATTCAAAAAGTTAGGAGCACCAGCTAAAATTTAGGAGCACCCACCAAAAATTAAGGGGCACCACAACTACAAATTATATATTAACAGATTTCTTTTATTTAAAAACAACACCAATCAACACCAACAATCACTGGGGCTTTACACATCCTTTGGCCAGGATTTGAAATTTGGTCTTGTGGCTCTTTAGCCCTCCTCCATCCATTTCTCCACTGAGGCTGAGGCATCGAACGCCTCCAAAGGAGGACCCTCAACACTGATTCGGATCAGATCTTCTACTGTGTTGGGGTGTAATGAAGATCTAATGTCTGACTTTTTAATGCGCTTCTGGACAGAGAACCCTCTCTCACACTGCACCGACATGATCCTTACCAGATGAAGGATGTTCTGAAACAAAAATCATTTAAATTTCATTGTCAAGTTAGAAGCATTCAGTGACAGCAAAAAAATAATGCAATAATTATAAGAGTCTACAATACGTTGATCATCAAACTACTGTGACATTCTATTACACAGCCTACCTGTAAATCTGAACAATAGGGTTCCTTGGTCAGAAGGACTTCCCATAAGCCATGGTAGCTCTTGTCTTTGAAGGACATGAACACCAGAGTTTTAAGGTCTGGAACTCCTCCTCAGCAAGAGCACAGTCACAACCATTCCTTACTTAGATACAATCCAACTGTAACAGGTTGGCTCTTAAATGCTTAAAACTTTTAACAAAAACAATCTATATTGTGATTATTTGATTGATTTACTTGGACATGACCTCAGAGCCATGTTGAGGATAAGGTTCCTCAGACTGCTGTCTGCCTGTTAATGTGATTCCATCTAGACATAACTTTGTCGCACTCTTAACATGGCAAAGAACTGAGATTTCAAATAATGATGATTTATTCTTTGACCACTAGGTAAAGCTTACCTGGGGGAGGATCACATCATTTCTTTGCAGAAATAGAAATGTATTTACTGATGGCAGAAAATAAATCTGCCAAGAAATGACAGAATGCCAGGAATGAGCCATCCTCCACGCTCTCTTTGACCTGCATAGAAGAACACAGCAAATTTATACACTCTCCTCCCTTTAACTCACTTTACAGGGGCCATTTCCACAAATGAACATTTCCACCTATACTTTACACTGCCATGCTTTGCTCTGCCAGCTATATCGGCATTCATTGATGATGCATGGTCCATATGAGCATATACAGCTGTGTACTGGCCAGCGTCCCCTCCTTCCCTTGCCCCGGATACATGTGGTAACATGTGGATTGTTCACCGACACATCCAGTTCAACTCCAAAGTGTTTTAACTCCCTTCTGGATTTTTAGCTGAAGTGGTAAGTCTTCCAAATTAAGTGGAGCAGGTTGTACACATTGCCTACCCAAGGTGAATCCTACTGGGCAGACAGTAGGGCAAGGTCCAATCTATAATAGTGAACAAATCTGACATTTCAGTTTGCTATCAAGACAGAGAGCCTTAGCTGCTTCTTCTTCTTTTTTTTTTTTTTTTTTTTTTTTTTAAATCTGGGAGTTAATGACCATTATCAACTCACCTATGAGGCATGCAGTGAAATGGGATGATGTGCTTTCCCGCCTCCTCTTGGAGTTTCACCGATACTCCTCCCTTCCTCCCAAGATTCACGGCATGACTCTCCAGGACCAGCAAATGCTGACTTGGTGGCTTCAAAGATTCCTAAAATAATTCCCACTGGTTTAAATACTGTTTACATTCAACAAATAAATCCAGTTACTAGAGCTGCATGATTAATCATTAAAACATTGCGATATCATTCCTAAATGACAAAAATTTGCCTATTAAACATGAATAAAAGTTTATATAAATACAATGAATATAAACACTGGCGTCTACAGAAGCGATCACAATAGAGCACTGCACCTTTTGAAAGTAATAGATAACTTGAAATAACAATTGTATCGATTACATCATTATGCCACAAGGTGGTGACAAGTGACTGTTATAAAATCTATTTGTCATTGAATCATTCATTCAAGAGATTCATTCAGAAAAACACTGATTCATCTAGTAATGAAACAAGTGAAGTATTCATGAGCGAGTCATTGAATCATTCATCAAACCGTTTTTTAAAATAATTTGTTCAGATCAATTAAACATTTTAAACAGACTGCAGCAATTGACATATTGTCAGAACCTATAGTAAATCACATGTTATTTTGTTTAGTTGTTCAGAATCATGGGAGAATTGTGATTTGTGTTTGAAACAAAAAACTTGTGATTCTCAATTTATCCAGAATCATGCAGCTCTACCAATTACAATAGAAAAACCAACATACGCATTCAGTAAGAAACTGATTAATTATGATATTAATTGTATATTACTATTTAATACTAAATAGGCTGTGTATTAATAATAATAATAATAATAATAAATATAAAAAGTAAATAAATAAAAAAACATCCTCACCATCAGAATTTGCGTGTTCCACCTCAACATGTCCGACGAGGATGTTTGTGGGCTGTCCATCAAGCAGGACGCGGACATAGATTATCACACACTCCTTGACAGACAGGTCGGTGTCTCCATCGATAATGAAAGGGATGTACTGAGCTGACGATAATGTAACTGTGGTGTTCTCACGGTTCTCTTCTTTGGTGATGGTGTAGGCCGTGTTAAATTTGACATTCAGCTCTGCCAATTGAGCGGAACAGCCGGCAGCATCCTGGCGATTGAAAGCCTTAATAATCGAACCTGATTTGTTTGCCACACACACTTCTTGTGCTTGGCACTCTTTCCAAGTTTAACTAAGCTCTCGCGCTTAAAATGAGTTTATTCAATGGCAAACGCTGTGTTACCTGCAAACTCTGTCCCACAGGCTTTACACCGACCAGTCAGATTGTGAACGTGTCCCTGTGCCTTTAGGTTCAGTACCTTTTGGTTCAGCGATAAAAATGCCAATCTGAACGCTAAATGTTTTTCTGTTTTTTTGGTCCAGACCAAACGAACCAAGCGAACCAAACCACAAGTGTGAACACACCCTAAACCAGCACTATAGGAACTATCAGTGACATATGTGTATGTTGATTGGTCAAACACATGTCAAACACCGGCACCTGGCATTTTTAATAAGATGTGTAAACATATTTACTTCACAAACACGGAAAACAGCGATAACGGCATTTACCTGTTGTCTGCAGGGTTGTGTCCTTTTCTCCGCCTCGATGAGATGAAATACTGAAAGTTGTCATAGGAGATCTTTTTGCTCTTTCAGTTGCGTAAATTATGTGTTTACATTCACATTTGACAGATCACAGCTCCGATCACAGCATCCTCCATCCAGCAATTTTTAGCATTTGTAAAAACTGTGCTTAAAGACGCCGCTGTCGGCCTCTTCAGAGTTCCTGTTCCCAGTGCGAATGCAACCAAGAACATGGCCCGGGGGAGAAATTACTTTTCGGGGAACTATCCTAGTGGCTAGTTCCTATAACTGAGTCCCTTTAACTCTTTGGTGCAAAAGCCCTTTAAGTCTTAACTATAAGTTATGAATATTCTGACTAAGTCCTAATTATGACATAAAAAGTCGAAATTATGATAGGGTACAACGGGGCTAAAGGTGCCTTTGATTTTATTTTCTTCTGAACCACTAAATGGCACAAAAACTTGCCACAGCACTTTCCTAAACATGTAATGAAAATTTTCTGATCCTTCCGATCACAGGCAGCAAAGTTGATTCTGAGTTGATCTAATATTTGATGTTTTTTTAAAATGGTCTTCTTAATGATTTTCAGTTTTGTTCAAGGTAATTCAAGCAACAGTTTTTCAATAAAGGAGGAATATGTAAAAGAATGGTATTTGGGGTAAAAAGCGCACCTGCTGTTGGGGATAAAGATAATAATTAACATGATAATAAACAGCTGCTGACTTTTCCATTTGTTGACATGACATGGTTAGATTCAGTTGGTAAATATCATATAACAAAATGGGGATCCACCTTAGAGATAATACCCATATTTATAATGAAACAATCATATTAAAAATACGATATTAATCCTATCATATAATAAAATATCATTTAGTGTTACTACTGTAAATCTATATTAAATATTATGGGATCTCCTTCAACACTTTCAGAATCTTTACTTTTTAAAATAATTTTATTTCTGTATTTTTAAAATACATGTCTATATTAACATATTTTAATGACAGTATATTTATTGATTAAAAAAATGATTTTTTAATCAAAATAATCAGAAAATAGTACAAACTTTGCTAAAGTGATTATTTTTGAACAAGTATTAACCTAGACATTATTAAAAAACATATTATTTTAGCTAAAGTATCAATACTTTGTGCTTTTTGCCCCATGCTGGGGAGCCTTTTACCCCGTATGTGGAGTAAAACGACCCCCTCGCCACCTCATACATTTATTAGATTTTTAAACAAAATGAACCACTTTTATGATATATTTTCACACAAAATCTGTTGCTCCATCATTGTTCAATACAAACATATATATATTTTTTCTGCAATCATACACTTTGAGAGTAGTGAAAAGCATATTTTTTTCTTAAAGGGTTAGTTCACCCAAAAATGTCATTTATTACTCAGCTTCATACCGTTCCACACCCGTAAGATCTTCGTTAATCTTCGGAACACAAATTAAGATATTTTTGTTGAAATCCGATGGCTCAGTGAAATCGGCCATCACTATATAAGTCGTTATTTATTTTTATTTTTTTTGGCGCACCAAAAATATTCTCGTGGCTTTATAATATTAATATTGAACCACTGTACTCACATGAACTGATTTAAATATGTTTTTAGTACATTAATGGATCTTGAGAGAGGAAATGTCATTGCTCCCTATGCAGGCCTCACTGAGCCATCGGATTTCAACAAAAATATCTTAATTTGCGTTCCGAAGATGAACAAAGGTCTTACGGGTGTGGAACGAGTAATAAATGACATTATTTTCATTTTTGGGTGAACTAACCCTTTAAGGTGTACCTTTAGCCCCGTTGTACCCTAAATAAGTCATCATTATAACATAAAATTTCGAAATTATGTCATAAAAAGCAAGTCATGATTTCGACTTTTATCTCAATAATTCGTTTTTAATCTCATAATTATGATCTCTGTCATAATTGTTGTTGTTTTGTCTCAGAATTACGACTTAGTATATGTAATAGCTTTTTTTTTTATCTCAAGGTTTAGCAAACCATAATTATGACTTCTTATACGATTTACAAAAGCACGATTTGTTTTTTTCTTATGTGACGGAAATGAGCTTCCATATTATACGCTTAAAATCACCGAAAACACAACGGATATCTGACAGGATTCGGGAACGGGTCCTGTAAACTCTTTGCGCGCGCTTTCTCTCTTCATTAAAACTCAATCGCAGTATAAAACATTATTTATTTGCAAACATGTTTAGATGCATTAGAAAGTTTCTTACTTTAAAGTTGATGATGGTGGTGGTGATTTTGTTCATTCGTTGTAATCCAGTTTTCGATGGGAAAATTAGCACCGTTTGTAGCGGAAGACGAGCGATAACATGACTTGAGGCTGTTGTATGGAGC
Source organism: Ctenopharyngodon idella (assembly GCF_019924925.1). Classification (NCBI taxonomy): domain Eukaryota; kingdom Metazoa; phylum Chordata; class Actinopteri; order Cypriniformes; family Xenocyprididae; genus Ctenopharyngodon; species Ctenopharyngodon idella. The sequence goes on from NC_067226.1 coordinate 50,073,775, forward strand.
AGCGCCCTCTGTTGATCAAAACAGCGCACAACGTATTTGTTTTTTCCAGTTGTAAAAAAAATTGCGAATACAGTATATTAGCTTTCCGGTGGATCCGGTGGAAAATCATTTTAAAATATTTAATAGTATATACCCATCAAATGACAAGACACTGGTTTAATTTAGAAGAAAATGCCTGTATTTTCGTGAAAATGTGTATTTCGTGGTACACTGCCTTTTTTATTTCCTCACATTCAATACAAACACTTTTATGTAGTGACAACTCACATAATAAATACAAAAAGATACAAAATAATAACAACAACAACAATAAAAATGTATAAAAGCCAGGCATAATACTGGTTTAATCTAGCCCTCTCTGTGAAACCGGGCCTTCATATTTTAAATTAAGATCGGCTACGTGGCCGGAGAGCAGAGTCATCAGACCAATCAGCGGCGTCGTTGAGCACCACGTGATCCAATCAGGAAGTGACCCCGAGTGCCTGTTCCACCCTGAGAGAAATGTTCTACGGTGTCCGGTGAGCGGTCCTCTGCTGTGTTGCTTTCATTGTGAACGACCGCTTCCAACATCCAAACATTAAAAAACGGGAGTTCGTTCGTTTTGAGCAGCTGTCAATCACAGAGCTCTCGTCTTCAGGTAAGCTCGTGGTTTTACCGCTCGTCTCCCTGACAACAGAGGAAACACTCGCGCGAGACCGAGCCTGCCTGAGATAATCGAAAAAACGTATACACACAAACACATTCGCTCACAAACTAAGACTTTAACATGTGTAATGAGTTTCCATTAAATACTGTCGACTCTTTTCAGCGTCTGAGCGACAAAACATGATGTTTTCTTCAAACCTAACCGGTTAGCATCACAGCTAATGCTAAATAACAAATGACTGACAGTTGGGTGTTGCTGACTGGTGTTAATATGGTGGTTTTTTGTGTTATGTTGATGTTGTCACTCAATATTAATGCTTTTTAAAATACAGTTGAGCTAAAATGGATCTGGATTTCATCTAAATGTTTGACACACTAGAGATGCTTTTCAAGCAAAGTGGCTTACAAAGCTTTCATTACTTGCAGAGAGTTAATGTGCACATCTGTACATAAATGTTCTGTATACTTAATCTAGATCTCTATTAGTTAAGTACTTATTTTAATTCTGCTTATTTAATATATGGGCCATTATACAGAATTGGTTCAAAGTCAGAGTTGGAAACGTCTTGGAAAAAAAATTCTTTTTCCAAAAAATTTGTATGAAAATTGTATAATATCTAAATTACACATTTCTAGTAATTGTACAGTTAATTCTCATATCGTATTTTAAGAAAGTTTTGGAATATTTTTCCTCTTCCTAAATTTGTCACTACCGAAACACAATAATAAATAATTTAATAAGAAGGGTTACATTGACCTATTAAGATTTTGTTTACATCTACCTTGGAAATATATGTATATATGTATATATATATATATATATATATATATATTATTTAAAAAAAAAAAAAAAAAATATATATATATATATATATATAAAGTTTTCACAGGTAAATCAATAATGATTACAATTTTACCAATATTTAAAGTGTAATTTATTTTAAATCCAATCTTTCTTTGTAAAAGTCATAATACTGATTTGAAAGTGAAGGATTCATTAGTTTGAATAAACAGTGAACCAAACACTATAATAACATCTTAGTTGATCATTCAATGTACTTTATTTTCGACTAAACATCCCATGTTTCGGTCGTGACTGCACATTTTCAGTAGTGACAGTAATGTGTTGGTAGTGACCACATCACATTACACAGTTTTAACTCGCATACTAAAACATATTACAATACTGATGATTTGAATAACTGTACTAAAATTTTGGTTATTTCCCTCAAATAAATGATTGTGTTCCCTTTTGTCACTACTAAAACGATGTCTCTACCGAAACAGTCACGACCGAAACATGTGGTGAAGTTTCGGTAGTGACAATTTTCGATATTTTTGAGCCGCTCAAAGATGCTAATCAGCACATGTTAGCTAGCACAGTTCTGAACAGTTGTATACACATAAAAACTAAATTTTATTGAATAACACCCAAAAAAGTTTGCTTAATATCAGAAAAAGGCCTTTGGTAGTGACGTTCCTTAAAGTTCCACACAGATTTTCAGACTTTTGAACACATTTAACTCAAGATGATGGACCTATCTACTGTGAAAGAGAGGCTATGAGAGGCAGGAATATTTCCTTGATCAAAAATGTACAAGTGTGTTAAAATCAGTCTCAGACAATGGACTCAAACACACACTGTTTCGGTAGTGACATGAACATGCGGGACACATTATTTTACATAAAGTTTCATGATTATAAATAAAATATAAAATAAATAATTTTTTTGACTTTCATTATTTCAATATCATTTTCACAAGTTGAAATTTAGGGGTTAGGGTTCAGGACAGCCACCTCCCTATTTAAAGTACCCAATAAATTATTATTTTATATATATTAAGCTTACTGATATTTTAAATATTATTCAATAGATAATAGAAGGATCTTAGTAAACATCTAAAATTTGAATACTTAAATGCTTTTTTGATGTGTTTTTTGGTTGTGGGACAGCAGTTTGCACCAATTCTGACATATACACACACACGTTTGTATACAGCAGATGTGGTTGAAGATCTTTCCCATCATGCTTTTGCCACTGGCATTTGTCCAGTCATATGACAGTGTATTCAGTACACTCAGTAGTCGACACTCAGTTCTTGCGGCAGATGCCAAAGCTTTTGCTCTTGAACATCCAGAGAAATTAAATGAAATATGTCCACAGCAAGGAGGAATTCATGCACTCCTCGTGTGAGTAAACTTATTGAAAAGCAATGGATTTAAATTTAATCACTAATTTATGAATCATTGACAGCTCATTTGAAACACAATCTCAGATTTCACCATTTAATTCTGTTTTTTCCACTGGTTCTTTATTCATCATGTTATTAACATGTCATTTTTATGATTTTGCTGACTGTTAAATACATTGTAATTAATAAATGGAGCTCACCGTCTGCATAACACGAAGATGTTGATGTTGTCGCTGTCGTTTCTTCATGCATGTCGAGTTTGAGCTGTTGATTTTCGGAAAGCTGAAGACACTTGATCATGTGACAGTTTTTCTTCAACGACTAAATGAAAGTAAAGCATCGTGGTCCAGTCGAGCTGAAGCTCAGTCGTTGAATTCTCCTCCTCACCTGTTCGTCCTCGGCACTCGTCCAGCAGGTTTGGAGAACGCAGCCTCTCGTGTGTTTGCGAGGATCATGTGATTCTGGTGATCCGCTCGCTGCTCGTCGTCGTCTCAACAGAGATCTGTTTGTTTCCAGAAGCACATGATGTTCCTGCAGCTTCATCTGAAAACAAAACATCAGACGTGTTAATTTAGCAGAACAACATAAAGATGCAGATCTGGAGAGACGATATACAGACCAGTGGAAATCTAAGGTCCTAAATATGAATAATAATAATAATACAAATCCAATAATAATAATAAAAAATTGAAATGACCAACAGTGTCATTTTAGTATCACTGAGATACTATTATAGTTTTTATTAATGTTTTGAATTAGTTTTTTTTCTGTGTTGTTGTGTTTTTGCCATTTTTATTACTTTTTTAAAAATATATCTATGTAGTTTTTAATAATTCTTTAGTCATTATAGTGTATCAAGCTAAATAAATGAAAATTTAGATGAAATAAAATATTTTATTTCAGTTTGTTTATTTTGTTTTAATTTTAGTTAAGGTTTTAGTAATTGTTTTTGCCATTTATTGTTTTTAAATATATATCGTTTTTTTTTTTTTTAATTATTTTAATTTAGTTATTTTAGTGCATGAAGCTAAACTTGAGGGTTTTTTTACATTTTATTTTATTTCAGTTTATTTTGTTTTAATTTTAAAGTTTTAGTAATTTTGTTTTCTATGCAGTTTTTTTTAATTATTTTAGTTTTAGCTATTTTAGTGCATGAAGCTAAACTTGAGGGGTTTTTTTTTTTTTTGGCAGCTGACGTTTATTTTGTGTTAAGTAGCTAAAAAAAGAGAATGGTTTAGTTTTAGTTAACCATAATATCCCTGATTGCCACTAATATGGCATATTACTGTTTTATAGAAATGCACATTTGACAAGTAGAGCATTAATTTTGATTTGACATGCAGATTAATATGTTTACTGATATTAAAATAACAATAAATACCAGTTCACATCAAGAACAATAATCATATTAGCATCGCACCAGTGGACGATATCGTTCTGTTTATTCTCAGTTTTGTCGTCTGTCTCTTTAAATTCTCGAGAATGGATTCTGATTGGCTGTCAATGTTTTTATCGTTCATCAGTTGGGGAAAAAAATCATTCTGAAAGTGATTCTAACAATATCCTTCCTCTGTGCCATTACCGTTATAGTTGTAGTTATATCTTTATCGTTATAGTTATCGGTCTGTTAGAAGATCTGTAAAAATTTGGGATGCACCGATACCACTTTTTCCAGAATGAGGCCCATACGGATACTTTTATTTGTAGTACGTGCCGATACTGTATTTTCATTGCATTTTTAATTTTTAAAAGTATTGGCCAGAGAAACCAAAAGATGCTCATGTTCTCTGTTATATGTGTGTGTCAGCTGGCGAGCGGTGCGGTCGGCAGGATGAGTTCAGACGGAGGCGGGCGGCCGGTGAAGGTGGGCTCTCTGGTGGAGGTCATCGGGAAGGGGCAGCGCGGGACCGTGGCGTACATCGGCGCCACCCTGTTCGCCTCGGGGAAATGGGTGGGTGTGATCCTGGATGAGCCCAAGGGCAAGAACGATGGGACGGTGCAGGGAAAACGTTACTTCACCTGTGAGGAGAATCATGGGATATTTGTCAGACAGTCTCAGGTAAGAATCATAGATAAAGCATATTTGAAACAGCTCTTTTACCATAATACAGCACCTACAGCCAAACACCACAGGTGAATAGGGTAAAAATATTAACTAACAAAGATATCACCGCACTTCTCCATTTTAATTTAATAAGTTTAAATATGCAAATGAGACATTATCTAACTGAATTTGCGTACATTTCCAGCACATAAATCTGAAAAACTGGATAAAGCCAGGTTCAAAAATCTTGTTTGATTTTGTTGACGCATTAGAGCTAAAGGTTTTTACAGTGGAGATTTTGTTTAGTATCATTGACATACTTTTAAAGTTTTTATTATTATTTTGAATTTTTATTTTTATATTTTCTGTTTTCATTTTAAAGTTTTAGTACATTTTTTTTGTTGCGGGTTCGAATCCGCCTTTTTACGAGCTCGCATTTATTTTCAATAAAAATGAAAATAATGTTCTAAAAGTGGAAATAAACTGTGAACGAGTGTTTAATAATATTAAAAGTGTTTATTGGGTAGGGTTAGGGGAAGGTGTAGGGAGGGTTTTTATTCTCCCAATAAGGCAGCATCCATTTAATAATTTAAATAAATATTATCATTTACACTCTGATATTATTGGATCCTGTTAATGTACAACAATACTGAGGTGCAAATAGTATCTGCCAATATAAAGCATAGATAGCATCTAATTACTAATTACTCTTACTGCAAAGAACTGATACTTTTATATGGTGTAAATAGAATCTATCGCTATTTTCACCTAGTGTAAATAGCATCTATCGCTAAGAAAATCCTGCTATTGTCACAAATAGCTGCTGCCAAATAGATAAAGTGTAATAAAATAAACACCTAAATGTGTATTTCATGTGTTTTCTTTCTAGTGTGAAACAAGACATTTTATGGAAGCACCAAAAATAGCTTAAAATTGACCAGTGCTAGAAAAAGTTTTGGTTTCGCTTGCAGTGTCTTCCCCTTAATGAGCACATCTGTAAAGTCAAAAAGGACAAAACATCAAGGCTTTTAAGGCCTGTAAACGTGGCTTTGGGGAAGAAGCCCTTGTTTCTCAGAGGAAGCTGGTCTAGCGGTGAGAATCCACATAGATGAAGCTAGTTAACGCATCTCTTCGCTCTTCAGATTCAGCTCATGGATGAAGGAGGCAGTTCTGCTACGTCTCCAGAAACGCCGGACTCAGGTGTGGCCAAACTTCTCAAGAAAGGTGAGAGAGATTCTCCATCAGATTCATGCTGTCAGATGATCTGTGCTGTTTAAATCAAATAATGATCGATTGTTTTTCTGTGCAATATTACAGAAGTCCAGGAGACACCGAAATCTGTTAAACAGGTATGAATCAGTTTTATTTATAAACTATTATAGTTTTGAATCATGTTTTGGAATTGGCTTTTATTTTTATACTTTCAGTTTCAATTTTGATTTTTTTTTTATTATTATTACGATTATTATTAATATTTAGGTTTAATTTTTAATTTCAGTTTTATTTTTTATTTATTTTATTTCAGGTTAGTAATTTTAGTGCTTCAACTTAGACTAAATGAACATTATAAATGTTGTCTTTGTAATATAAAATAACTAAAATAAGTTTTTCATCCAATAAATTATTTCAGCTTAATTTCATTTAACAGAAATGTTGTAATAGTTTTAGTTAATGATAACAAACCTGGTGTGAATGTGCGCCAGCTTTCCTCTGCTGCATTCAGTTCATTCTCTGTCAAAAAAGAATAAGGAAATATTGAAAATAAGGAATCTTGAACTGTGTTTGCTAACATGATGAAAAGACTCCAACAGCAAAGAAGGTACATGAGTATTTTGTGGGTTCACTTCATGTGTCCGAACACAACATTTCACACTATGTTTGCCTTCGCTCTTTATTTGAAGTCTTTTGGTTTTTGTTTTAGTGGTTTTTCTGTTCTATGGTGTAAAATTGCAGTTTCCATTCCAACGTCTCACAGAAACACCCACGCACCAAGTGTTTGCATGATCTCACGCATATCACAAATCATCTTATTGGATGTTTCCCATGTCACCACAGTCTGAGAAAGATGTCATTTGAATATCACACGCCTGACACGTCACATGACGGCGTTCAGAGGGACAGAACAACATGATGAACTCAACATGTGGAAGCGCTCTCAGACTGAGCTGCACCAGCCTAAACATGGATTAAATCAACATGATCAGGGTTACAGAACATGAAGGTTATAATCACAGATTAAAGGTTAATCACTAAATTCTTCAATTAAAAACTTAGATCAAGAATTCCTGGCATAATTGAAATCCTTTTTGGTGCAGTGAAGGCTGTTGTTGTTTTCATATTAAAAAAAAAGTGAGGAACGATTATTTCAATTTGAACTTTACAATATTTAAGAGACCTAAAAGACAAATAAAAACCATCATTGCACAGAAGGTTCCTCATGTTGAAGTTCATTTCAGTGGTTGTGGGATGATGTTGATTAATTTCCTGATGCTGTTTTAGGGAAAAGGTCTTGTTTCTGCAGATCCTCAGTGTTTGTTCCTCCATCCGTTCATACAGTGTTTAAATATCTTTCCTGCTCGTCTTCTCTTTGCAATCCCTTCAACTTTTCCCTGTTTTCCCATCTCTGTATTTCCCTGTGTGTGTGTTTTCTGCTCCTCCCTCAGCCTCCTATGCGCCGTAGTACCAAGGTGAGCAACAAAGCATTCTGGGAAATGTCTGGTCTGATATAGGGCTTTGTTCGGAATGGAATACTATTTTAGTGGATGATAGGACTGAATTAAACATGCAACTTTATTAAGTCCTAACATACTGTTGTTTCAAACGTTTCACACTTCAGTTGTCTGGTGAGATTTCCCATCATCACTGGTGTTCTGTATTCCCATCCGAACTCAGCCTCCGTCTCATTTATCTGCTGCTGATTACACTAGATTATTACACTTTCACTCCACTGAAATATTCCATTTACATTCATGTAGATCAGTAATATTATCGTTACTTGACTGCACTGACACAGATGAGAACAAAAGCTCAGTGTTGACACTGTTGTCTTCTGTTGAGCTGCTGAATTGAATTTGTGATGATGATAATGATCTGTATTGTATGAAGCGCTGTAGAAGTGAATGTGATCAGATCGTCTGAGGTCGTCCAGCTCACGGTGTATTCGCCGTTAATGCTGGAATCAGCTGGTCTGTGTGTGGAGACAGTGATGGAGCGTCAGGTTAATTGAGCTGTTGTTTGTTGTGCGTGACAGTGGATCACACCGGGCCGTCTGTCCAGCTCCAGCTCCCTGCCCTCTCTTGTCATGGTATGTCCCAGATCACAGAGGTGCTGGACAATCACAACGTCACTGGCCCAGTTTACATCTGTCCCGGGACAGCACTCAGTACAGGTGTTAACTCAGTCTAAAGCATCCGGTCCTGAGTAGAATCCAAGCACTCAAACAGCTTTTCCACTTACATATAGCTTCAAAAGAAGATGGTTGTGCAGTTGAAACGTTCACAATTTATTTAAAGTCGTCATGAAACTGAAGTTGCGCTCGTCTTTTCTTCCCTATTGTGCCGTAGATCCGCGTGAAACGCTTCAGGAACAAGATTTTGTCTGTGGGGAACTTGATTTTGTCTGTAGGGAATTGATTGGATGGTTGTGGTTTGCTATTGGTGGATCTCATGTGAGTGACAGGTTGCCCCGCCCTCATCATCAGAGAAGAGAAGAGATGCTGCAAGAGGGAGGAGAAGATATTCTGATTCAAGATTTTGAGGAACAAGAATTTAAAACGATAAGGATGTGCACCGATTAATCATTTATAATAAACACTGCAATATTCCATAAAAAATAAAGAGTGGTCAATTTTGATGTCACAGTGACTTTAATCATCTAAATGGGGAATTCACCGCTGGCAAGATGGACTTTTAATAAAACTTATTTGTCTGTGCAGTAAAAACATGATTTTGTTTCTGAAATTGTTGCTACATGATGTTAATTACTACTATAACCATCAGACGGCGGCAGAGGACCATTTATTGGCTCATATTAGCCATTTCCTGTAATAGTTTTCTGTAGTCACATTATCTGATCTCTTCACTCAAGTGTGTGAGACAGAAGTCAGGTGTGAGCTGGGCCAGTGACGTTACTGCACTGCTGTCAGGGGTCTGGTGTGCACTGCGTGTGGGGTCAGGGGTCACGGGTCCGGTAGATACGGCAAGACGTTTCAGTAGTTGACGTTTCACTTCTGCCACTTGTGAATCATTGACATTGTCCATCTGCTGAAAATAACTGCTGTGTGTGTTCGTCCTCAGGCTGGTCGTCCCTCTGTTGGAGGTTCAGGGCTTTCCGAATCCGTGTTGGTGGAGAATGAGTCCACGTCATCTTCCCAGATGGCACTGGGAGCTCCTGTTGTACCACAGCCCAGTGCCACCCCCAGCGCCCCGCCTCCTGCGACCCCTAGCAAGGTGAGGAACTTTTGACCTTCGCATTCTACATCATATTGTCGTGAATGTACCGCTAAAGAAACAGAACAAAAAACAGTAAGAGAAAAGAATTAGTACCACCAGTGGCAACTGACGTAAACAGTTAAAATGGAATAGAATAGAATTTTGCTGCAACCAATGGATTGTTTTAGAGATGTGTTTGAAGGCCTCCTCTTACGTTTCAGTGAGCCTGTGTGTGTCTCTGTCTGTCTGCAGGAGGAGGAGTCTCTCCGAGCTCAAGTCAAGGACCTGGAGGAGAAGCTGGAGACGCTGCGGATGAAGCGCTCGGAGGATAAAGCCAAACTCAAGGAGATGGAGAAGCACAAGATCCAGCTGGAGCAGCTGCAGGAGTGGAAGAACAAGATGCAGGAGCAGCAGAACGAGCTGCAGAAGCAGCTGAAAGAGGCCAAGAAGGTGCCGGATCAGACACACACTCACAGATGTGTTCATGTTCAGTTAGTGCTGTTCACTGCAGGCATTGCCCTCTTTAGAACAATCAGTGTTCATTAGGAAGCTTTGTTGTAATGTGCATTTGGGAACATCAAACATTTCCAACACTTCTGTGGACGGATGATTACATGTGTCACATGCATTTCTACAGAGAAGTGTTTGCAAACCTGTTTCCTGCCAAAATAAAAGCTTGAGAGTTTAACTCTTGCAAAGGGAAGAAGAAATTAATTATTATATAAACCAAAGCAATCTGGCTTGAGGAACAGGACAGCAGAGTAATACAAATAATTATATGTGTGTATGTTGTATAAAATAGATAGAGAGATATATTGTTAATTATTGTGATAAAATGGTATATTATTATAATTATGATAACATTTAGAGGGATATAGTGTTAAATATTGAGATATAATGGCATATAATTATAATATTTAGAGGGAAATAATGTTCATTTTTAAGATATAATGGCATGTTATTATAATTATGATAACATTTAGAGGGATATAGTGTTAATGTTAGAGATATAATGGTATATTATTTTAATTATAATAATATTTAGAGGGATATAGTGTTAAATATTCAGATATAATTGCATATTATTATAATTATGATAACATTTAGAGGGATATAGTGTTAAATATTCAGATATAATGGTATATTATTATAATTATGATAATATTTAGAGGGATATAGTGTTAAATATTGAGATACAATGGTATATTATTATAATTATGATAATATTTAGAGGGATATAGTGTTAAATATTGAGATACAATGGTATATTATTATAATTATGATAATATTTAGAGGGATATAGTGTTAAATATTGAGATATAATGGTATATTATTATAATTATGATAATATTTAGAGGGATATAGTGTTAAATATTGAGATATAATGGTATATTATTATAATTATGATAGTATTTAGAGGGATATAGTGTTAAATATTGAGATATAATGGTATATTATTATAATTATGATAACGTTTAAAGGGATATAGTGTTAAATATTGAGACTTAATTGTATATTATTATAATTATGATAATATTTAGAGGAATATAGTGTTAAATATTGAGATATAATGGTATATTATTATAGTTATGATAATATTTAGAGGGATATAGTGTTAAATATTGAGACATAATGGTATATTATTATAATTATGATAATATTTAGAGGGATATAGTGTTAAATATTGAGATATAATGGTATATTATTATAATTATGATAATATTTAGAGGAAAATAGTGTTCATTATTGGGGTATGATGACATAAGATAATATTTAGAGGGAAATTATGTTCATTATTAAGATATAATGGCATGTTATGATAATATTGAGAGGAAAATAATGTTCATTATTGGGATATAATGACATTATAATTAGGATTATATTTAGAGGGAAATAATGTTCATTATTAAGATATAATGGCATGTTATTATAACTATGATAATATTTAGAAGGATTAGGTGTTAATTATTGTGATATAATGACATTTTATTATAATTATGATAATATTTAGAGGGAAATAATGTTCTTTATTAAGATATAATGGTATAATATTATTATTATTATTATTATTATTACTATTATTATTACCTTGATTGTGGTCTAAATTAACTTACTGTTCAGATTTTATGCCCCTGATGTTGTGGGAATTTTAATGCTAATCATGAAGCTTTTGTTGTAGCTTTTTTAACTACTCTAAACTGTGAGTATCCTGTGAATGTAGTTCAGTTCAGAGTCTGACAGAGACGTGTAAATGTTTCTGCTCCTGGTCTGTGATGGCAGGAGGCGCGTGAGGCTCTGGAGGCCAAAGACCGCTACATGGAGGAGATGGCAGACACGGCGGACGCCATCGAGATGGCCACGCTGGACAAAGAGATGGCGGAGGAGCGGGCCGAGTCGCTGCAGCAGGAGGTGGAGAGCCTGAAGGAGAAGGTGGAGGAGCTGACCATGGACCTGGAGATCCTCAAGCACGAGATCGAGGAGAAGGGTACGAACGCACTCACGTGTGCCGCCGCACAGACGCCCGAGACCGGCGTGACCTCTGTCTGTGTCTCGTTTCAGGCTCAGACGGAGCGGCGTCCAGTTACCATGTCAAACAGCTGGAGGAGCAGAACAGCCGTCTGAAGGAAGCTCTGGTCAGGTAAAACACTATAATAAACTGCATTTGCTTCATGTCCATGTGTTTGTGGTTTCCTCAGTATCTGCATGTGTTCAGGATGAGGGATCTGTCGTCGTCGGAGAAGCAGGAGCACGTGAAGCTTCAGAAACAGATGGAGAAGAAGAACTCTGAGCTGGAGACACTGAGAGCGCAGAAGGAGAAACTGCAGGAGGAGATGAAACAGGCTGAAGACACAATCGATGAGCTCAAGGAACAGGTTCGTTCAAGAAACATGCGTTCAAAATCACAAAAAAACTCTCCTGACATCACTTCCACTCATGATTCATCCCTGCGCTGTTGATTCACTCCTTTAAATTGGTTGAAAGTTATAAGCATTTAGATACTATAACTGATTATGTTGATGTTAGTTAATAAAAATACAATTATACATTGTTTATGTTAGTTGACAGTGCATTAATTAAGATACAACTTTTGATTTTAATAATGTATTAGTAAATGTAGAAATTAACAGTAACTGAGATTAATAAATGCAGTAGAAGTATTCTTTATCGTTAGTTCATGTTAATTAATATTAACGATTGAAACCTGATTGTAAAGTAATAATAATAAACTGTAAAATGAGTCGGCAAATATACTAGCCAAATAATAAATCAGTAAATTGATAAAGTTTTATGAATTCAATTGATTAGACACCTCATCCTCTTCATTGTGTGTGTGTGTATTGTGTGTGTGTGTGTGTGTGTGTGTGTGACATATCAGGACACAAATTTGTATAATGACATGGGTATGACATACGTATTACAAGGAGAGGGTGACTTATGAGGACATTACCCCATGTCCCCATTTTTCAAAAGGCTTATAAGTCATACAGAATGAGTTTTTTTGAGAAAGTAAAAATGTGCAGTTTCCTGTGATGGGTAGGGTTAGGGGTAGTGTAGGGGGAGAGAAAATACGGTTTGTACAGTATAAAAACCATTACGCCTATGGAATGTCCCCACAATTCACAAAAACAAACCTGTGTGTGTGTGTTTGTTTTCAGGTGGACGCTGCTCTGGGAGCTGAGGAGATGGTCGAGACACTGACGGAGAGAAATTTAGACCTGGAAGAGAAAGTGCGAGAGCTGAGAGAGACCGTCAGCGACCTGGTGAGCAGCGTTACTTTACTGTCATTGAGATTACGACACACAAAATGTAGGCAGCATAATGACAGTGCCTTAATAAACACCTGACTTTTGGCCAGAATTATGTTGGGCAATGTCAGAAATATTGATTGTAAACATAATTTCTAACAGCAAAAGTGTTTATAGCAGTAAAAAAGAAGAGTGTTGTCTTCATTCTCTGTCTCTGACTCGTTTCTCAGGAAGCAATAAACGAGATGAACGACGAGCTGCAGGAGAACGCGCGCGAGACGGAGCTGGAGCTGCGCGAGCAGCTGGATCTGGCTGGAGCTCGAGTCCGAGAGGCCCAGAAGAGAGTGGAGGCGGCGCAGGAGACGGTGGCCGACTATCAGCAGACCATCAGCAAATACAGAGAGCTTACCACTCACCTGCAGGTCAGCCAGACGCACAGCTGAAACTGCCCCATGATGCTGTTATAAAGCCTCCTAATGTTGTTTAGAGTCTCCTACAACAGGTTTACATGCGTTCAAGATCAAAAAACACTTTAATTTGCTCATAATATCTACTACAACATCAGCTTTTTTCTTAGAGTTTCTGAAATGCTTCAATCAAGGATTCGGACTCTCTAAACCCTGCCTTTCTGAGAGCTGCTCTGCTCTGGTTGGTCAGATGACCCAGTCAGCTGTGATTAGTCAGAAACCAAGTGCTCATTATCATATCTGAACCTCAGCACTTGATACACAGTGTATATATATATATATATACATACATACATATATACTGTATATATAAAGTTGGTCTTTTCTCCTCTGCGTAAACAGGAAGTGAACCGAGAGCTGACCAGTCAGCAGAGCAGCACAGCTGAACAGCTGCAGCAGCCGACAGCCGAACTCTTCGACTTCAAGATCAAGTTTGCAGAGACCAAAGCTTATGCTAAGGTACCGTTAGCCTGCGTTTTCCACCTGAACCATTAAACGCACCGCGATCGGAGCTACAGATGTGTGTGTGTGTGTGTGTGTGTGTATGTATAGGCCATCGAGATGGAGCTCCGCAAGATGGAGGTCAGTCAAGCTAACCGTCAGGTGTCTCTGCTGACGTCGTTCATGCCGGAGTCGTTCCTGAGACACGGAGGAGATCACGACTGCATCCTCGTGCTGCTCCTGATTCCCAGACTCATCTGTAAGGTAACAGATCGACTCCTCCACGAGTCTCAGACCACTGTGAAAGTCAAAAACACGGTCCCTGTTCTTCATTAAGCATGAGCCGTTTCAGATGCGCTGGTTTGTCGATGTGTGTAATGAAGGGTGTTCCTGTGGTGTGTCGCAGGCGGAGCTGATCAGTAAGCAGGCGCAGGAGAAGTTTGATCTGACCGGTGGTTCTGTGGAGCGTTCTGGACTCCGCGGCGCCGCAGGAGAGCAGCTGAGCTTCGCGTCGGGTCTGGTGTACTCTCTGACCCTGCTGCAGGCCACGCTGCATAAATATGAGCTGTACGTGTCCGTCATCACAACTGCACATCATACAATCAGGACCGTCAAGGGATTAAAAATCTAATTAAATACATGATGATTAATTAATCTAATATAATCGGAAATTAATCACACATCAAATTTGGCCAATTACGCCTAAAAGATAATTTAAAGTCATTATTGTGTTAATGAGAAAAGCATCAAATAGACGTTACAAAAAGTAGCTGTTGAAAGAAATATTTTATTTGATTCAAAATAGAATTTATTACACACACTTTTAGGCCTCAACGGCCATGATTTGTTTTTTTTTTTCAGAATTTAGATATATTTACAGAGTGTTTATTGCAGCTCAGAAGTGACATGAATGCATTTACACTGCAATTACAATAAATAATGACATGAGATTAATGGATTTTAAATGAGTATTAAAGGGTTAGTTCACCCAGGCATGATCATTCTGTAATCATTTACTCTTCCTCATGTCGTTTCAAACCGTATGACTTTCTTCTGTGGAACAGAAAAGAAAATTATTTGAGAAATGTCAGTGGAAGTCAAAGGTAACCAAAACAGTTTGGTTTCCAACATTCGAAATATCTTGAAAGTCATACAGGTGTGAAACAATATGAGTAAATGATGACAGAATTTTCATTTTTGGGTGAACTGTCCCTTTAATTCCCATTTAAAACTATCTCATAACATTTGAAATATCCCTTTAACGTTTTTATTATTATCATTATTATTATTAATAAGGAAATAAAATATTTTTAATGAAATTATACTCCAAAATAAGAAATTAAACTGCCAATAGGTGGCGGTACACTGTAAAAAAAAAAAAAAAAAAAAAATGCTTTTCTTAGTATTTTTGTTTTGTTTCCAGTCCAAATATCTAAAAATTCTTAAATCCAGATGCTTTTACTAGATACATAACATGACATAAGACATTTTTTCTTGTTTTCTGGAAAAAAAAAATCAAAATGAAGTGAGTTTTTGCTTAAAACTAGAAAATTATCTGCCAATGAGGTAAGAAAAAATAATTTTGTTTCAGTTTGAAGTACCAATCAGCAATACATTTCTTACGGTATTTATTAATCTGTGGTATGGTTATTTAATAAAAATACAAATCACTCTTAGTTCATATCAGCTCAGGTCCATTAAATAATATTAACAACTTTTATTAGCAATAAATAAAAGCTTTAGAATGCCTATTTTATAATATATAAATGCTTATTTTTCATTGTTAGTTCATGTGATCTAATGTAGTTAACTAATGTTGACCACAGGAACCTTATTGTGAAGTGTCACCTATAATAACATATCAATGATACTAAATCCTCCTGAATATTTTTGGCTGAATGTGGCATAAATGTTTGGTTTTCAGCTGAAAGAGACATTTAGAAAGGGTTTATTTCAGGTGTTTGTTCAGTCAGAATGAGTGTTTGTGCTCTGTCCGTCAGCGCTCTGAACCAGTGCGATGTGGAGGTGTACAAGCGCATGGGGACGCTGTACTCGGAGATGAGCGTTCACGAGCGCTCGCTGGACTTCCTCATCGACCTGCTTCATAAGGACCAGCTGGATGAGACGGTACAGGTGGAGCCGCTCACCAAAGCCATCAAATACTACCAGGTGCAGACACACACTCACACACACACGCTGTTCATAATGACAGTAATACAGCAGTGGAATGTGTGTGTTCATTGCTGAATGTTTGTTCTTGCAGCAACTGTACAGCGTTCACCTGTCCGAACAGCCGGAGGACTGCACCATACAGCTGGCCGACCACATCAAGGTACATCACCCACATCACGTGACTCATTAAGATTATTAACATTATTTATATCTCGTCACATTTCAGTCAGACTGCAGGAACACACACCGGCTGTAATAAATACTAGAAAAAATACTCAAATAATGATTTGTGTATATACTATTCATACTTTTTAGCAATATAATTTAGTAAAGTTTTATATTTCCAGTTTTCATTTTTTTTTTTTTTTTGTAATATTGTTATTATTATTATTATTTATAATCCCACCAGTGTCATGTTTGTATTATTGATGTTCTATTCTAGTTCATTTGTTAATATTTTGAATTAGATTTTATTTTTATATATTTTTATATTATTTTAATTTTAAGTAATTTTAGTAATTTTGTTTGTTTGTAATTTTATTAGGTTTTTATATATATATATATATATATAAGTATATTTATTAGGTTTTAGTTTATTTGGTTTTAGATGTTTTAGTACTTCAACTACTTTTCAGTTTTCATTTTAATTTTATTTTAATTTGTCATGTTTTTATTTAAATATTGCTGTTTGGGTTTTATTTCAGTTTTATTTTTTATTTATTTCCATTTACTGTCAGTGTTATTTTTATTCCCTTTATATACAATTATAGTTTTTATTAATATTTTGAATTAGATTTTATTTTCATATTCATATTGTTTTCATATTTAATTTTTAGTAATTGTATGTGCTTTTATTAGGGTTTTTTTTAAGTATTACAATTTAGGTTCACATTTTCATTTTTCATTCTTTTTTTTTTGTTTAATTTTTAGTAGTTTCATGTACTTTTTTTTGTCATTTTTATTTTAATTTTCTCAGTTTTAATTTTATTTTAATGTTTATATATATATATATATATATATATAATATTACTGTTTAGGTTTAATTTATTTTTATTTCAGATTTGGTTTTTTATTTATTTCCAGTTAGTAATTTCAGTGCCAGTGTTATTTTAGTATTATTGATTTACTATTTTAGTTTTTATTAATATTTTGTTAACAATAATAATAATAATAATTTACCTTTTTTAATATTTATTATCATTTTAGTTTTAGTAATTTTTTTTGTTTTGTCATAAATGTCTATATAGTTCTTATTCATTTTAATTTGAGCTTTAGTTTTAGTTATTTTATTCAAGTTAAAGTTTAGTAAACAGTAATAATCACCCTGTTCAGTGCCTCAACTTTAACTCTGATATTTATATTTTATTTCAGATTTATTTCAGTAGTAGTTTTAGTTTTGTTAATGATAGTAGGGAAGGTTTCTTCAGGTTTCTGAATCACACACAGCTGCAGACAGACTCATGATCAGTTGTGTTGTTCTCTAGTTCACCCAGAGCGCTCTGGACTGCATGGGGTCAGAGGTCGGCCGTCTGCGGGCGTTCCTGCAGGCGGGACAGGAAGGGGCAGAGCTTTCAGTGCTCCTGAAGGACCTGGACACTTCCTGCGGGGACATTCGGCAGTTCTGCAAGAAGATCCGCAGGAGGATGCCTGGGACGGACGCTCCTGGAATACCAGCCGCGCTCACCTTCCCGCCTCAGGTACAAAAATACACACATCATTACTGAAACATTTTCAGCATCTCGGAGTGGCTGGATTCACACGCTCCTCATCATGACTGTGTGTTGTAGGTGGGTGAGACGTTATCGGACTGCAGGAAGCAGCTGACGCGTGTGGTGGCCGTCCTGCAGGAAGTGGCGGCCGCCGGCGCTCAGATGATCGCGCCGCTGCCGGAGCCGGAGGGACTGACGGCTCTGAAACTGGAAGACGTGACGTTTACAGCAGTGGAGCAGGTACACGACACCGCACACATCATCTCACGCTTGTCACTCCGCTTCGTCGCTTTCAGTGACAGTCTGTATGTGTCCACAGGTCTACGGCGCTCACGGTCTGAACCCGTACGAGTGTCTGCGTCAGTCCTGCAGTGCCGTCATCGCCACCATGAACAAGATGGCCACTGCCATGCAGGAGGGAGAGTACGACGCCGAGAGACCTCAGCGTCCGGTACACACACACACACACTTACACTCTCTCACGCACAGTAATGATCCGTCAAGATCTAATCTCATCTGCTGTGTGTTTGTCTGTTTAGCGCCCTCCAGTGGAGATCCGCGCGTCGGCTGTGAGAGCGGAGATGACAGATGCCGAGGGTTTGGGAAATAAACTGGAGGATCGAGAGACCGTCATCAAAGAGCTGAAAAAATCCCTCAAAATCAAGGTCAGGAGTCAGAAAACAGACCGATAATACACAAGAAATACTCAAATGTAATATAATAATCTCAAGTGCTTAAACTTTTATACCATTTCAAAATGTGAACTATTATCACACAACTCTATAAATATAATTGGATCTATACATCAAACTTCATCCATTACGTCAAACCATTTATACTGTACAGCAAATCTCAGCTGCGTGATTATAATATAAACTATATTATCCTCAATTTAATTCAACACAAAATAAACACAGTTAAAGATGATTTTTTTTAATTCACTTATTCAAAATTTGTGTAAATTCTGCGATAATATTGTTACTGTAAATTCTTTTGGCCACAATAATTGTGTATTAAGAGTCTGATATCATAACAGCCCTAATTATTATTATCAAAAAAAAGGGGGATTTTAAATTACAAAGTATATGTGTGTGAACAAAAATGAAATAAATAAATATATGATTATATATTAGTAAATAATAGTATATATGTGAAGAAGCTGGTGTGTGTTTCGTCTGCTTCAGGGCGAGGAGTTGAGCGAGGCGAACGTTCGTCTGAGTTTGCTGGAGAAAAAGCTGGACACGTCCACGAAAGATGCAGACGAGCGCGTGGAGAAGATCCAGACCAAACTAGATGACGCTCTCAATCT
Source organism: Ctenopharyngodon idella (assembly GCF_019924925.1). Taxonomy (NCBI): domain Eukaryota; kingdom Metazoa; phylum Chordata; class Actinopteri; order Cypriniformes; family Xenocyprididae; genus Ctenopharyngodon; species Ctenopharyngodon idella. The sequence goes on from NC_067226.1 coordinate 50,092,930, forward strand.
GCTGAAGAAGAAGGAGAAGTGAGAGCTTCACATATTTACATTATCTCACATGGAATCAACTGAAATAGCTGCGGTGTTAAACGCATTACATCTGATTCTTCCCGTCTTTCTGTAGAGAGTTTGAGGAGACGATGGACGCGTTACAGGCAGATATTGATCAACTGGAGGCAGAGAAGGCGGAGTTAAAACAGAGGATCAACAACCAATCACGAGCCGGCGAAGGTTTCCGTGGGCCGCAAGCGTCTGGCATCGCCTCTATCGTCACAGGAGCCGCCGCAGGTACACACACACACATTCCCATCCATCCGCACCGGCACTGGTCTGAACTTCTTAGAACAATTAAGAACAATTAAAACAGAAAAAACATAATTTAGAAAAAATAAAATAAAATGCAATTTGGGGGGAAAATAAAACAGATTTCACAGGGTCCTACATTTTTATGACACATTTGTGTAATAAAAAGGAAGAGCTGAAGCTAATAACCTCTTATTGGCCCTAAAGTTGATTAAATTAACACATATTATACAGATACGTCATATTCATTGGTATTACATGATTTGTTCTTTTTGTTTAATAGATTACACTTTCAACAAAGCGTTTGCAATCTGTAATGTAGTGTAAAAGCTGTTTTTATGCATGTTTTCATTGCATTTACAGCGTTCTGACCAGCAGGTGGCGCTTCGAGCGCTGTAAAACAGTGAATCATTTTGCGCAGCAGTTGGTTCAGTTGATTCAAAGTCTTGAAAAGCTTAATTTCTCGCATCATATATGAGATTAATCAGATATATAAAGGTAATATTGCAGCTTCTGCAAACCTCTCAAACATGAAAATGATGATCTTTTTTATATACAATAAACAGTTAAAGATGAATTTGACTGACAGTATTCCCTTATTCAACATTTTTGTAGATATCGCAATAATATTGTTACTGTTAATTCTTTTGGCCACAATAATCATATAGTTAAAGTCTGACAACCCTAATTATTATTATTAAAAATTGAGTATTTTTATACATCTATGAATTAAATTAAAATGTTACACAAAAAAGAATACAATATTTATGATTATATATTATATTGATTCAAAGTTTGGAAAAGCTTTTTCTCCCGTCTCGTCTGAGGGTCTGTGTTTGTTGTTGTAGTTTTATTTTAGTTTTATTAATATTTTGAATTAGCTTTTACTTATATGTTTCATTTTCATGTTAATTTTTGTTACATTTTTAATAATTTCATTATGTGCTTTTCTTATTTTATTAGTTTTTCATTTAAAAAAATTTTTAGTGTTTATTTAATTCTGTTTAGTAATTTTTAGTGCTTCAACTTAAACTAAAAGAAAATTGCAAACATTAAAAATACGCTGAAATGAGTTTAAGTTAGGAATTATATTTCAGCATTATTTCAGTGTTTGTAATAGTTTGAGTCGCCGATGACGACGCTGGTTGGGTGTGTTTCAGGGGGCGTGTCTGCAGGTGTGGGCGGAGTCTCCGGTGCGGTTCAGGTCGTGGATTCTCCTCTGCTCAAACAGCAGATCGACGTGCAGCGACTCGCCATCAAACAGCTGAAGAGCGAAAACTACAGACTGAAGGTCAGTTTAATCCTCCATCACAGTACGAGCTGAATGAGAACACATGCGGTTTCACTTCATGACCTCTGACCTCCGCTTACAGGCTGAGAAGATGCGCGCGCAGCTGTCGTCGCTGCCCCCGCTGCAGGTGCCGAACATGACGGGTGTGATGGGAGAGGGGGCGGCGTCAGGGTCGCTGTACCGCCGGACGGACCTGCTGCTGGGGAACCTGCTGAAGATGAGCGCCGGACTGAGAGTGGTGGACATCAGCGGCAAGAGCACAGGTCAGAGGACATACAAAACATACAAAGCCAGGAACTGTAATGCTACAACTAGAATGTAGTTTCCTCTAGCTGTGTATATATATATATATATATATATATATATATATATATATATATATACACACACACAGTGCTGTGCAAAAGTCTTAGGCCACCACCAGCTTTGTTGTTTTAGCAATGTTTTAATGACCATCCATATTTATTTTTGGGTCTTTATTACGATACAAACAGAAAATAAAGGAAATATATACACAAAATGTAAAAAAAAAAAAATTCTGAACAAAATTGTTTCTTTAAGCAAAAATCAGTATTTAGTGTGACCTCCTGTCACATGTCTCCTGGACTTCCATTTTCTCAAAAATGAAACTCTGACAAACTTCTCATCAGATTTTGAAAGTTTTCTTGGCCTTCCAGTCCTTTTCTGTTCCATTTATGTTTAACAGAAGGAAACGTTTCCTGTTATTGCTCAAGTGTAAGGGGAAGTCACTAAATACTTACCACTTTAGCCTATAATAGCTGTTTTTTTCTGATTTTGTTTATGTTTTTAATACTTCATACAAATTTTCTGTATTTTATGGTTATATTCTAAGAAAAAGAGACTGGGAAATAATTATATATGGTCATTATACCATTGCTAAAACAACATCTAATGGTGGCCTAAGACTTTTGCACAGTATTTTTTATATATATATATATATATATATATATATATGATTTAAGATTATAAGGGATATAAGTGTTGGTAAGATTGTTTAGTGTTTTTAAAGAAGTCTCTTCTGTTCATTTTTTTGATCAAAAATACAGTAAAAACACTAATTATTATAGTATTTATAATATTGAAATTTAAAATAACAGTTTTCTATGGAAGCCCATTTTCACACCTATGAAGTCATAATTATGACATACTAAGTCTGAATCATTAGACAAGTGTAGTGTGTTTAAAAAATGATGATTTTTATGTTTGAAAAATTGTTTATGTAAAAAATCTAATAAAAAATGTGTTGTCAGAAATATTTTTTTAGATTCATTTCTACATTGAAGAAGAGCAAATATCAAGTTGATTTTAAAAAATTGCTCAATGGAAAAAAAATTAGTTCTGAAGGAGTTAAAAAAAATCAATATTATGAAATAAAAAGTCAAAATTATGAAAAAGTCATTGACATACTAAGTAATAATTATGACAAAGTCTATACTCATAATTTTGACTTAGTTGTGTTTTATTTATTTTTTTATGTCTTATGTGCCGTAAATGAGCTTCCATAATTTTCTGTGAATATATAGTAAACTAATTTATTCCTGTGATCAAAGCTGAATTTTCAGCATCATTACTCCAGTCTTCAGTGTCACATGATCCTTCAGAAATCATTCTAATATGATGATTTGATACTCAAGAAACATTTATGATTATCATCAATGTTGAAAACAGCTTCATATTTTTGTGGAAACTGTCATACATTTTATTTTTCAGGATTCTTGGATGAATAGAAAGTTCAAAAGAACAGCATTTATTTGAAATAGAATCTTTTGTAACATTATAAATGTCTTTACTGTCATTTTTGATCAGTTTAATGTGTTGAATGAAAGTATTAATTTCTTCTCGCTGACCGCTCATGTTTGAAGGATACTGACCGTGTGTGTCTGTGTGTGTGCAGCGAGTGCGAGCGCTCAGTTACTGGAACAGACGGCCAGACTGAAGTCTCTGAGCGACACGCTGGATAAACTGAAGGTCAGTCTGATCACATGCCATCATCACTCACAGGCCATGTGTTTGTTTCAGCACACTGATCATGTGTCTGTGTTTCAGGCTGAAGTGTCGCAGCACGTCGTGTCGCAGCAGCCCGGAGCTCGTGTGCCGTCTGACTTCGCCACGTTCCCCTCGGCTTCTTTCGTCAAGGTCAGAGCGCACAAACACACGACACACATCTGTACACATCAGAGCATGTTAATAACCTGATGTTTGTGTCTCAGGCTAAAGAGGAGCAGAAGAGCGGCTCGGTGCTGGTGGGGAAGGTGATGATCCCCTGTGCCCGCGGTCAGGAGCAGACGCACTGCCTCGTCCTGTCCCAGCAGCAGCTGCAGCGCGTGCACCGCCTCCTCATGACATAAACACACGCACAGCCAATCACACGCCTTGTCCCGCCGGCTCAGGAACCAGTCAGACCAAAGCCGCTCGTCTTCTGATCGTAGATCTCAAAAAGCCATTCAACTCTCAGACGGATCGTTCGCCACACTATCAACTCTCATTGCGTTTCTTCTTTTGTTTAAAACAATAACAGCATATGGGTTTGAAAAGACATGTTTTTCCATTAAGGGAAACAAGAGGAATAAAATCAAAAAAGTAATAGCGACTTTTTATCTCACAGTTCTGACTTTTTTTTCTTGTAAGTTTATAACTTGGTTAAAATGTGGTTTTATTTAGTCTATTTGTTTGGAAACTGGTCTCACATTTCACATCATGAAGCATCGCGGTTTGTTTGTCGTCAGTTTTTGAATAAGCGTTTGATTTGGTGAAGGAGGTTAAATGAATACTAACACTAGCGAAGCTCACTTAAAATGCACCGCTGTAGGAAATCAGTGAGAACGTAATGAATATATGGTAGTTTTGCTCACTCGTATATTAGCGCTTCGTTAGACTCGAAGGACCAACAATCAAGAGATCCACGACTATCACAGAAACCATCTGAATGACACTCATGATTTATGCAAGACAGAAGCACAAATGTGTTTTCAGTCACTGTTTCTTATATTTAACACCTTCTGATCTCTAAAATATGATCTCTGGTTGATTTACATTTATTCACTTGGATTCGTTGGTTCAGTGTTTTAATAGTTTATGCATTTGACATGTTTCTCAATGGAGATGACTGCAATAAAGATGGGAAAAATTTATTTTAGTGTTTGACTGTTGTTATTTTTAACTTTTTTTCCCACCAGCAGTTTTTAAAAATGTTTCCATCCAGCACCAATCATTTTCACAAAACTTTCATCATGAAATTCATGGCTCCGAGAATATTTTGTTGTATGTATGCAATATATCAAAAGATATGCTTTAAAAAAAAATCTAGCTTCGTGTAATCTTGAATGTGGGTAAGTTTCATTAAAGAGGACCTATAATGCCTCTTTCACAAGATGTAATATAAGTCTCTGGTGTCTCCAGAATGTGTCTGTGAAGCTTCAGCTCAAAATACCCCACAGATCATTTATTATAGCTTGTCAAATTTGCCCCTATTTGGGTGTGAGCAAAAACACACCGTTTTTGTGTGTGTCCCTTTAAATGCAAATGAGCTGCTGCTCCCGCCCCCTTTCCAGAAGAGGGCGGAGCTTTAACAGCTCAACAACAACAAAGCTGGAGAATCTCACGCAGCCAAAATGAGGATTGTCAGTAACGGTGTTCAGCCTTACATCATTTTGACAACAACACTCTACTACAACATCTCTAAGTAAGAGGATGCAAGAAAATACAGAAAGAAAAACATTTTATTTTCCCTTTTTTTTTATTGATTAAAGTGCTTTTGATTGACATGAACCATAGAAGGATTAAGTGATTAAATCATAAAGAGGAGCATAAGCATTTAAAAAGAAAAACGCAAACAAGGTAACAAGTAACAAAGTGCAAACAAGGTACAGTAACAAAAGCCTCTGAACTTGTTAAAATCATTAAAATGCAATCACAGTGTTACAGCATGTTAAACATGGCTTTCTCAGAGAAAGCGCTGTAGAAGTCAAGCATCTCTTCTTCCGCCTGGACGTCACAGAACGCCGGAGGAATGAACTCCCCTGGATCCTCCACCCCCCTCACTCCATTAAAATAGCTGAAAAACACATTATTATTGTTAAAGTTGAGCTGTTGGGCTGGAGAAAAGACCTACAGTGACCAACACACAAACACTGAAGTATTTTAATCATATATAAAGTGTCTTACGTGGTGACCATCCAACCGCGCTCTTCTGTGTAGTAAAGCGTTGATACCGGGATACAGCCGAACTCTGTGACGGTGGCCATATATTTACCTGGAATAAAACATGGAGTTTCATTGACTGTTTAAATGTGAAGCTCCGGCTGAAGATTCAACATTCGCCCATCCAAAACATGAAACAGAATTTACAACCCTTTTACTTTCTAATGACATGATTTTATTCCTCAGGAAAAGGTTCACATCTGCATGAAAATTAATATTTAGTTGTTTCACAGCAACCTCAAAAACGTTGGTAATACTTTACAATAACATTAACTAACCAACAACACATTTGTTTCAGTATTTATGAATCTTTGTTAATGAAATACAACTTTTCATTTCAGGTCCATTAAATAATATTAACAGACGCAACATTTGATTTTCATAATGCATTATTGAATGTTGAAATTAACATTGACTGAGATTAATAGTATATAATAAAAGTATTTTTCACTGTTAGTTCATGTTAACTAATGTAAACAAATGCTTTATTAATGGCAAATCATCTTAAATGCATCCTGCAGATATTATGTATGTATGTATAATTTTATTTAGTTTAATTTAACATTTTAGATATTTTTTAATCCTTACTTTTTATTTCTTATTTAATCATGATTATTATTATTATTATTATTATTATTATCTATCACTGTATTTTTTTTTAATTTTAAATGCATTTTAAATATCATTTGTATTCCTTTTTTATTTCTTATTTGAATTCATGCTTATTGAATTAATATTATTATTTATATTTTACATTTTTAAATACATTTTTCCTTTTTAACTTCATGATTATTGTTTTTATTTATCATTTTGTTTTTTTTATTTTTTTTAATACATTTAAATAGTTTTTTATTCCTTACTTTATTTTCTTATTTAACTTGACGATTTTTTTTTTAAATACATTTTAAATCATTTTTTATTCCTTAATTTTTTTTTTTATTCACCTTCACAATTATTTTTATTTATTTTATTTTTTATTTTTTAAATACATTTAAATCATTTTTTATTCCTTAATTTTTATTTCTGATTCACCTTCATGATTGTTTTATTTTTATTTATTTTATTTTAATTTTTTTAAATACATTTCAAATAATTTTTTATCCCATACTTTTTATTTGTTATTTAACTTTATTATCATTTTCAATCATTTTTAAGTAAAGCACTTTGAATTATCATTGTGCCTTAAACCGTCATTCATGAAACACGGGCAGAACAAATTTCTGTTACTAAAAATAAATCTTTACAGGCATCACTGTTTCCATGAGGAATCTTTAACATTCATGGACTCTTTCCATTGCATAAAATGTTCTTTAGATTATTAAAATGTTTTTCATACTAAGAAAACATGGTTATTTTAAGAACTGATCACTGAAAGGTTATTTGGGGAACAAAAAATGGTTCTTCAATGGAATCACTGCAAAAAAAAAAACCTTTTGCAACCTTTATTTTTAACTAGTTTTAACACCCTTTTTGTAAATCTATAATGTAACTTTAAGCTGGAACTGAATGAATAGCTTGAAATCAGTCAGGACGTGTGTTGAGTTTGACTCACCTCCGGTCTCAGGCACATCTCCCGTCCAGGTGTTGACCAGCAGACCTTCGCCCGGCCCTGACGATCCTCCCAGAACCACCTGCGCCAGCAGAGAGGCGTTGTGAGGGATGTGAGACGGGTGGAAGGCGGTGTGGAGAGGATTCTTCTGACAGGTCCTGTTTCTGTAGCTGATGGTGTAAACCACACCCTGAGAGAGTTGAGGAGAAACACATTCACAAACCTCTTCATATCATTCATCTGACGGCACTGACGCTACCAGATGAGAGCAAAACTTGTTTTATAGCTGAAGTGAACTCATTTCATAATCTCATAAACTTTATACAGTTGTTGAACTGATCTTCGTCTCATATTTGATGAAGTTTGCTTCACTGATTCTGTGTTTTTCCTGTTTATCCCTGTGAAGCTGCTGAATAAAGCTGACTGGACAAACGCACATGCTGAGTGTCCTTTTTTATCACCCGAGATTAATAACAACTGCATATATGTTTGTGCATGGGGTTTCAGTTCAGTTAATATCTGGTGAATTTAGTCAATTTTTATTTACATACTTTGACTTTCTGTTGAGTAAATATTGACAGAGTACTCGTACTCTCGGTACATTGGTAAATGTTAGAAAGATCAGCGTTCTCCCATTAAAGTGATCGGTCAGACCAAACCGCAAGTCGTAGAGACTTGAAACTTTGAGGGCTGGTAGTACTCACACCGTCTACAACGTCACCAAGACTCGCCCCGATCGACCTGACGGGGGCGCTACAGCGGTCAAAAGTACGAAATTGCTCAAAACTCCTAAACCGCGTATCTTATATTTTCGGATATTTTGGATTTTTTGAAAAAACTACTTTTGCGAACTAGTCTTTAGTCTTAGGTTTTTCGGCCAATCGGAAGCAAACCAGTGTGGAAAGATTCTCTGGAGTCTGACTGTCAATAGCTATAGAAAAAAAGATGAAATTGCGGTTCACGTCTGCGACGGGACGCCAAAACGTTTGGAGTGGGTGGAGCCACTTTTACTAAAACGGCTTTAACTCGTGAATGGAATGAAATAATTTCACCAAACTTGGTACACCAGTGTACAGCCTCAGTCTGTGGTCGTGTGAAAGAGGACGCGGAGACTGTCCACTTGGTGGCGCTATAAAAAGAAAAAAAAAAACATGAAAAAGGCTATAGCTACGCAACAGTCAGTCCGATTGACTTGAAAACTGGCATGCAGCGTCTTTGTCCAATGTGCCGCGATCTTCTATGAGGATATTTGCGTATCTCGAAAACGCGGCTGCCATCAGCCAGTGAGTTTCGAGCGTCTGTCAGATAAGGTTAATGGAGGCGATCGGAACGAAACACGCTGGACCTGTTTGACTCACTGCCCTAGAGGTCTGTGAGAAATCAGTCACCGGGGGGCGCCATCACGTTTTTCAGGCGCGTAAATGATTGTATACCATGTGGTTTTTCAAGCATGCATGCGATATTCATACCGTAAGATAGATCTCCTCTTTCTGAGCAACATTTGCCTCTAAGAACCGCCGCTGTCAATCAAATCAATCGTTAAATATTGGAGATTATTTTACTTTTGCTAACTTGTCTTAGGTTTTCCACCCGATTGGAATCAAACCAGTGCAGAAAGATTCTCTAGAGTCTGATTGTCAATAATTATAGAAAAAAAGCCAAAAGTTCAATTTACGTCTGCAACGGGACGCCAAAACGTTTGAAGTGGGCGTGGCCACTTTCACTAAACTATCGTTCTTGAACGGAATGAGATAATTTCACCAAACTCAGTGTACGGACTCGGTCTGTGGTCACGTGGAAAAGCATGCAGCAACTGGCCACTTGGTGGCGCTATAACATGAAAAAATTTTATTGGCTGTAAATGGTCTTTTCCATCTATAATCTTGGTCGTTACAAGCTTGATAAATAAAACGTATCTTTTTACGCATGTGCTTACAGGCCTTAAAGCGCTTGAACCCCGATAACTGTTGCTCGCAGCTATATTCTCTATAGTTTTTACACTTTTGCTGCTCCATCCAAACACAAACAAACTGTATGTTTTTGAATGTCATTTTCTGACAGTATATTCCGGCTGATTAACATTGAGGATGTGGAATACATAATTTCTGTCCAGTTTCTGTTCCTGTAACGCTGATATTTCAGAGGTTTGTGTTTGAACATGTATAGTGTTCAAGAGAAATAAAAACCCCTGAAATGATGTTCCTCAGTGTAGTTTCACATTGTGATTGTGTTTCACCTCTCGAAAAAGGAACAGCATATTCAGATGAAACGATCTGTTGTCAACATGTCCAAATTCCCACACACGGATGCGCTGACCAATGGCATCGTAACGATATTTGGCCAACGCCCAGTCCTGACCGTCTCGAGCGCTCTGAAACACACACAGATAGATTCCGCTCAAATGTTTGGAATAATTAAGATTGTTTTAATGTTTCTGAAAACATTTGACCAAGGCTGCATTTATTTGACCAAAAATACAGTAAAAACAGTGAAATATGTGAATATATAGTAAAGTGTAATTTATTCCAGTGATCAAAGCTGAATTTTCAGCATCATTACTCCAGTCTTCAGTGTCACATGATCCTTCAGAAATCATTCTGATATGATGATTTGATGAACAAGAAACTGACTATTATCAGTGTTGGTGAATCTCTGGTAACTCACCACGCTCAGACTGCCGGACAGCAGCGGCGGAGTGCCTGTCGACGCAAGATCACAACATTTAAACAGCGTTTCCAACTAATGAAGCTGATGCTGCACTCGTGATCTGGAATCTGTTTTAGCTTTATTGTTTGTCACTTCCCTTTAACTGGACGGGGCAAATTGTTTTCTGAGATCTGATAACAGACAATCTGACAGTTTAAATGCCCGAACACATCACTGTAATTCCTGCATGATTATGCAGTATTTATGAGCTCATTAACTACATTTAAATATTCATGTCAAACTGCAGGACCATTTAAATTACATAAAAATATAAAATAAACCTAAAATATAATAAATATAAAATATATTTGAATAAAAAAAACTGCAAATTTTGCACATTTTTTACATTTTTTTTTATTTCAAGTGTTAAACCTCATTGAATTTAGTTTAATTTATGAATTTTAAAAACCTAAAAGAAATTGAAAAACTAATTGAAAGTGATTGAAATACTGACCTGCATTCAAAAACAGTTTTGACACTTAGAAATTCAAATACATTTTAATCAAAAATCTTAATTATACTAATTTTAACACTTTTAACAAACATTATTATTGTTAACTAAAACTAAAACTATACAGAAAAAAATGATTATTTGAAATAAAATAAACATTAACTGCAATAAAATAAATTATTAAAAAAATGTATTATCATTATTAATATTATTATTAAACTTTTTTTTTCAGCATTGCTACGGCAACGTTTCTCATTTAAGTTTAAGTACTAAAATAACTCAAAGTAAATAAAATACAACTAATATTAAAACTTAATGAAAACCATATAGACATTTTTTTTTTTTTTTTAAATGCAACACTTCACAATAAGGCTCCACTGGTTAAGGTCAACGCATTCATTAATATTAACTAACAATGAGCAACACACTTTTGTTACAGTTTTTGTTAATCTTTGTTAAAGTTAGTTCATTAAAATACAACTGTTTATTGTTATTTCATATTAGTTCACGTCCATTAAATAATTTCAACAGATACTTTTGATTTCAATAATGCATTAGTGAATGGTGAGATTAAAATTAACTGAGATTAATAGAGATTGATTTATTATTGTTATTTCAACTAATGTAGTTAAGTAATTTAAGAAATGAAACCTTATTGTAAAGTGTTTTTTTCCGGACATGTACCATGGTATATTCTTCAGAGCACCTGTGATCCATGTAAATAATATGGTAGCCTACATGAACATAATCATATGGTATAGTCATTATACAGATGATAATTAGGCCTACAGACATGAATCAGTATTCCAGCACACTTACGGCATTGATGCGGCTTCTGAGCCGAACAACTTCCGGTGAAAACCAGCAGCAGAGCCAGAGAAAGCAGCGACTTCATGATGTTCGCAGCTCTGAAGACTGAACCTCAGTGACCTTCAGCCGCGTCTGTCGGTGTAAACACATCCACAACTTCCTCATTCACTCACAGTTCAGTCCACAATCCAGCCGCCTGCTTTTCCTTCTTTACAAATCCAGTCCGCGGACTCCAGTGAACTTCCACCAGTTCATTCGTTCGGATCAGGATCAGGATATGGGCCATTCTACAGAATCGGTGCAAACCACTTTTTTTAAAGTGAAGTTAAACAAAAAAATATTTATTTTATATTTTATTTTTAAATCATGAATCTTTATGTAAAAAAAAAAAAAAATGTGTCCCGCATTTTCACATCACTATGGAAACAGTGTGTGTTTGAGTCCATTGTCTGAGACTGATTTTAACACACTTCTGAGCCATTCCACCGAATGCGTGCCATTTCTGTCCCCAGGACATTTTATTTATAAATGTGTATGAAAATTAACTCTAAAATACATTTTATTATTAAGCAAAGTGTCCTGAACATGAATCTAACTGCAAATTTAAAATATATAATTTAAAACATTATTAAAAACTACTGAGAAAACTAAAAAAAATAGCATTTGTTACATGTCCCCGCTGTCTAAACCTAAACTTTATCATGAAATATAATCATTAAAATCTTTCAAAAATCTTATTATTTTTGCATTGTTGTGTTAATCCATACACCATCGATGCTAAACAAAAAAAAGAAATCCATAATATGTTATATAAAATACACATTTTAGTCGTGTCCCCAGGTCTTCACTCAGTCCTGTTACCCTCACACATTTCCTCCTCTAAAAAACTTGGAACATTCCAGAAGACACATTGTCAACAGGAAGTTGCATCATCTGGATCTTATGCAGGTCATGAGAAGACCAAAAGTAAGTTCTCTCATTTTAATTTCTGTATATTTGATGAAATTGTAACTATGACTGAGAAGGTCAATCTCAACGTACTGTCCTGTTACCTAAATTATTTCTTAGATGTTATTTATTTTAAAAATATTAACTTTAGGTAAGTCACTAGTATTTGCTCAGTGTCCTCATGCTATTAGCATGTACGCCATGTGTCCATATATCATGTATTTCATCATTTTTTGCTTAAAAACTCAATCCTGTTACTTTCAGTCCTGTTACTCATATGAAAAATAACAGGACAGAGTTAAGAGTAACAGGAGTGATTTGTGATTTAATAATGTGAATATTAGCTGATATAATACTGTTCACCTGTATCATGAGTTTTACAGTTGAAATTACTTAAATTGTAGATTTTTAGGATTAGTTTTACGATGTGAATGCCATACTTGCAGGGAGACAGTCCACCACGACGTGACTTAATCTTTTTGTCTTTGTCTTTCTTATCTTTTGTAGAAGATAGAGAGAACCCATACTATGCAGTTGCCAGAAACACACACCCATGGCATGCTGCAAGGGAAGGAGTAAAACACACCCGCAACCCTCTCTTTTCCACCCTTTTTGTCTTTCCTTCCCTCTCTCTCCCTCTCTTTTCTCCTCTCTCTTTCCAGCTTCTTCCCTGTGAAGAACTACTAGCACACAGCACATCCCTTCAGCACAGAAATCTCTCTCACACAGCCATGTACACACTCTCTTTCTCACACATATGGACACTCAGTCCTGTTACCCAGTGTTCATTCCTGCTTCAAGGCTAAGTCTGTTATTTATTTTTCTAAAGAAATAAAATTAAACCACTGTTTTTTATAAGTTTTGTTTGATCCATCACTTACACAATTGTTAAATAAATTAAATTATTTACAAAATTATATACTTGAGGCTTCTGTCTTCTTTTAAATGAAAAACTTGTTTTGCATTTTTTTTATTAAAATGCACCTTGGCTTAATATAATGTGATTTTTTTGTCACAAATATCAATAATTTGAACAAATAACCAACCATTTCTGTAAAATAAACACTTTCTTTAGGTGAATACAAAGGAATTAACTGACATGCTTTTAAACATGCTTTTTAAATGGCACATGAGGACTGAGAAAACATGCATCCATATTCTGCTTTGAAACCTTGTAAAAAATGAAATAAAGTTGCCTGAGATTGACCAATAAACATTTTGAACAGTTAAATATGTGTAGTATTAGATTCAGTGTTGAAAAAAGTTAAAAAATAAAGTTTAATTTTGAAGAGTTACAACAAGCAAATGTCACCCATTCGGTGGAACGGCCCTTCAGCATTTCTGATCAGGAAATATTCCTGTGTCCCTCCCTCTCATCCCTCTCTTTCACAGTAGATAAGTCCATCATTCTGAGTTAAATGTGTTCAAAAGTCTGAAAATCTGTGTGGAACTTTAAGGAACGTCACTAACAAACACCTTTTTCTGCAATTAAGCAAACTTTTTTGGGTGTTATTCAATAAAGTTTTTTTCTGTGTACAACTGTTCAGAGCTGTGCTAGCTAACCATGTGCTTATTAGCATCTTTGAGCGGCTCAAAAGTATCGAAAATTGTCACTACCGAAACTTCACCACGTTTCGGTCGTGACTGTTTTTGGTAGTGTCATCATTGTTTTGGTAGTGACAAAAAGAAACATAAAATCATTTATTTGGGAGAAATAAACTAAATTTTAGTACAGTTATGCAAATCATTAGTATTTTAATATGTTTTAGTATGTGAGTTAAATCGTGTAATGTGATGTGGTCACTACCAACACATTACTGTCACTACCGGAAATGTGCAGTCACGACCGAAACATGCGATGTTTAGCCAAAAATAAAGTATATTGAATGATCAACTAAGATGTTATTATAGTGTTTGGTTCAAACTAATGAATCCTTCACTTTGAAATCAGTATGATAAACTTTATGACTTTTACAAAGAAAGATTGGATTCAAAATACAACAAATCTCATAAATTACACTTGAAATATTGTTAAAATTGTAATTGCTATTGATTTACCTGTGAAAACATTTTTTAAAAATAGCAAAAATATATTTACGAGGTAGATGTAAACAAAACCTCAATAGGTCATAGTAACCCTTCTTATTAAATTATTTATTATTGTGTTTCGGTAGTGACAAATTTAGAAAGAGGAAAAATATTCCAAAACTTTCTGAAAATACAATATGAGAATTAACTGCACAAATAAATTAGACTTGATGAGAGAGTGAGCAGAGAGAAGGAGCTTGTGTTCATGTATTTGTTTTGAAACTCTGGAATGGAGTTCTTCTGGTTTCAGTCACATGATGCAGCCGCACATCAATGATGTAACTGTCATATGACTCTGTTAATGTGACCCACATATTTCAGTGTGGGAGTGGATTTATTGTGTACAAAGCTTCTTGTGGTCTGACTGATAATACTCGGTTCCTCATACAGTATGAACATTTTAATAGCCTATAAATTTCAATAAATAAAACATGCAGTAAATTTTTATAATAGGGTGAATTCAGCTAAACTGAGTCAATAAAACTATTGTCTTTTTAAAGCAGAATTTGAATATTTGATGTAGTTTGCATCAATGATCATGACTGTGAAGCTGCTATCTGTACTGTGTAAAGCTCCAGTTCTATTATTGTATATTATGTGATGTGTTTGAGTCGGGCAGCTCTGCAGATCTCGTTACAGTCGTCTCCGTGCTGATGTTTAATGAAGTTGTTGATTCCGGCCTGCTGGAAGTTGCTGGATCTCGGCTTCCTGAGCGAGTGAATCTGAGGGTCGGTCAGATACGTTAAACCCTTCCCGTTCGCCGTGATCCATCCTGAGGAGAAAAACGCTTTAAAATGGGAAAGTTGCTGGAACGCTTTTCAAAACAATCTTAAAAAAAGTTTATTGAGTTCAGAAACAGAGACACTGATATAGAGAAGAACTGCAGATCTTTTTCATGCTCAAACAGCAGCATTACACACTAGAGACAGTCACATGTTCTTCCAGAGACGTTGCTGGAGATCTCACCTTGCAGATCCACCACCACCTCCTGACGACCGGAGAACTCGTAGGTGAAGTGACCGAAGGCGATGCCGTACTTGGTCGCATCGGTCTCCGCTTTACCTCTTGCGTTGTTTGTGAGTTTTACAAACGTCCCAGACATGTATGGCTCTGCAGACAAACAGGTCAAGATACGGTCCGCCTCCAGAACCTGAAACAGACAAACGCAGTAAAGCCTTATGCCGTATACACAATAGAATAACAACAATCATATATGATTTGTATAATATATGGTCCAAAAAGCAGATCCCATCAGTCTCTTTAACACCCTCTTACTGATTTATTATATTTTCCTCCATTCAATGACTATGCAATAATAATATTAATATTAATAATAATAATTATTATTATTATTATATTTCTGAACAGTTATTATATATATTATATTTACAATATTTTTATTGTTATTTAAACAAATACTCTTCAGAGCACAAATACATTACAATTCCAATAATACTATTGCACTGTAAAAAAACAAGTATTTAATAATAATAATTTTATTTTATTATTATTATTATTATTTACATTTTACAAGTTAATCATCCATAAATCAATAAATATATTATTACTACTATTATTAAAAATACTATTTTATTGTTATTTAAATTTTATCAATTAAAAATCAATAAATAAATATATTACAATTCCAATAATATTATTGTACTGTAAAATTAAAAAACAAGTATTTATTATTATTATTATTATTATTATTATTATTTAGATTTTACAAGTTAAAAATTATTATTATTAATAATAAATCAATAAATATATTACTATAATTATTATTAAAAATAATTGTATTATTTAAATTTTACAAATTAAAAAAACAATAACAAATATATAACTATTCCAATAATACTATTGAACTGTAAAAAATTGTTTATTATTATTATTAATTTATTTCATTATTATCACTTGAATTATATAAATTAAAAATCAATAAAATATATTACAATTCCAATAATACTATTGCATTTTAAAATATAAATGAATATTATTATTATTATTATTTACATTTTACAAGTTAAAAATCAATATTATTATTGTTATTATTAATAAATCAATAAATATATTATTAAATTAATATTAAAAATAATTTTATTATTTAAATGTTACAAATTAAAAATAAATAAATATATTACTATTCCAATAATACTAATGAACTGTAAAAAAAGTGGGTTCTGTTTACAAATACAGGATCTCTTAATGTGCAAGACATATTTGGCGAGTTTGATCAATTATTAATAATGTGTTGGATCTCACCAGTAGCACTTCAGAGGGGATGAAGAAGATCTGGGTTGTGACGTTATTATCATACAGGAGTTTATTAAACTCGGTAACGTAGTATTGTGCCGTCATCTGTCGCTCCACGTCGTCCAGGTGTGCGTGAAGCCCTTTATCCTTCAGATACTCCTTCCCTACATAACTGATGATTGAATGTGATTAGCACTACATTACAGTCTCAGGCATCAGTCTCAGCAGAAAGCTGTTTGGAAAACTTTAAGCTTCTTTTTGTTGACAATAGATTTATAAATTTTTATTACAGACTTGGGAAGATAGCAATTCATGTGGGTCATACTTTGGAGATTAAAAAGTATCAATTCAGAAAAATCCCACCTGAGCAATGTTTTGATTCTTGTGGCATGATTGTTCATTAATTAAACTAAAGGTTTGTGTAGGTGCATTTGTGGTGTTTCACCTGTTGAGCAGTTGTTCCTGGTGCAGATACTGAAGCTCGATGGCTTGTCTCTGTTTGCCTTTGACACCCATCGATTTCCCAATGTAAACGCTGGTTTCGCAGCCCATCCAGACGCCAGAGACCTTCGAGTACTTCAAGATGATGGCATCTGCAGATCAGATGAAGACAGACTAGTCATTTCGGCCACCAACACTTCATGAAGTGAAGTACATCACAGACATTAACCTCAGTCTGCAGAAGAAACAGCGTCAGGCGTCACCTACCGTAGGCCTTCTCCAGTTGTTTATTGTCCAGGGGTTTCAGCGGTTTGTTCGGCAGTCGCTTGACGAGGCAGCTTTGACAAACTCCAGCCAAGAGCGATCGGTAGTCACGCTCCATCAGAACATCACTTCCCATGATGCAGTTCTTGAAGCATTCATTGCACGGCGGCTCATTGTCTCCCGTAGACGAGGGTGGGGCGGTAGAGTCTGACAGATGCTCAAACCCCAGTTCCTCAAAAGGTTCGCTCTCGGTGGACAACAGAGTCGTTCCTTGGCATTCCTGAATCTTTTGCGGGAATGCTTTTGTAAGCCGATCCGTGGGGCTCATGGACAGTTTCTGCCAAGATGAGTGCGATCCGAAGCTATCGCACAGGGAAAACGAGGAAGTGCTTCCACCTTTGGGATGGTCAAACTTTGCACCTTTATTGATTTCGTTGCTGTCATGGGAAGGATCTACAATGTCCTCCACGGTTTCAATGCCGCTTTGAGACGCTCCCGATACGTGTTCCCATGAAGAGCCGCTGTTCTTCCGAACATCTTTCTGTTGGTCCTCAACGTCTTCAGTTGTGACAAGCTCTTGCTTTGGTTGGGATTGTCTTTGGGATCCTTTGTCATGTCTAAAGTTGTTGGGAACACTACTTCGATTGCTCGGAGAGATAACGTTTGCTTCTTTACTTCCATCAAGAGCCTCAAAAGATCCAAAACTGCTTTGTTTATCACAAGTATGACAAGTTTGAGAAGGATCTACAATGTCTTCCACAGTTTCCACACAACTCTGAGATAGTCCCGATACTTGTTCCCACGAGGAGCCACTGTTGAAGGAACTTGAAGACGTTCTTGCTTCAGGGTTCTTCTGAACATCTCTCCGTTGGGTACCTGATGTATTCAGTATGTTGTCCTCAACATCTTCAGTTGTGATGAGCTCTTGCTTTTGTTGGGATTGACTCTGAGATCCTTTGTTGTGTCTAAATGTGTTGGGAACGCTACTTCGATTGCTTGGAGAGACGACGTTTGCTTCTTTACTTCCATCAAGAGCCTCAAAAGATCCAAAACTACTTTGTTCATCACAAGTACGACAAGTTTGAGAAGGATCTACAATGTCTTCCACAGTTTCCACACAACTCTGAGACAGTCCCGATACTTGTTCCCATGAGGAGCCACTGTTCAAGGAGCTCGAAGATGTCCTTGCTTCTGGGTTCTTCCGAACATCTCTCCGTTGGGTATCCGGTGCGTTGTCCTCAACGTCTTCAGTTGTGACGGGCTCTTGCTCTGGTTGGGACTGACTCTGAGATCCTTTGTTGTGTCTAAAGGTGTTGGGAACACTACTTCGATTGCTTGGAGAGACAAAGCTTGCTCCTTTACTTCCATCAAGAGCCTGATCAACCAAAATTAAAGATGGATTCTGTTTGGAGGAAAGCAGGCTCGAATGATCGGCCGTTGCAAGAACTTCTGTGTCCGTCTGAAATGCTGTTATGCATTGCGCATGAGTCGAGCACGAACCACCTCGAACGCCATTCTTGAATGCCTCACAAACTGACTTGTGATGCTTCCCAAAAACATCCAACACCTTGGCAAAATCACCGAGCGCAAACAAAACAGGGCCGAACTCCACCGAACGGTAGCTGTCGGGAATAAAAGAGCGCGGGTCAGAATTACGGAAAGTTTCCACCTTCAACAACGACTTAATCTGCTGTATCCTCGCCATGATTTCAGCACACAAAGAGGAATCCGCTCTAGCGCAGTAGTCGACAAATAAAGTGAAGGCTTCCCGACAGACACTGGTCGCTGTGATGACCGTCTCGGACGTGCCGCTCATCCATCTGTGCGTCGTGGCTAAGCAGTAAGCAGCTTTGAGGAACGTGTGCAGCTCCAGCTTGCTGGTGACGGCGTCTCCTGCCGTCTTTGTTAACAAGCCGATCTCAAAGGCCTCCTTAGCCAAAGCGAGGTACGTTTGCTGATCCTTCATGGGGCATTTCTTTGAGAAACTGTAGGATAGTAAACAAATGCCCTGGGCGACCTGCAGAAGAGCATTAGGAGGGGGAAATGAAAAGGTAAACACATCTAGTGTTAATGTCTGCAATAACAGCCTGCTATCCTGACACTGTAGAACAGATTCAGTGTGATAACAGAGCAAATGAGTTTGTCAGTCCGGTTCTTATTTAGTTTGTCAGTCAGGAACGGCCCTCTTTATTTAATGAATGAATACAGTCATGCACATTTATGGAAGCCCATATCCTATATCCATAAAAAGTCATAATGACAAAAATTTACTTTTTTTTTTTTTCCTTTTCATCTCATCTCATAATTTTGACTTAATATCATTATCTGACTTTTTGTCAATTTCATCTTATAACTGAGTTTTTGTCATAATTATGACAGTCATAAGCTCAATTTTTTATCTCATAATCTCAACTTTTTGTCAATTTTGACTATATATCTAATAATTTATGACCCAGTATGTCATAATTCTGACTTTTGATCTCAATTATGACTTAATATGTCATTATTTTGACTTTGTCATGATTATGACTGTCATAATTTTGACTGTCATAATTTTGACGTTTTATCTCATAATCTTGACTTTTTGTCAATTTTGACTTAGTGTCAAAATTCCGACATTAATAATTGTAACTTTACATCTCAATTATGCCATAATTTTAATTTATCACATAATTTAGATTTTTTATCACATTTAATTTAGACTTTACATCATAATTACGATTGTCATAATTATGACATTTTATCTCATAATCTCGACTTTTTTGTCAATTTTGACTCTGTATCTCATTATTATGACTTACTATGGCATAATTTTGATTTTTTTTTTTTTTTTTTTCAATTTTGTCTTATCTCATAATGTTGTCTTTATATCATATATCCCACTATTTTATCTCATAATTTTGATTTTTGGTGAATTTTGACTTTTTATCTAAAAAAAATTATGACTTTTTGTGTTGTAATTTTGACTTTTCTCATTTCATATTCACGACTGTCACAAACTAAAAAGAAAGTGAATATAAAAATATATAAAATGTGCATTAGCGTATATAATACTTAAGATTAAGACAGTAAAAGGCACTTTACACAAACAGGGTACAAAACAGTGCGTCAAATTTTGTTATTTTACAGTCAGATAATAGAAATATTAGTGCCTCTAATGCTTTAGAAAAATTAATGTGACATGAAACAAAATCTGTTTGTGGAATAAACAGGCTCTGTTTAAGCTGACACAGAGTCGACTCACCACATTGGTCAGGACGTACAGAGATCCATACTGACTGAACACAACTGCCATTTTGGCAGCCCGCGCCGCAGACAGCAGACGATGGCGAGTCTCTCCGAGAAAACTCTGGAAGAGAGCCGGAGAACATCTGACGACGGGCTCAGCACAGGTAAAAACTGATTCAGGACATTTCAGACTGTCTTACCAAGTCAATATGAGGCTTTTCCTGAAGCGCAGCGAAGTCTCTGTCGTTCATGGAGGTCAGTATGTTGGCCAGGAGCCCGAGGGACGTTCCAATGCCCTGAAAACAGATTCAAGAGGATGACTGATGTTCAACTCCAGACACACTGATGGGCAAAATGAGTGATAGAGGCCAACAGTGTGTAGTGTAAGTGTGAGAGTCTGTAGTATAAGTGTGTCCAGACCTTTTTATCAGGTTGTGGAAGAGCGTAAAAGCCAATCAGAGACGCCCATATGAGTTCAGCAGCCTCAAGCCACAGACCTACAATTAACACAAACATATTACAGTTACAATAACAGACACACATTAACCTCTTATGGACAGATCATTAATAACATTTTACCGTTCAGGGTATGATATTACTTTCAAACTATCCTTACCCATGATATGATATGACTGTTTTCTTTATACAAATAAACCTTCCTCAAAAGCCTGATGATCATATTTGATACTCATGATTTTTCTAGTAAATGATGATGGATAATCAAGTAAACCTAAGTTGCTTCGGTGCAGTTGAAATATTACTAACAATATCAAAGTTATTCTTACGTTTACTTGATAAAAATCAGTGCAGATTTCACAGCAGAAAGACACGTGAAGCACGAACTGAAATACTTGATAAAAAAGTCTAAAATCAGATGAGAGAAGGACTGTAGGAGATTGTTTTGATCATATTAGAGGCCTTAGAAACATGATCCAGCAGGTTAATCAGGTTAACACTGAGTTAATTCCTGTAATTCCTCACCTAGCGTCTGCAGCACTTGTCCGCGCACCTGAAGACTGACGGCTTGCACTAGCGTCTGATCACTGGCCTTCTGATACGTCCAACAGCCTGAGTCAGAATTCATCCCACGGTCAGAAACAACACAGTAGAGATGGACAGATGAGGTGGAAGAGGAATGAAAGTGAACGTACCTGTTGAAGCTTTATTATTGATCAGACTGCTGAGAATGAACTCGGCCTTCTGCAGTTTACCTGCATCAACAAAACCAGACGATCACACTACGGAAGAATCCCAGCGAACAGGGAACGTTCTCTCAACGTTATGAACAAATGTTCTTCCAGTAACGTCAATAGAACATTCGTTCAACATTATTTGGTCTTTAATAATGTTCTCAAAATGTTTGTAACTTTTTTTATTTAGTGTGTAATGTTGCTGTTTGAACATAAACAACATCTGCAAAGTTTCGACGCTCAAAGTTCAATGCAAAGAGAGATATTTTCTTTTACAGAAATCACTGTTTAAGGACTGGTAGAGACTACAACGAGCTTCTTCCTGGGTTGGTGACATCACTAACCCTAAAATTTACATAAACCCCGCCCCTGGGAACACACAATAAAGGGTTATGTTGGGCTGCTTTAGAGAAGAGGAAGAGTTGTTGTAGTAGAGTGTTGTTACCATGCCGTCATTTTACGCCGGACTGCTTCACAAACGAGGGTCAATCCAACACAAAAGATTAACATGACGGCACATGCTAGTGGATGAGTTGAATCAACTCCACAGCAACTACATAAATTTATCCACTAACCATTCAGAAACGTCTAAAAGTTGTAACTTCTTCCTGAGTCTCTCCATCAGTGTCGACTCCGGTTTGAACAATGTAAGGCTGAACACCGTTACTGACAATCCTCATTTGGGCTGCGTGAGATTCTCCAGCTTTGTTGTTGTTGAGCGACCGAAGCGCGAGCTGTTAAAGCTCCGCCCTCTTCTGGAAAGGGGGCGGGAGCAGCAGCTCATTTGCGTTTAAAGGGACACACACAAAAACGTTGTGTTTTTGCTCACACCCAAATAGGGGCAAATTTGACAAGCTATAATAAATGATCTGTGGGGTATTTTGAGCTGAAACTTCACAGACACATTCTGGAGACACCAGAGACTTATATTACATCTTGTGAAAGAGGCATAATAAAGCTCACCAGTGTTCAGATAGACACGAGCCTGTCTGATGATGACCTGAGGGGCGATGGGAACGTCTGGGTAACGTTTGTGCAACATTTTAGCAATCTTCAGCAGGACATGCGAGGCATCCATCCAATACAGAAGCCGGTCGAGCAGGAAGACGGCAGCGACGGCCCACTGCGGCTCATCTGCGGCGATGCTGTCTCTGAGAAACACCTGGAATCACAGCAGGATTCAGATCTCGGATTCAACGGCCTTATTCACCATGAGTGACGGTCCAATCGTTACCAGTAACTGCGGCAGATGCTTCCTGACGAGGTCCGAAGAGTTAATTTTGTCCTCAGACATCACAGACTGTTTGTACTGCCATTTCTCCTCCACGAACGGCCATTTTCTGTCCGCCGCCTCCTGTAGGAGCATGTCCAGTTCATCCGGAAACAACCCTGAGGGTCAAAGGTCAGTGGTCAAGCCTTATTTAATACAATTAATAGGAATATGTCTTTCTTTTGTTTTTGATTTTGTCCAAACAATGAAAGTCAATGTTGTTGAATTACCCAGCTAACAAAAATACGTTCTAAGAACGTTTTGCTATTGTAAACTTAAATGCAGAAAGTGGGCCGTAGTGTTGCTGCTATTTTCACACATTTATACTAACTTTTGTATTCAAGAATCAAAATAAATAAATAAATAAATATAAAACAGATAAACTTGTTTGCATACTGTAGGCCCATCATCACAAATAACTGACTGACTGGCGCCCTCTGCAGCGCTGTGTGCGTCATTACCGCGGCGGTGCGGCAGCGTCGAAGTGTCTCCCGTCGGTCCGCTGACTGCGCGCCTCAGACACTCCTGCAGCAGCAGCGACACCTCCTGGCCGCTCATGCTGTTACAGGCAGAAAACAGGACGACACTTCACTTTATAGTTATATTTTTATAGAACACCAATATATCACAACACTGATGTCTAGCCCATTTCTGCCACATAAGACAAAAAAAAAAAACTTAATTACGACATAAAAATTCTAAATTATGACATACTAAGTCATAAATTATGAAAGAAAATTTTTGTTTTTGTCATAACGACGTTATAAAAGTTACGTTTTAAGTCATTCGATTTTTTTAAAAAAATATTATATTTATTACGTTTTAATTCATAATTATTTTTTTTACAAAAGCATGATTTTTTTTCCTTATGTGGCGGAATTGGGTTTCCATATATGCATGTTTCCATTCAAATGTAATCAAATATTTAGAAATCACTGTTCAATGTTTCAAACGTGTTACTTTTAAACTCGTTTAAACTTCCAAACACGTTCCGTCATATTACAAATAACATGGAAGCAGACCATTTTACAACAAAAAAATAACGGAAAATAAATGTCTTTAAACAACACAAAATGCAAATGTTTTTACCTTAAGAAATCCCGACCGGAGGTTATCAGAAAAAAACACACGACAACAAAACGGGAACTTCCATTAACCCGCCCTCAACTAGAATTAGAGTTTGACGAGAGTTACATTTACAGTGTTTAAATTTACCGCGTAATAAACTTTGTTTGTAAACCTTGTTTATTTGTTTATGTTAAGAAGTTAACAGTGTAACAACAATATCGGGTCCATTTCATGTTCCTTTCGCTTCCGTGTGACGTGTACCAGTGTCTCAGCCAATCACAGCACGCACTGGCGTCTCACGAGCGAAACGACACAAGACTGAACGCAAACAACGCGGATCTAAAGTAACATGTAAGAGATTAGTATTACTAATGTTACATATTAATACACGTTTAAGATACAAATACTAAGAAAACACATATCTCATACAGTTTACAGTGTCACTGAAGGAAATAATTGGCGTAATATTCGACTCGATCAACAGGTGGCTCCGTGGCGCAATGGATAGCGCATTGGACTTCTAGGCAAATCTAGCGATGTGATTCAAAGGTTGTGGGTTCGAGTCCCACCGGAGTCGCACTTTTTAAATAATTATTATTAGTTATATTAATTATAAAATAATAATAATACTACAATAATGCAACTACACTAGTCCATTTGTGCTATAAATATAATAAAGCTTGGCTGATATTTGTTAGATATTGTAGACTTAACAATCGTCATTGTCCATGCAAATCTTTGCTGTTTCTGTATTTGCATAAACACATTTGAAGAGCATCATTAGCTGAACGAATTCATGTGTTTTACAGCTGCAATGAAGGACATATGCAAACGTGTGTGTGTGTGTGTGTGTGTGTGTGTGTGTGTTTGCCTTAGTGATGGCTGCCACTGTCTGTTATTGTGTACTACATATGAAATGTATGATTTAAACAATTCAAGGGGAAACTTAAAATCCTGTCATCATTCACCCTCATATTGTTGCAGTGATCTAAACCAAAAAAAAAAAAAAAAAAAAAAGATCACTAAAGAATCATAACATTAAATGATAATAATATTAGTCCATATGACTCATGCATTACAAGTCTCATATTACAAGTCTTCTGAACCCATAGGACAGACAGGAAGTAAAAATGTCCTTTTGCCGAAAATCTATCAAATTTCATTCATGTCCCCTTATATTTAAATATGAATCTCATCTGTATTTTCATCTGCTGTTCCTCCAGCTGTCCAGCAGAGGTCAGTGTCTCCTGATTGACTCTCCTCCTACTGGACAACACTGACACTACAACTGAAAGAGCTTGAAATAAAATAATAGAAATAAAATATGCTTAAAAAATAAAATAAAACAAGTATAAAATAAAATAAGCTTAAAAATAAAATTTGAAATAAAATAAAATAATCTTACAATAAAATAAGCTTAAAATGAAATAAAATTTGCTTAAAGTCCTGTAGTCAACAATTTTATCCCTTAAAACTCATCTTTAATCACCAAAATAACATGCGTTTTTTTCCTGTGAAAAAAAATCTTAATGTCTTAAAATAGCTTAAATGTAACTCTACACCCTTGCCTCGTTTAATATTCATACACAGATCTATGAATATGATAATTAGCCCCGCCTCCCCTCACTCGCATGAGCTCAGACTCGGTCAAATTACTGAGGTAAACACTGCACAATGGTTTCGCTTTTTACAACATCGGACACATAACAATAATTAATATGATTAGCCTTTTGCTTGACTACATTATCAAACAGCTAATAATGTGTTACTAATGTTACACAAACCATGTTCACATTCAGCTGCCTTCTAACAATCAGAAACACTTTGAACAACTCAGAACGTCAGTGGAGAAAGGCATATAGTTCATCATAATATCGTAATATTCATCATACACCCGCCATATTGCTAAATCTACCCGATTTTTTAAATCAACAGAAAAATATTCTGGGATAACTTTCTTTTGAGAATCCCTTGCGCGGTCAGTTAATGATATGCTAAAGCCCGCCAGCACATTGACATTATTGGTTACAAGGTAGTTTGTGACGTCATAAACACCAGTGATTTCAAACCGCAGGTTTGAGACTGTCTTTGGTTCACTGCAGTTTTAAAGAGAAAATACTCAGCAATGGTGTTGACTGATGAATTTGCACATGGTTTGTCTTAAAGCACGTTAAAAACACCACATAGACATATAAACAACACTAAAATCTTGTTTTTCACTACTGGGGGACTTCAAGATAAAATAAATAAAAATACATCCCGAATTGGGAGGTTTTTTAAATTGGAATAAAATGAAAACTAAAAGACTTTCAAATCACATGATCCAATATTTTATCCACAATAGAACATAGATAACATAACAAATGTTTAAACTGACAATTTTTACACTTTTATCCACTAAATGAGCTCATTTCAAATTTGATGCCTGCTACAGGTCTCAAAATGGTTGGCACAGGGAGCAACAAATGGCTGAAAAAGCAAGAAATTTTGAAAAGATTCAGCTGGGAGAACATCTAGCAACTAATTAAGTTAATTGATATCAGGTCTGTAACATGATTAGTTATAAAAGGGATGTCTTAGAGAGGCAGAGACTCTCAGAAGTAAAGATAATCATCTACAGTGCATAACATCATCAAAAGATTCAGAGAAACTGGAGAAATCTCTGTGCATAAGGGACAAGGCCGAAGACCTTTATTGGATGCCCGTGGTCTTCGGGCCCTCAGATGACACTGCATCACTCATCGGCATGATTGTGTCAATGACATTACTAAATGTGCCCAGGAATGCTTCCAGAAACCACTGTCGGTAAACACAATCCGCCGTGCCATCTGCAGATGCCAACTAAAGCTCTATCATGCAAAAAGGAAGTCATATGTGAACATGGTCTAGAAGCGCCGTCGTGTCCTGTGGGCCAAGGCTCATTTAAAATGGACTGTTTCAAAGTATTCTATGGTCAGACGAGTCCAAATTTGACATTCTTGTTGGAAATCACAGACACCGTGTCCTCCGGGCTAAAGAGGAGGGAGACCTTCCAGCGTGTTATCAGCGTTCAGTTCAAAAGCCAGCATCTCTGATGGTATGGAGGTGCATAAGTGCATACGGTATGGGCAGCTTGCATGTTTTTGAAGGCACTATGAATGCTGAAAGGTATATAAAGGTTTCCAGACGACGTCTATTTCAGGGAAGGCCTTGTGTATTTCAGCAGGACAATGCAAAACCACATACTGCAGCTATTACAACAGCATGGCTTCGTCGTAGAAGAGTCCGGGTGCTGAATTGGCCTGCCTGCAGTCCAGATCTTTCACCTATAGAGAAAAATACATCAAAGACGACCACAAACTCTTCAGCAGCTGGAAACCTATATCAGGCAAGAATGGGACCAAATTCCAACACCAGAACTCCAGAAACTCATAACATCGATGCCCAGACGTCTTCACACTGTTTTGAAAAGAAGAGGAGATGCTCCACCATGGTAAACATGCCCCCGTCCCAACTATTTTGAGAGCTGTAGCAGGCATCAAATTTGAAATGAGCTCATTTTGTGCATAAAATTGTAAAATTTCTCAGTTTAAACGTTTGTTATGTTTGTTATGCTCTATTGTGAATAAAATATTGGCTAATGTGATTTAAAAGTCTTTTAGTTTTCATTTTATTCAAATTTAAAAAAACGTCCGGAAACGTTCTGGAATTCGGGTTGTAGACTAAATAATTAGACAGGTAAATAAATCAATCAATTATTAATTATGTTGATAATTTATAATATTATGTTAATTATGTTAATATTTTGAAAAGTATTATTATAGGTGTATTATATAAATACTATTTTTAATATACATAAGTGCCCTGAGGTCCATGTATGTCTGCTTAAGAATCACATTCCAAAGTCAGACTTACCCCCAGTTTCACAGACAAGGCTTAAATTAGTCCCAGACTAAAATGCATGTTTGAGCTGTTTTAACTGAAAGGATATCTTAAAATATGTCAGTGCCATTATTTTGTCTCAAGATGCACACCAGTAATGTTTTTTTCTAAAGCGCGTTTATAAAAGATACTTAAATGCCCTAATTGAACTAAGGCCTAATCCTGGCTTAATCTAAACCCTGTCTGTGAAACCAGGCCTTTGTGGTATTATTTTGTTTCAAATCATTTATTTGGAGCATTTATGCTGAGATGTGTAGGTTCTGCTGTGACACGTAACTTGAAACTCTTTCAAGGAAATCTATTGAAATGTGTTGTTTAAGGGGAAGCACATCTCAGCCGCAGCACCCTGGAGTTGGTTCACCCTCCGCCTATAGCCTAATGTGTACAAAAAAAGTTTCTGAAGTAAACATGCAAATGTCAATGGTTAATGAGTCTAAATCATGCACTGTGTAGCTGCAATAAAATTAGTAAAAATGGATGTCTTTCAGTGTTTTTGAAGCATTGTTATCAGCTTCCCTCTTTTTCAATACCTAAAAATTATTTAAAAAGGCAAATTGTCCAGCACAGCAATAAATGTAATGCCAGCATGTATTTGACACTGAACTTTCACACGAGACTTGATCATTCTGAAACTTAATGGCACCATCATCATCACTTTTGCTTCTCTTTAGTGGAAAACCTTCTGCACTTCCCTTTTCCTGATAATATTCAACGTCCAGTTAGATGCACATTCGAGGACTAATATTTGAGCACACAACCTGAAGGAAACTGACGACTAGTTGGCACAACTCTGCACACATGTTGTTAAACTGTTGAATTGAAATTAACTAAAATTCTCAGGGTAAATATTTTAGGTCAAAGGAGTTCAGATGACAAAAAAGTTTGGATTAAGATATTATAAACTTTAACCACCATGTGCTGAATCTGTAGGTGGTAATTTGCAGGTGTCGCTAATGAATACCCTTACAAAAATAAGTATACTTCAAGTTCATTTTCAAGTATATTTTAAGTATAGTTTCTTGGCTCTTGGGGCGTCAGCCTGGATCCTTTGGCTGCGCACTGCCCACTGCAGGTGGTGATGTGCAGAGTCCCAGACCCTCTCACTCTCTCGGAACCAGTGGTTGACGGAGGGGACGTTGGATGGTTCTCCAGACCACGGGAACAGTGGAGGCTGGTAACCGAGTACGCACTGGAAGGGAGTCCACCAAGCTGTCCAGTGGAGGAGAGAGCTCTGCGCGTACTCGCCCCAGCCTAGGAATTGGTTCCAAGAGTTCTGGTGGCCGTGGCAGAAGGTTCTCAGGAAGCGTCCAATCTCCTGGATCTTCCTCTCCGCTTGCCCGTTAGACTGCGGATGGTACCCTGATGACAAACTGACCGTCACACCTAGGAGCTTGAAGAAAGCCTGCCATACCTGGGAGATGAACTGTGGGCCTCTGTCAGACACAATGTCCTCTGGGATACCGTAGTATTGGAATACATGATTGAAGAGAAGTTCCGCTGTTGTCATGGCAGCAGGTAAGTCCTTCAGAGGAATAAGACGGCAGGACGACGACGACGAAAGACGACGAAAGGCACACTTGTTTTGACTCCGTAAAAGTCACTCACAGCATTAAACACAGACATAAAATCTTCTGAGGAGCTGGAGGTGCTTTGACAGCCGTCAAATGGCTGTTTAATGCATATTAATTTTCTACAAGTCAGTTAGGAGTGTCTTTAATCCAAAGTGGCCCGTGGTCAAGAGTCTTGGTGAGGGACCATGACTTGCTCGGGGCATATTATGTAAGTTTACTTTTGTATACACGTTGACTGTCATTAGCTTATTTAACTAAATGCTAACCTCATTTAAAGGAATGTGCACATGCAGCCACCTTAAAACCATCTATATCATTATTAGATGCAATATCATTCTTTGCATTCTTTGTGACTAAAGTCAGAAGTTTTATTAACTTAGCTTCATTCTCAGTTTTATTGTGGTACAAATGGAAATTTCCAGAAAGAGGGAGGAGTGAAAATGCACCAATTTCTTGGTAATGCAGCACAAACAATTTTCTTGGAATTAAGCAAAATTTGGTTGAAGTTTTTAGTGGAAGCAAAATTTCAAAGTTGTCAATGATGGCCAATTTTATATAAAAAAATAAAAAAATAAATAAAAACTTCTTTTTATTATTATTATCATTATTTATTTTTTATCAGAAAATATTTTAAATTGATTTCAATCAGGCGTCCAGTCAGGTCACAGTACTGTAACAGCAGCTATGCTGGTCACAAATGATATTATTACATGTTTAGATAATAATCTGCACTGTGCAGCTCTATTTGAGGATCTCTCTAAAGCATTTGGTTGATCACAAAATCTTATTGCAGACTCTTAGGTTTTAGTAAACTAAATTGATTCAGTAACTGCCTGTCAGAAAGAACGCACTGCGTCTCAGTTGAAAACTTCTACAGAATTAAAAATAAATAAAGACATCCCACAGGGATCTATTTTAGCACCAATTTTATCTTCAATTTATATATATATCTGACCTAGGTCATGAGACAACCACAGATAAAATACATTTATATGCTCATGATACAACTATCTACACAGTAGCACAGTCCACGAATCAAGCCATAGAGCTATTACATTTCATCGGTCATTTCAGTTTTCATTGTTAAATTTAAAATTGGTTTTAAATACTAATATATATATATATATATATATATATATACACACACTTGCTCTTTACCCACTGTCACACTAAAATAGCTGTTCCACTTAACCATATAATTGCTATAAATACCTGGGTATATGGCTTGATGAAAGGCTTTTAATATACAAACTGAAAATCTTTTAAAAAAGCTCAGACCTAAATTGGGTTTTCTCTTTCGTATAAAGAAATGTTTCCACTTTGAAGCTAAAAAGAGAATCATCCAAAGTTGTTTCTTGTCAGTGTTGGATTATGGTGGTGTGATTTATGCAAACCTATCTTTACTAAAGAAGTTGTATATGTCATGCTGCAATACGATTTGTGACGAATGCATCATCATGTTCACACCATTGTAATTTGTATAAATTGGTTGGTCCTCCTTGTACCAAAAGAGAAAAATGCATATGCTATTTATTGCCAAGGCATTATTTAGGCAAATTGCCAACTTATATCTGTAATCTCTTATCATATTATAGTTGTAATTTTAGGACTAGATCTTCTTTTAATTGTTCCTATAGAGCATATTCTGAGTTTGGCAAAACTGCCTTTTCCTCTTATGCTCATATAGGTTCTGGAATGAAACTCAGCAATTGTAACAGAACGACTAACCAACTATGAATCCAGCCGCACGGATTATGCACCTCCGTCAGGGGAAACGGACGATAGAGGAATATACCATGGAGTTTATTGAACTTGGCATAGGACACAGTATGCCTTATGATATTTTTTCGGGGGGACTATCTGAGCCGCTCAGTTCGTTCATGCCCTTGCATGATCCTCATTGGACCCTAGAACATTACATTGATCTTGTATTGCAACTGAGCGACTCCGCATTTACTGTGAGTGTTGTGGAGGAGGAACGCAACATTCACTTTGTACCCGATGTGCCAGAGTCCTCAATTGTCATGGCTACCACACCAGAGCCTCCATCCAAGATGGCCACCACGGACACTACTCCAGAGTCTCCAGCCTTCACGGGTGCCTCACTGGAGTCTTTAGTCAGATGTTCCTGTCTATTCATGTAGAGTTTTGTAATTAAAAAACACGCGTGCAAGTGGATTCTCCCTCTGCCTCGTCTCTCAGCAATTGTAAAAATGGACACACAATTTTTGATTTTAATACATTAGTAAATGTTGAAAATAACATTAAGATTAATAAATGCTTTAGAAGTATTTATCATTGTTAGTTCATGTTAACAAATGGAACCTTATTGTAAATCGTTACTGAATTTCCTCAAGGCAGAATCACAAAGATGCAAAAACATCCACTAAGTTTTGCTTAATTGCAAGAAACGTGTTTGTGAAGCATTTCCTAGAAATGGGTTCATTTTCACTCTTCCTTCTTTTCCACCCAATATAAATCAGTCAACTGAGCATTTCAGACACTCTCTGAACTCCAGCTCAGACTCAACAGACTCTTTCATTTCCACGAGCTCAAGAACGACGCACAGGTAAATCCATATACTGTACAAAAATAAATAATATAGTTCAGATACTGAAGATCATCTTTATAATGCATCTACTGTCTTTAATCAACTAATTTTAATTGTTGCAACTAGTCTTGAGTGCTCTTCAAGATATTAATCTTGATGTGAAGCTCTTTTAAATTGATTTCAGAAAATGTATTGATGCTTCAAATCATTCTAACGTATGCTGTAAATATATATGGAAAGTTGTTTCGGACAATAATGTGCAGTAGCAAAAGGTTTGTTCTTTGTAATTATTGCACAGAAATGTTATGTTTAGCAGTCAAACCCTGGCAATGTCTAAGCACAATTAACTATTAAACTAATAGCTGTTTAGCTAATAACTTTTGAACCAAATAATGGACCAAATTCTTTACCATTTTATTGAAAATGTCCTATTTTTAACTTTTTAAAATCTGATCTGCCACAAATTCAGCACAGATCAGATCATCTTCAGACTGTGCTTGTCAAAATCATCATCATCAAGCTAAAGTTAAAAAGATGAAAATAGCTATTTGTCATAGTCTCACTGCGTTGAGCAGAAGAACCTTACTGGGCAGCAGGCAGTATCTGCTCAATATATTCATGTTATTTATCCTTTTTCTACCCCATAACCTAAAAATAAAAAATCTTTTTTTTTTTTTTTTTTTTTTTTTTTGAAATAAAATAAAATAAAATAAATAAAGGTGTCATTTTCTAGTTTATGCCTATTTAATTTCAAATTGAAAAACAATCAAATGTTCATGGACCTGCCTCCAAAAAACTATACTATCTACAAAAACCTACAAAAAACTAACCATACTATGTGCAGATAAGCAGATGCGTCCAGAATATGAACGCAACAAGTTTAATAACATGTTAAGCCTTTTTCCTTCTATAGATAAAACATGGCTTAATGCATTAAGACAGTGGTAGTCTATTAAAAGACCAAGCTCGGTTAACATCATACTACAGTTTTTTTTAATTCACTTTGGTACTATTTTCACATGTAAGGTGTATATTTTCAAAACTCTTACACCGTGTCCTAACCAGACGCGATGCGATAAGATCCCAGCGACAAACAATTTGTCTGTCCACACCAGACGTGACGCGACTATGAGACGCGATAAAGTTGTGAAAATTGCATCAAAGCAATTTTAAAAAGCTGTAATTAACCTTGCTACAGTTGCAAGAAAAAGTATGTGAACCACTTGCAGAATTTGTGAAAATGTGAATAATTTTAACAAAATAAGAGAGATCATACAAAATGCATGTTATTTTTTATTTAGTACTGTCCTGAGTAAGATATTTTACATAAAAGATGTTTACATATAATCCATAAGACAAAGAAATAGCTGAATTTATTAAAATTACCCTGTTCAAAAGTTTGTGAACCATTGATTCTTAATACTGTGTGGTTACCTGGATGATCTACGACTGTTTGTTTGTTTTGTGATGGTTGTTCATGAGTCTCTTGTTTGTCCTGAGCAGTTAAACTGAGCTCTGTTCTTCAGAAAAATCCTCCAGCTCCTGCAGATTCTTCAGTTTTCAAGGATTTTTTTGCATATTTGAACCCTTTCCAGCAGTGACTGAATGATTTTGAGATCCGTCTTTTCACACTGAGGACAACTGAGGGACTCAAACACAACTATTAAACAAGGTTCAAACATTCACTGATGCTCCAGAAGGAAACACGATGCATTAAGAGCCAGGGGGTGAAAACTTTTGAATAAGTTTTTCTTATTTTGTTTAAAGATCATATTTTTTCATTTAGTACTGCCCTTCGGAAACAACAGAAGATACTTACATGTTTCCTGGAAAACAAATGTATCGTGTTTCCTTCTGGAGCATCAGTGAATGTTTGAACCTTTTTTAATAGTTGTGTTTGAGTCCCTCAGTTGTCCTCAGTGTGAAAAGATGGATCTCAAAATCATTCAGTCACTGCTGGAAAGGGTTCAAATATGCAGAAGATGCTTGAAAACGTTTTTCACGTTAAGCACTTTAGAATGTCCCAATGAACTCGGGTGTCTAGTTAATTGTAACGAGCATTTTAAAATGCGACAAATTCCCAAATTTGTAATGAGAAGCCCTTATAAACCGGCTGTTGTCAACAAAAGAGCAGCTTTGAGGGCTTCCTGTGGTTTTCCACCAAAATAAAAGCTTAAAATAATGTAAAATGTGGCAATGTTTACCTGCAAAATAAGAGTATTTAAAAAATTATTATTACTTTAACCATATAGAGATATATTCAAAAAAAAGCCTTGTTGTAGAAGCTGTTCATTAGCTTGTGTTCATTATCTTAATAACAACTCATTGAAGCTCTAAGTGTGTCACTCTCGTTCTCAGGATGAGATCGGTGGTTCTCCTCTTACTCCTCGTCACTCTGATGTTCACCGATGGATGGGAAGAGTTTCCCTGCGAGTCAGTTAATGATAACAACGCTTATTATAACTTTGAACACAAACATATTCTCCCATCTAATTTCAACACAAGGAGTCAAAGTGCTTGGGAAAGTTACATAACAAGAAAAGGTCTTTGTGGCAGAGCTCCTCAACAGTCCTTCCTCCGCAAAAACGATGAGGACAGAGTTAAAGGAATCTGCCATGAACGAGGCATCAGATACAGTGGCAACAAGTGCATCAGTACGAGTTCATTGAGAGTGTACATTGTTAAAAGTTATTATGATTCAAATAGAAAGTGTAAAGTTCGGTTTTGGTCTGAGCGCTATTATGTGGTTGTAGCTTGTGATGTTGTTGGCAACCAGTGTTTGCCTGTTCACTATCAAACACAAACTACCAGCCGACCATACGGAAATCTGCCCTGCGGGCCGCGGGCCTATATCTAAGTACAATATAGGGTTAAAAGTGAAAAGATAGTAGCAAATAATTTCTACAGGACGTTTAGCATAAGCATCATTAACCAAGACGAAGGCAAACATGTTCATTAGCTTCACTTCTATCCTCTAACATCACTTCTACAGCTGCTTTTAATCCTTTTAGGATTGTCATTTATTTTTCTGAGTGCTTCATTTAAAGTGTACAGAATCAGTGAATGTGTGATTAAAAATGATCAATTTTTTTTTGTCAAAGGTTCCCTGAAGTATTTGATTGGAGAAATTATTGCTGTTTATTACTGTTTTTAATTCAATAATGGCAAATACTATGCGCAATTTTTCAGAGCAAAATTATTTTTTCAAGCTCTTTTATATTCTTTAAAAAAACAACAGTGTAAATGCATGTGTGGTGTTCTGGTTTTGCAAAACCAAAGTTGTGTTATTCATGCAAAAAATAAAACGTCTTACTGTCTGTCAGTGTGAGTGACTTACTGTCCAGCTTTCCAAGCTTTAAAATGGCAGTGAACAAGGATCAACGAGTTATGAAGTAAAATATCTAGCTTTTCCGCAAGACCGCCTTCCGTATTCAACGTACGAAGAAAGTGTAAAACTCTTGCAGCTTACGCTATGTCCTACGCCTTCCCTGTTCAACTTAGAGAAAAAAGCTTAACTGATGTGAGGCCAGTTCCGTTTTTTCCGTAAATTAAATACGTCTAAAAAAGTCTTTTTGTAACAATTACTGACACCATGTCTACACCGCATCGCAACACAGAGTCTTGCACACGGGTGGGTACCCGCGGGTGATCCGCTAATATTTGATGTAACGGGTGGAGTTACATATAAAATTAGCGGGTTGCCCGCGTGCGATGCGGTGTAGACATGGTGTTAGTAATTGTTACAAAAAGACTATTTTAAGTACTACTAAAGGTCACCCAAAAAATTTACATTCTGTCACCATGTACTCTCCCTAATGTCGGCCCACACCTTTGTTTCTTTATCCTGTGGAACACAAAAATATTTGTAAATGTTTAGTTTGTTGTTCATTTAGCATCTACAGCAGGGCTGTCCAAACCTGCTAATGGAAGGCCACTGACTCTTATTAAACACACCTGAACCAGCTAATAAAGCTCTTCAGTCTCATTAGAAACTTCCAGGCAGGTGTGTCGGAGCTAAACTCTGCAGGACAGTGGACGTCCAGGGGTCCATTTCAGAAAAGAGGTTAAGTGAAATCTCTGAGTATGTTAACCCTGAAATGAGGGAAACTCTGGGTTTTCCGTTTCAGAATGGGAGGTATGCCAAACCCGAGAAAGCAGGGTAAGTCAAGCCCGTTTCTGAAAGAGAGGTAACTTATACTCCGAGTCAGTTACCATGATAACTTACTCTGTGAACCTAACCTGGTCAGGAGCAGGTTTTCTTCTGTAAACCCAGAGTTTCTTTCGGCCTCATCCCCCTTTTTAAAGCGCAAGCGATGTTTAAATACTTCATTCATTCATTCATTCACGCTGCAAAAATGAGTATTTTTGTCTTATTTCAAGTACAAATATCTACAACTTCTTAAATCAGGATGCATTTTCTATATAAGGAAATTATATAAGATATTTAGTCTTGTTTTCTGGGGGGGATCTAAATTAAGTGTATTTTACTTAAGTAAAATTATCTGCCAGTGTGGTAATAAAAATAATCTTAATGCAAAAGGAAAACAAAATTATTTGGAGTGTCTATTACTAAGTGCTAATTTACAGTAGTTCCGCCCGCCAATGTCACACAAGATTAAAAACTAGGAGCATAACTAACGGCTTCAGTGGTGTAGGTAGTAGTGCGTAACGTGTGTAGAATTAACTTGTGATGCGACTGACCGGGTTCGAGTCCGTGTTTTGCCGAGCTCGCTCTTCTCCCTTTTCCCATCACACATCAGAAAGGCATTTATTTTCAATAAAAATGAAGAAAATGTTCTAAAAGTGGAGGTAAAGTGCCTAACGAGTGTTTAATAATGATAAAAGTATTTATAAATTTAAGAAATATAATCATTTACACTCTGTTGTAATTGCATGTAATGTTAATGTACAACAATACTGAGGTGCAAATAGTATGTATCTGCCAGTATAAAATATAAGTAACATCTAATTACTATTTACACTAAAAATTAAATGAATATTCAGTAACCTACCGTTCTGCCAGTTTTCACCTCTGATATTATAACAGTGATAAGAATTAAACTTGTATTGACTCTGAAGTATGCAGACGTCTTTTTGTCGGGTGCCGTTGACATGGTGAGTCGTAAAATCGGAGCTCCATTGATGATGGCTTTTCATATTAGTCATGGTGCACGCGCTTAACTCAGAGTCAACCTACTCAGAGTCGATTGAAGTAACTCAATTCAGCTGTTCTGAAACCAAAAACTCAGAGTTTCCCATCTCAGAGTAAGTCAACTCAGAGTTGGTTGAAACTCCTTATTGAAACGGGTCCCTGGAGATTGTTGGGTGGCTGCAGACAGGCAGGGCTGGCCTTGGATGGGGAATGGCTTAAAATAAAATAAAATAAGCTTAAAATAAAATAAAATTAAGTTAAAATAAAATAAGATTAAAATAATATAAAATAAGAAATAGAAGCTAAAAATAAAAAATAAAATATGCTTTAAAAATATATGTAGCTGAAAATAAATTAAGCTAAAATATGCTTAAAATAAAATAAGTATGCATAAAATAAAATGATCTTAAAATAAATGAGCTTAAAATTAAATGAAATAAGCAAAAGATAAAAATAAGTTTAAAATAAATAAGCTTAAAATAATATAAAATAAAATAAGCGTAAAATAAAATAAGCTTAAATAAAATAAGAGTAATTTAAAATAATATAAAATAAGAATAAATTAAAATAAAATAAGCTAAAAATAAAATAAATAAAATATGATTAAAATAAATTAAGCTAAAATATGCTTAAATAAAATAAATATGCTTAAAATAAAATAGGCTAAATAATTAGGTCAATAAATAATTATGAATTATGTTGATTGATAATAAATTGTTAATATTTTGACTGTAATTATTATTATAATAGGTGTATTATATAAATGCAAATTTTTTGATATGCATAAGTCCCCTGAGGTACGTGTATGTCTGCTTATGAATCACATTCCCAAGTCAAACACTTAATATTATTATTTCTACTCTTTATTTATTTATTTATTTTAAACAATAGTTAAATAGAGTACAACATTTTACATATTTAAAAAAAAAAGAAAGAAAGAAAAGAAAAAAGAGGCCCAGATACACCAAGGTTATTGTACTGATGGAAGAAAAAGATTTAGGTTGAAAGATTCAGGTTCAGATTTAGTTTGAAGCACTCAGTGGCAAATAAACTAAACTCTCACAAGCAGAGCTGTATGTTCTGCTTTGTTTTCAGTCACGTCATCAGTATTTATTACTTTGGACAGACAGAATCAGAAGCTCTGATGGGCCGCTGTCTCATGACAGAGATATTATAACTCCTTTCTTGTTTTCTCTGTCCTCTGAAAGACGTTTCCATTCGCTTGCTGCCTCCATTGCAGATTTGCCTGCTCTGGCATCCCATGAGAGATCAGTTTCTGCTGAATCTGAAGGAAACAAATACAGACTTGTGTTTTTGTGCTTAAACATGCTGTCTGAATGCAGCCTACAGCCTATATACTGCACTGATTCATGGGATATGGGACCAAACTGGTTTCACAAACAAACCTGCCATTAGTTTTGAAAATAGCAACATTTTACTCTGAAATTAATCAGTTGAAATTCTCTCTCAATTAGTTGGGAAAGAGTTGGAAAGTCTGATTCATTTTAGAGAATCAGTTTATCCAGATGCTTCATATACAGTAAACAAAAGATTCACCAATAAAATAAAAGAATCACAGATTCATTTGAGTCCCTGAACAGCATTATTAGTCTTCGTTTTTTGTGAATGTTGATAAGTTCAAGAATAAAGATAAATTTCTGAGTGTCACTCACCTCCTGTAGGATGGCCGCCTTCACATCAGGATCGTTCACATTCTGATCCGATTCCACCTCCAGTTTCAGAACCTGTTTAAACACTGGGACTGTGGGACACACAATTAAAAATACATTTCACATCTATGATCAAAGAAACCTGCTAACAGGGACCATCTAAGGTTCTCAACAAGCATTCTTCCAGCAACAGTAATAGAACGTTCCTTCTAAGTTATCTAGACTTTAATAATGTTCTGACTTGGCAGAGGAGGCAGAACAGGAAAAAGATGGATCCTAGGGATGGCTACAGGTGGCGGTAGGGAGACGTTCCTGCCGCTACTCTACCACCTCGAGATATAGGAGCAAACATCAGTGAAGGGTCGCTCCCGGCTGATGACCTTGCAGCCAACACGCTGGCACCGACAGAGGTAGCCTTGCAGGTGTACCTACCTGTGCTTCCAACTAATTTAAGCTGGTTCTACAGGGCTGTTGGCATCCAGGGAAGACTGGTTGGTGGGAGGAAATACTGCATTAGGGGTGGAAGGAATAGTTACTCCTTTCCACATGTCCCCAAGGACTCCCAAGCCAACTACAAACAGAACAGGAAAACAGCCAGGAATGGAAGATGGACCAACTAGAACGGACTACACGGTAATGACTAGCACACTAAAAGAAAACAAATAAAGGATCCTGAGAAAATGCAGCTGTGGGTTGTCCAAAGTGACAACCTGCGTGTGAATCCACCAAGGAAAGACAAAGTGTGGTGGTAACCAGATGCGAGCTTGCACTGCGACAGCAGGTCAGAAAAGAGGGAATCACAGCCAGGTTGAGCACCACTATGCTATTGTCCCCGTCTTTGCATCAGGGCAGGAGGAGAAAGGTCAGTCTTCCCATCAGGGCCAGCACCAGGAGCAGGTCAACCTTCAACAAGAGCATCCCGATGAAACATCAAGCATGGGCAAGCTTTGACCAGAGCCTGTACACCACTCTCCAGTCCACTCTAAGAGGCAGTGTAACTTCTAAGTTAAACACCTTTGGCCTTATCATATACAATGAGGGCAAAATCAGACTTGGAGAGTTGCCCCAGAGGAGGATCACCTCCAAACAGAGCGGGAGACAGGAGCGGGAAATCCTCCAGCTGGTAAAAGAACAACCGCCAGCAACAGGGAAAAAGAGGGCCTGCAGAGCCTGGCCTGGAGCCAGATAAAAACACGGCTCAAACACCTAAGACGAACAGAAAGAATTAGGAAATGCAGAAAGTAGAGGGAGAAAGCAAGGGCTAGCTTCATCCGGGATCCCTTCAAGTATCTTCAGGGGTTGTTGGAGAAGAAAAAGTCTGGGATACTGCAGACAACCGAGTAGGAGTTGGAGGAATACTGCAACGACCAACTCAGTCACAGTTAAAAGGAGAGCCCGCTTGGATCACCAGAGCATGTACCTTAGCCACCAGAACCTTCCTCTCAGTTTTACACCAGCCCCCCTAAAAGTCAAGCAGGTGGTAGAGCGAGCGAGAGCTGCTTCAGCACCTGGACCAAATGGTGTACCCTATAGGGTTTTCAAGAACTGCCCCAGGCTCCTGAAGCTGTTATAGGAGACCCATCCCACCAGCATGGAGCATTGCAGTCACCACCTTCATTCCAAAGGAAAAAGACTCCTGTAGCATCAGCCAATTCAGAGGCATTGCCCTGCTAAATGTAGAAGGGAAGATTTTCTTCTCTGTGGTGGCAAAACGCATCACCGACTACTGGGTTTCCTGGCTGTGTGGAACATTCTGCCATGATTTGGGAACAAATCCAGACAGCCAAACGCAACACATCAGATCTCCACCTAATTTGGATGGACCTTGCAAATGCCTACGGGTCTGTTCCCCACCAGATAATTTTCTTTGCACTGAACTTTTTCCACATACCATCAAGTTTCCAGAAGTTAACAACTTCAACAACTTTTATGTCTGCTACACAACCCAGGATACCTCAACGCGTTGGCATCAGCTTCAGCTTCTCTCGTCCTTTTCACACTAGCATTTGAGATCATCCTAATAGGAGGAAGGCAAATGGTTTGCGGAATTAGATCGCAATTAGGCCAGCGGCTTCCGGCCGTACGGAGCTACATGGATTATGTCACTACACTTCTCCAAACGGCAGTTTGGCTATTGCAGAGGCTGGATGAGCTGCTATAGTGGGTCTGTATGAAGGTAAAACCTGCCAAGTCTCGCAGCCTATCAATCCGGAAAGGAGTGAGAAATTACAACATCTCCCCTTCTCGGTCAATGGTGAGAGAATCCCACTGTTGCAGAACAACCTGTATGAAGTCTTGGAAGGCTCTATACTACTAAGCTATCTAACAAGCACATGGCCACCTCTGTGGTGTCTCATCTGATTGACGGGTTGAGCAAAATCAACCAAAGCAAAAGAAATCTGAATTTTACTGTGGTCTTTTACTGAGTATGCCGTTGCACAGCTACTGGTTTGGACGCGGTAGCCAACAGACTAGCCACAACACATCAGACATGGGAAAACACACTCACTCGCATAGCAGAAGAATGGTCTTGGACTGTCACAGTTCTGATCATCCCACAGTCTTTCATCTTGTAAATGTTGTGCCACACATTCTCCTGATCCATTCGGTTGAGCAGAGTCCCAGTTTCTGAAGGAAGACACGTTGTTATCGGACCAGGCAAAAGCGTCTTGGAACAGGCCGATATATGTGACTTGTCCTGCAGGAATGAGCTGCTGGATCTGAAGGTTCTCGTCCTGGTTCCTCACGCTGACCAGATCTGTGTGAAACTGTCTGCAGTATCTCTGAGCTTCTCTCCATGGCTTTGGCTCATTAATGAAGATGTATTTGTGTTCATTATTCTGACCTTGAAGATAAAAAAAGAGAAGAGCTGAATTTGCATAGTGCTAACAACACCATTTCATGAAATCAAAGTTTAAATGTAGTCAGCAGATGTTATTAGTCAAAGCAGTTACACGAAAGCTATGAGATGGTGACTGAAAATAATATGGAAGAAAAAATTATATTTCATTTAATGTTTTTGCGTTCACTCACAAATAAACACCCCGATAAACATGTTGTTCACTTGTAAGCACTGGGATAGACTGTAAAAATGATTTTGAAGTTGTAGGCTGCATCTGAAATCGAATACTTCCCTTCTATATAGTATGCGAAAAACAATACGCAAAAAGAGTAGCATGTCCAAATACATAGTGGTAGGCGAAAAGTACTTCTGGCGAGATTTTGAAGTGCGCGTTCGACGAACACTTTACTATTTCATGAGGCCACGGGAAAGATGGCAGTGAAGCGACACAACTGATGCTGGTAGATCACA
Source organism: Ctenopharyngodon idella (assembly GCF_019924925.1). Lineage (NCBI taxonomy): Eukaryota > Metazoa > Chordata > Actinopteri > Cypriniformes > Xenocyprididae > Ctenopharyngodon > Ctenopharyngodon idella. The sequence continues at coordinate 50,135,180 of NC_067226.1, forward strand.
TGACAGTTTATAATATGTCTAAATTTCACTCATACTACATTTATTCATACTAAAAATAGTGTCCTTTTCTAGTGATCACAAAGTGAGTTTAAATTCAATTATAGTACCTACTCAGACAGTATATAATTTTGGACGCACCAATAGATTTTTGGAGCAAGTTTAACCAAAAATACTACAGCCTATGGAGCCCCTAAAGGGACATGGTGATGGAAAAAAATATCAGATGGGAGAAAAAAATGCTTTTGCGTTCCGGGAATCTTTCCATTCGCCCGCAAAATATTTACATTCACCCCTGAAATTTTGCATTCGCTCGCAAAACGCAAACTCAAAGTTTTTCAGAGAAATGCAAATGTTTTGCAAGGCTCCGTGTTTCAAAATTTCAGTCTTTCAAAATTTTGTGTTTAATTCACATTAAGAAAAAAAAAAATCTATTTCTCTATAATTAATTGTGAAATTTACTAGCAATTTCTGAGTGAAAATTCTTTCTACACTAATTTTTCCTCCAACCTCATTTATTTCCATCGCAAAAAGTTTTGTGTGCAAGCACACAGTTTCTCGGGGTTTGCAAAAGTTTTGCGAGTGAAGCACTGAGATGTTTCCCCCCATCTCTTTTATTTACCTTCACCATGATGACCCTTTAGTGGCTCCATCATACACATCTACAAAAATGTATAAATGTAAATGCAATACCAGTGGCCAGTAATTACCATTGTAGCATATGAAGGTCCTGGACGGCTCACACTGTGTGTCACGAAACTTCCCATTATCATCCATTACTGAACAATATTCACCAGCTGTGTTAGTTGGTTCTCGTGGTCCCCAGTTTCTGTATGCAGTTTCTCCTTCCTTGTAAAACTCTCGATCAGCCAGAGCCCACTGCCACTGATTGTGACTCGTTTTCTTCAGTCCGATCCAGGCGTATTCAGTGTACGTGAAGTTTTCAAGAGCAAAGAGCTCCTCCATTTCTGCCCGGTCCGATAGAGTCACCAGATCAATGTAATTGTCTCGGCAGTACTGTTGAGCCTCATCAAACGTCTTGGATTGATTCAAGAAGCAGATGAGTTTAGAGGGATTTAAAGTGCCTTGAAAATATAATATATAGCATTTTTGGTTATTATAATTTCCATTTAAAATGCATTTGCAAATGCCATATATATTATGTAGGTCCCTATACCTGCTGCATGATGATGCATAAAATACCCTGAGCTACTAACATAAAGAACACGTGTGTTTACATGAAGAGTTTTATCTCACCTGTAACACAGTATACACCACAGCTCAGGAGGATGAGAAGAAGCCTCTGCTCCATGACTCTGTCCTGTCAACAGCAAATATTGACAAACTAAGAACTCAAATAATGACTAAAAATAACAGGTTGATTGATCAATTGATCAAAAGTGAGTTTATACATTAAGCAGATTCATGAGAACAAAATCTACCAATAAGGTTAAACAAATAATCTTAAGTTTATTTTTCTGACATCACTGGCAGATATTTGTTCTTGTTTAAAGCACTTCAATTTTAAATACATTTTTCAGAAAACAAGAACTTTTATCTTCTGCATCTCGTCTTGATTTAAGAATGTTTAGATATTTTTTATTCATCATTTGTAAGTCACTTTGGATAAGAGAGTCTGCTGAATGAACAAATGTAATCATTGAAAGAATTTTATGCAGTATCAAAATATGAAGACAATCCTTAATAATAGTATTTTTTTCTGAGGTAAATGTGTCTTGTTTGAAGCATGTTCAGATATCTTAGAAAACAACTTGAGAACTGCTGATAAAAATTCAGAAAAGTTTCTCACTCACCTGTTGTGTTGAACTCAGATCTGTTAAAGCGCTCTGACTTCGGTTATGCTTTTTCCTGCTTTCTGGTCTTCTTATTTGCTCTACGACCCTTCTGAATGACACAGACTGATTTTCATCCTAAATTTGCTTGAAACATGAAGCCTATTATTCAAAACACATTAAATGAGGTCATGCAATGGAAAATACTGACAGGCTGGGTAAAGACAGCTGGTGTTTGGTGCTTCAATAAAGTGACGAAAAGATAGAAGAACCAAGAGAACTGTAGAACTGCTCTTATATATCTCAGGAATTCATTTAGTTTCAACTTTCTCTCAGAAATGTATTTAATATTCCTTCAGGGAAATATCAGTTGTTAACTGATAAGATAACACTGAAAAAAAAAAATTAAAAATTTCCAGTACAAATATCTAAACATTCTTAAATCAAGATACAGAAGAAAAATATCTCATCTTTTTTTCTAAAAATGTAAAGAAGTGAGTTTTTAAACAGGAACAAATATCTACCGAGTAGATAAAATTTTTTAAATTAAGTTGATTTTTCTGACCCCATTGGCAGATATTTGTTCTTGTTTTGAACTTCAACTCTATTCTGATACAGTTTTCAGTAAACAAGACTCAATATTTTAAGTAGTTTTTGCTCCTCCAGTAAATGTATCTCAATTTAAGAATATTTAGATATTTGTACTGGAAGACAGTCATTTTGCAGTGTATCGAGCTAAAATTAATGTAGATAGCAGATCTGGGAACAAATTGATGAGAAATGTTAGAGTTCTTAAGCAAAGAAACTTGTCTTCATATGCTTTCCGTTTACAACTGAGATATTAAAGAGGTCTCCTTTATGATTTTTTTGTTCAACGATATGCCACAAAACCCACAAAAACTGGCAAGAACAAAAGCAGATTTACAGATAAACCTGGACGTTTAGATCACCTTTATGGAATCATGTGTGAACTTGTACAGGTTGTGCGATGCCCTCATCTTTAAAAAACTACGAACAAACTAAACTAGATCAAAGATATGACGCAAGTGACATTAAACACGTGTTCAGTTACTGTATATGTGGATAAAAATGCATGTTTGTGCTGTTTTATTGCCTTTAGAAACCAAACTAAACAGTAATTTCTCATATTGTTGTTGTCGATGCCATTCATGATAATACATTAGTCCTTTTCAATGTATTTCAACCATATTTTCTAGTACAATAAATCATTTTGTTACTGTGTTGGGATGCCACTTGATGTCCAATCTAAAGTTGTAGAGAAACACTGAGGTCATTGACTTCATTTAATTCATCAACTTCCGCTCAACTCAAAGCTTTGTTTCTGGTCTAATCCACTCATTTTCATGACATTTTGTGTACATTTGACTAAAGACCTGGTGAACCTGACTGGAACATCTTTCCTATTAGTGATCTGCATGACAGATTGATGCTAGCTCTATCATTCCTTAATCCTTAATCACTTCTGCTTGCATTCTTCTTCTTTTTTTTAATGTTAAGTAAGTATTTAAATGTCAAAATGAAATACTCCAGCCACTTTATTTTAGTGCACTGTTTGAATGTTAGGAGGTTGTTGGTGAACCTGCTTGATGTGACACTTCTGGTCAGCTCACATTAAAAAAACACAAAGAACCTTTCAATGATCAGTTCTTAAAAGAAACATTTTTTGTAGTGTGAAGAACATTTTAATAATCTTAAGAACCTTTTTCACTGTAAAGAATCTTTAGTGATTCCACAAATGTTGTAATAAAGTCTGTCTCTAATGTATGGAAGCCCCTTTCTGCCACATCACGCTTTCAAAAATTATAATTATGATGAAGTCATAATTTATGAGGTGAAAAGTTATGAGTATGACAAAGTCATAATTATGAACTACATATAAAAATTATGACATACTAAGTCAAAATCATGACTTAAAAAGTCATGATAATGACATGAAAAGTCACTTATGAGAAAGTAAATTATATGACAGTCATAAATTTGACTTTTAATCTCATAAATGATAAATGTCATCTGTATTATATATATATATATATATATATATATATATATTGTTCGGATACTGTGAAAAATGACTGGTGTAAAAAATTAATTTTTAAAAAAAAAAAATTTTTTTCCACTAATCTACTTTAAGATGTTACTGTAATAACACCATGCACTGAATTAAAACTGAGTTAACTAATTTCATTTGAGGAAACTGATTGTCTTAATTTGGTCAATTGCCATTTAATATTGTGAGTATATTAGTACTGTGAACTTGTTTTATTTGAGTCCACTAAGAAAGCACAAGACTATCACTGCATCAGCAACTACACAACCACTGCCTTTAAATAAAGCAAAAATGTATTAAAAACCATCAGTGTTTTCCAATTATTGAATTAAACATGACTTAAACACAGGCTCTGCTCTTCAGCACAATGGTAACCTCACGAAACAAAGACAACAGAAATGATCAAGTGATAGAGTAATTTAATGATCAAGAGATGAGATTGCTGGTTGTACATGAGTTTATTTGAGCTGCTGTTGTTGACACGTTCTTTTATGTTTAGCACAAAAGGAATTAGATATTTTATAGCCAACCTTCACTCCTTCATGAATAAACAATATTTCATTTAGCTGAGGCACATAATGTTGGTGCTCATTGATTCACAGTCATCCAGTCATTTCTAATATAAAGTCATGATTAACACATGAAACTCAATATAAGAGAGAGAAGTAGCCACAACAGCATACAGAGATCCTTAAAACACAAATGAGGAATTTAAAAAACTCACACCATCTTCAGTTACATGAATTATATCATGATAGAACAGAAAGAAAACAGTATAAACATACAGTATAATGATGAGTATATGATGCCCTTTGACCCCTCACAAAATTTGATTAACTCTGAAGTAAATAACACAAAACGAGACAGAAAGAGTTTGTAAAAACAAACAGCAGTTCTGGACGTCGAGGCTCTTAACAATTAACAACTGAACAAAAAACGTCAATATTTGAAACTGTTTATTTAGACTTACATGATACCCTACTGTGTAAGTCTCTTTTATTTTATTGTATAACCATACAGACACAGGTTCATGGGTTCACAGAGATCATAGTGGCAAACCATTAAAATTTTGAAATGTTTCAAAAAAGCCTTGTTTACTGAAATCACGTGACTTTAGCAGTTTGATACACGTCCTGAATGATTCACAACAAACTAAGTGATGAATGAAACTGAAGTTAAAGGAAGTGAACACACAAGCATTTGTTATCTTACATGAAATGTATGTGTATCCATTCACTCTTCATATCTGCTGCAGATGAAGTTGAGTTTGTGAGTTTCAGGACGGCTGATCCAGCGCTGATCTCCTCCAGACTGAACTGCTCCAGATCTCACTGTACGCTCACACTCTTCCTCTCCTGTGCCGTTCCCTGGAGCCCAGTTCTGATAGCACACGGTCTGTCCGCTCACCCAGAACCAGAGGCCCACAGTGCAGGAGTGACGTAAACCCAACCACACCTCCTCAGTAGACGCCTGTTTAACAACATTCATCACCTCGACGCTGAATCTCTTCTGAACGAACCGAGACCAGATCCGTATGATTCTGTCTGCAGTATCTCAGAGCTTCAGACCACGTCAGATTCTCTTTGATCAGAATCAGTTTATCTGGACACAAAACAAACCACAAGCAGAAACTAGAGAGAGACTGATCAAAAACAACATGCAGAACAAACACTGTGGAGGAATTTGTCATGTCAGACATGTAGTGTGAACTTTAAGATATCTGGAGGTGATGGATGGATTGTGTGTGTTTTGTGAGGATCTGCTCACCTTCATGACACACAAAAGGATGTTGTTCGCTGCAAGGGGCGTCATTCCATTGTCCCTGAGCGTTCGGATAAATCTCTACACAGATTTGATTTCCTCCAGCATTATTAGGTTCACCAGTATTCCAGTATCTGAATGAGGAGTTACTCTGATCTGACCACTGCCATGAGTCTCTGACTCTGAACAGACCGATCCAGACATCACCAGATATGAGACTATCATTGATGAACTTCTGAAGCTGTTGACTCTCATTCTGGTTCCTCACACTGACCAGATCAGTGTGATTCTGTCTGCAGTAACTCTGAGCGTCTCTCCAATTCTTCGTCTGATTGACAAAGACGAGTCCTGTGTTCGCTTTAAGAAAAACAAATGGAAACAGATTCATGAATCAGTTTGTTCATTATTCTTATGCTGCTTTATGGTTTGGATGTGAATAAGAGCAGCAGTGGAAACATCAGAAACACGTGTCATTCAAAGACTGTTTCTACAGCTGATGATATATTAAATATTCACAATATATTCATGATGATTTTGCTGATAAAACATTAAGTAACATCTTGTGATCATTTTATTGAAACTTTATATTTCTTCATTATGTTTCTTAAACATTTCTAGATACTTGATTCAGACACAAAGATCTGAATGAGAGAAACATCAAACAGATGAAGATGTTTCACTGCAGCTGAATATATTTGTGAACTAGTCCTTAGAAATATGTTAGTGAAAAGTTCATTCAAAATGTTGGATTGTAGACTATTAATATATACAAATGAATATTGTTGCAATATTAATATTAATGTTAGTGTTTGTCTTGTTTCTAGTCTGATTGATTTTAAGTTGTAATGGACAATGTGAGTTCATTTAAAGTTCATCTAAGAATGTCGTTTTTACAGGTTTGTGTTGAGATCCTGAAAGATGAATGAATAAATAAATCCTTTCTGGAAATAAAATATATTTCCATATATTTTTGATCAGTATTTTAAATGGTTTAAATATATTGAAAAATATACAGAATACTATATTGTGGTAATATATATTGAATAACACATAAGGAACTGTCGGTTTTCATATATTGAAAATATGTGACAATATATTTCCGTTTATTCTTTTCATAATGGAAATCTCACAGCTCAAGACATTCAGATGGTTTATCACATACTCTGTAACTAATTATCACAAATTCATGTCTAAAATGTTTTATTAGTTTCAAACATCTACTTAAAGAAAAGTTACTTTTGAGAATGACAATATCCAAAATAAAACTACATTTATTATTATTGTTTGTTTATTTATTTATTTATTTTAAAAAAGTGAACACAATAAAATCACACTGACGTGTATTAAGACAATAATTGAAGTTTTGTTCATAAATATCAAGATGTGACAGGTTGTCTGTTGCATATTTAAATTTTATCCATTCATTAATTCCATTTATGTTAGTCAAAACAATGGTTTGATATTTTTGTATTTTATGTAATTTTGCTGTAAATTCTCTACACTCTCTAATGGCAGATTCCCACAGTTATCCCAAATGACAACAAAGGAGCTGAACTTACTGTTGTTAGAAGAACTGCAGATGAAAGTCAGGCTGATACTACATGACAAATCATGCCATTGTCCATTTCTCATCATAGCACACTCATCTGTGCCATCAGGTTGTCCAGGAGCCCAGTTCAGATAGAGCACAGGATCACCTGAAGACCACTGCCATTTCCTCTGCAGCCCAATCCAGACATGTCCATCATTCACACTCTTGTTCAGCTCGATCATGTCGTTCATGTTGTCAACGGTGGCCAGATCTGTGTAATTCTCTCTGCAGTATCTCTGAGCTTCAGTCCAGTTCTTCGTCACGTTTATAAAGTGATACTGACGCTGAACACATTCAGATACGGAGCAGAGAGCTGTGAAAGAGAGGGTTTGATTTAATGCTTTTCATAACAGAGTCAAACCTGATGAAACTATAAACCATAAATAAAACAACAAACACACTCACCAATGAGAAGAAGAATGAAATATAGAGTTTGCTCCATTTCTGAGGAAGAAACACATTGAAAAACTCAGATAATCCCATATTCATCTTGAAATAAAACATGATCATGTAATTTAAAAAATAGCAGAACAACACAATTCACAATCATTCAGACAATATTAACATCTCAAAGTCTAGTTGTGTTTGAAGAATGAACATGTGAGTTGTTCTTACTTTAGAGGTCGTGTGTTTCTGTCCTGAGTCTGATGTTTCTGTCTGCAGCTTTAAACAGTGTGATCATTATATCTGCTCTCATCCCTCATTCATCATCACATCATTTGTTTATTGCCCTGAAAGCCCCTATATCATATTCACTTCCTCTATATTTGTGTATCTGTCCAACTCTTTCCCTTTATTTGCATCTTGACGTCTGTGTCAGTCAGTGTCAGTCTATATGAATATGGACCTTAATTAAAATATCATGTATGTTTGTGTTTCTCACTTTTTATCTGGTGCTGGTGACAAAGAGGGAGAAACGTTTTTCTGCTCTCATGGTCTTTCTTCTTTTCCCTCTTCTGAGAGCAGAGACCCCTGGTGTTGAGGAGGAGACATTCACAACAGAGACGAGATAAAGACATTAAAGTGCTCATATCGTGCTTTCATTCCCCTGAAGTTCATTTATAATGTTAGTAAAGGTTGTTGGACTCTCATTATCCCACTGAAATAATAACATCATCTTCTGCTGCTGCGGTTTCAGTCTTATTTCCTCTAAATACTTGATTGTGATTGGCTGGAATGCAGATATAAAACATTGTTAATATTTTTTTATTTTTAGAATGATTTTTTTTCATGAGAATTACATTTATTTTAATTATTTTGAGTTGTTTCGTATTCCTGCTGTTTACCTTTTTTTCATGTTTATAACATATGAACACATTTGCACGTAAACACATCCTCATCACTCATTTTCTTATCTCCACATCACATGCAGACGTTCAGTCTGGACAATATTTACATCTCTGACGTGAAACAGGATAAACAGTGAGTGTTTTTGTTCTAGTCATATTTCATATTTCATCCAGTCTTATTCATCTATTAGTTTTATTGCAGTGTAAGACTGAAAATATCTAAAGGATATTTTAAAATGAACAAAGACGTTTGCTTTACTGTTTCAACCCCCTCTCTCTTGCTACAAGGGCCATTGGAAAGGCTCAAAGGTGTTGATAGTGATCAAGCCCTGTAGGCCAAAATGTATATACAATATATAATGTATGAACTGTCACAACTTTAGCACAGTGAGGGAAGTTTTAATTTCCTGATTGGTCAGTTTGAATGTCTTATATTTGGTTTCAGTCACATGGTCAAGGAAGGGATAAAAGAAGATTGTAACTGTTGCTCTGAGGCTTTTTTATTCTCTGCTTCTTTTCTTGGGCTCTCTCTCTCTCTCTCTCTCTCTCTCTCTCTCTCTCCTTCCGGTTTGAAGTGGGAGAGGTGTCACGGTGAGGGGGAAAGTTTATGGACTTTTCTTTTTTCTTTCTTTCTTATTTTTGAACACAATTGAGATCTAAAAGCTATCATTAAATATAAATATCATTAAACAGTTGAGGACGTGTTGCTGGATGTTGCTGAGCAAGTGGGACATGAAAACATAATTTCAGCATCCCAGATGAATAAGGCCGTGGTGGTTTTTTTTGAAGGAGGAACAAATGGTGAATCGGTTGGTAGAGAGCGGCATTGTGGTAAGTGGAGCTTTGTTATTGTTCAACCTTTAGTATCTCCAACTGTAAAGGTAATAATTTCGAATGTGCCGCCATTCATTCCTGATGAAGATATACAGCGTGAGCTATCTAGGTATGGAAAATTTGCGAGTGGAATTAAGATGGTGCCGCTTGGATGTAAACATGAGTCTTTGAAGCACGTGTTGTCCTTCAGACGGCAGGTGTTTATGTTTTTGAACGCTCCAACTTTAAACGTGTCCTTTCGTTGCGTGTACGAAGGAAAATCGTACATGTTGTACGCAAACACTGGGGAATTGCGCTGTTTTGAATGCGGTTCTGTAGGACATGTAAGATTGTCTTGCCCACATAGGGAAGAAGTTGTAAATGAGACCGGTCAGAATAAGGATTTGAATGGTAGTGTGGAGGAAATTATCGTGAAAGAAGGAGTGGAAACTGAGGATCAAAATAAGGAGAATGAAAAGGATCAAGGTAGTGTCGGTATTGAGGGTGAGACTAATGGTACTGAAGTGTCGAAGGTAGTAGAGGATATTAATGGTGAGATACAGGTGGTTGAAGAGAAGGACAGAAAATAAGAAAAAAGAGCAAAAAGGAAAGGTGGAAAGTGGTGAAGAAGTGATGTTAGTTGATGGAGATCAGTCAAGTGGTGCAGGGATAGTGATTTTGGAGGATAATCAATCTGGAGAAATGGTGGATAAGGGAAAAAGGGAGGAAAGTGAGGATGATGCATTGTCAGATATATTAGATGTGTCAAATTTATCTCAGGTGGGATGTGAACAGGTTTATTCTTTGGAAGAAATAGATGTTTTTTTGGATGAAACTTTTGGGAAAGTAGCAGAAGTGAAGGATTACTTCGCTGATACTAAGAAATTTGAATGTTCTGTTTTATACTGGATGAAAAGAGTAGGAGAAGATAAACTAAGTAAGAGGAAGAGGTTCCGTTTGAAAAAGTTTGTCACGAAAATAAGAAAGGGGAAAACCCCAAAGAAAAGGAAGTTTAACTAAACTGGATAATGATGTGTAATTCACTAAGGGTGTCTCTATTTCTTCTTCTATTTCTGTCTTTCTTTTCCCTCTTTTGGAATATTTTTATGGAGGTTGTAAGAGTAGGATCCTTAAACATAAATGGGGGAAGAGATAGGGTTAAAAGAGCAATGATTTCTGAATTTATTAAATTAAATGATGTTAAAATAATTTTCTTACAAGAAACACATTCTGATAGAAATAATGAAGTGGAGTGGTATAGATGGTGGGAAGGGGAGTGTAAATTAAGCCATGGAACAAATTTTAGTATGGGTGTTGCAATTCTCTTCTCGAAATCTTTGGCTTTAAAAATTGTGACTACAATAGAGATAGAAAAAGGTAGAGTTTTATTAGTTATAGCAGAAATTAAAAGTGTTACATTTCTTTTCATTAATGTATACGCTCCGAATATAGGATTACATCATGAAATAACATTCCAGAAGTTAAATGATGCAATAAAGCAATATGATGATGGTAATTATTGTGTTGTAGTAGGAGGTGATTGGAATTGCACAACTAATTTTATACTAGATAGGAATGGTGAGGAGCCTCACTCAAAATCTAGTAAGTTATTATTTGATGTCACAAAAATTTTTAATTTAGAGGATGTGTGGAGAAGTAGGAATAAGTTTGTAAAGCAATATACCTGGATAAAGATATTAGATTCTGTTATGACAGGAGCAAGATTGGACAGGTTGTATATAAGTAAATCAGAAATGAATAGAGTTGTTAATACTTATATTTTACCGAATGGCTTTTCAGACCATCATATGGTGACTTTAGATTATAATATTGTAAAAGGGTCAAGATCTACATTTTATTGGCATTTCAATGTAAAGTTGTTGCAAGACAAGGATTTTTTTGAGAGATTTTTTTTTTTTTTTTTTTTTGGGAAATTTGGAGACAGAGAAAAATTAATTTTGAAAATCTGACTCAATGGTGGGAAGTGGGAAAAGCACAGATCAAAGTTTTTTGCCAACAATTTTCTTATAATGTTACTGCTGTAGTGAAGAGAACGGTGAAAAATTTAGAGATTGAGATTAATGAAATGGAAAAAAGAATGACTGATGTTGATAACAATGGTTCAATGAATATTGTAAAAAAGAAAAAAATGGAGCTGAAGTCATTGTTGGAACAAACAATGACTTCGCTCTCTCGCTCTCTCGCTCTCTCTCTCTCTCTCTCTCTTTCTCTCTCTCTCTCTCTCTCTCTCTCCCTCACTCTCTCACTCTCTCTCAATCTCTCAGATAACTTTTTACATACATGCTGGGTACGATTAATGGTATATGATTTTATCATCTCATACATCTATTTTGTAATTATTTTAAGTATAACCATAATCAGATATTGTCATTAAACTCTTTCTATTACAAATGATGTGCTAACTAGTTTTGATTTGGTATTAACTTTGAAGTGCTACCTATTGCAATACAGTATTGTCACACTATAGCAACGCTCTCCCACATATTTTGCTATTGTAACTGCGCTTATTTCCGTCGTTGGTATAAGTAGCAGTGGGTGGTAATAGACAAGAAATGTACAGTTTTCTACCATCTTGCTGATAACGTTTCTTTAGTCGCTCGGCAACCCTACAGTCTGAACCCCTGTAGGAGGTCCACCCTTACAGCAGCTACAGGAATGTTGCGTCCTTCGAAGTCCATGAAGGTCGAAGTGAGAGTTGTTAAATGAGGAGACAGGGGTCACTGCAGGTCAGAGTAATGGGCGTCCCGAAAGGTGAACTGCTACAACAGAAACTAACTCTAACCCTACCCCACACCCTGGTGACAGTTTTAGTGACCAATGATGAAGATCTTTCTCCACGCCCCCTACCATTTAAAGGTTAGTTTGATGTTCCTGAAACATTTGAACAGCTGCTGTTAACAAGCAGAATCACTGAAGTAAAAAGAGAAACAACAAGAACAGAAACTACAACTGACTTCAGCCACAGCCTCAGATGAAATCAACTGAAGATAAAAGAACATTAAATCTCTGAAGATCTCAGCAGAGGATTAAACAACTCCACAAACAGCATTACAGCTTCACCACCACCCATAAAAAATAAAATCAGGCAGTACAGTGAAAGCTACCTGGCTTACTGTTTTATACTGCTTACTGTACCACGATTTAGCCAGCAAAGACATAGAATACTTCAAGTCGCCAAATCAAAGACGCCCCATCTGTCACGGGGCAAGGTGCTTTCCCATGTCTATGAGCTTAAACTCAGGCAGTTTTCAACTGAGCACGACATACCCCACAAAAAACAGATCAACGACGACTCATGGTGGGCTAAGAGTGCATACCTCGCAGACATTTTTACTCACTTAAATGAGCTTAACACAAAGTTGCAAGGAAAGAACGAAAATATTTTAACAGCAACAGACAAACTTAAAGCTTTCAAGGCCAAACTCAAGCTGTGGCAAAAAATACTGAAAAATAGAAACATCAACGTGTTTCCTTAAACAGCAGAGCACCCCGCTCGTAAGACACCAGTGTAGGATTTGAGGGTGAACCACACAAATGAATCTTCCAGATGATTCGTTCAAACATAATTACATGCAAAAACTCAACACTCCAGACTCCAGATCAACCCAGAGATTGTTTGATCCCTGAAACATAGAAATAAGACAGACCTTCTTTTCCTACAAGCCCTTTGAATGACCTCTGAAACGCAGGATTCAAATCTCTTAAAACCCACAGAGATTCAGACTTTACATATCAAAAATGCATCAGATCGTTCCAAAACATTTCTAGATGGACTTGTAATCAAACATCGTTCAACTGCCTAATTCTGTATCATGTTTTCACCCTATACATGTGACTAGTTATGCTTAGATCCCTCACAATTCATGTAATCGTTCTAAGTTTTGAATGGTTGATTGAAAGAGTGTGTTGTTTACTATGTGCGTGATTGATTTCTAATAACTCAAAGGATGGCATGAATGAAATCTGTGTAAAATGTATCGTATTATCTTTAGAGAAATCACTCTAAACTGTACTCTCTGCTAAGAGGAAAGTTAAGAGACCACAGATAACATGTAATTTATGGTGAGAGGAGGAGAAAAGCCACCTCTGAAACAAAGACGATACCTAATTGGTTAGAACTCCTCAAAGAGGTTGGACAAACACCTCAGTTTATAAATTCAGGACACGAACAAAGAATCAGACAGATGAGAAGACAATGATGACAAAGATCAGATTTGGGTTAAGAACAAACAGCTTCATTCAAGCCATCTAACTACTCTCGTCTCACTTACTTTTCTTTCTTTTACTTAATTTCCTTTCTTTTCCATGGGAGCCTCATGTTCTAAGTCAAGTTTTGCCTCAAAGTTTAATCAACGGCTCTACAGTCTTTGCCCGCCTCAAAACGTCAGACTTCAGCCACGAGGGAGACTCCATTCATCCTCCAGCACACCAGAACATGATTGGCTTCCCACGACATCAATCCGGACCCGAAAAGACCTGCAGCGAATCAAAGAACCCAAGAAACACCCTTCTCCAAGCCAAAGACGCCGACAGGGAATCCCCATTAAAGACACAAACGTTGAACGCAAGTGTACGTCCAGATTCTAGCTGAACTGGTGCATTGATATAAAGCCTAATAACCCGCCTAAGAAGTGATAGAAGGGTTACATTAATGATTTCGTTCAGATCAGGTCTTATGAAGTGCATATATACACTACCAGTCAAAAGTTTGGAAACATTACTATTTTTAATGTTTTTGAACGAAGTCTCTTATGCTCATTAAGGCTGCATTTATTACATAATAAATACAGAAAAAAACAATAATATTGTGAAATATTATTACAATTTAAAATTATGGTTTTCTATTTTAATATACTTTAAAATATAATTTATTTCTGTGATCAAAGCTGAATTTTCAGCATCATTACTCCAGTCTTCAGTGTCACATGGTCCTTCAGAAATCATTGTAATATGATGATTTATTATCAATGTTGGAAACAGTTGTGCTGCTTAATATTATTTTATAACCTGTGATACTGTCACAGTCACGCCAGGCTCTTCACTCACCCAATCACGACGCACTCCTTCTGATCACGCACACCTGACATTCATCACCACCCCTATCAGCAGCACTATAAGAGACACTCACAGCCACACAGTCATTGTCTGGTCTCGTTAACGCATACTACCCTAATGCTTACCTTACGGACTCCTCGATCAGCTGCTTACCTGTCTCCAGTGTGTTTCCTAGATCCTCCGTGTTCTCCTGTCTTCCGTGAGTGTCTCTGTGTGTCTTCAGCTCCAAGGTCCATCCGCCACCCACGACTCCTAGAAGAAACCAAGTATCAGTATCTCTGTCATCGATCATCACGAACTTTATCTGGCTTCACTCACCTGCTCACTGCTCTGGTTGTCTCAATAAAACATCGTAAACCTTACCTGTGTCTCCGACCTCCTCTGTATGTAACAGATACTTTTTCAGGATTCTTTTATGAATAAAAAGTTAAAAAATATCAGCATTTATTTAAAATAGAAATCTTTTGTAACAATATACACTACCGTTCAAAAGTTTGGGGTCAGTAATTTTTTTTCTTTCTTTTTTTTGAAAGAAATTAATACTTTTATTCAGCACGGATGTGTTAAATTGATAAAAAGTGATAGTAAAGATTTATATTGTTAGAAAAGATTTATATTTTGAATAAATGCTGTTCTTTTTAACCTTTTATTCATCAATGAATCCTGAAAAAAGTATCACAGATTCCAAAAAAATATTACTGTTAATAAACTGTTTTCAACATTGATAATAACTGAGTATCAAATCATCATATTAGAATGATTTCTGAAGGATCATGTGACACTGAAGACTGGAGTAATGATGCTGAAAATTCAGCTTTGATCACAGGAATAAATTAGATTTTAAAGTATATTAAAATAGAAAACCATAATTTTAAATTGTAATAATATTTCACAATATTATTGTTTTTTTTTTTCTGTATTTATTATGAAATAAATGCAGCCTTAATGAGCATAAGAGACTTTGTTCAAAAATATTAAAAATAGTAATGTTTCCAAACTTTTGACCGGTAGTATATATATGTTTTTTAATATTTTTTCTCTAGTTTCATGATTGATTTAATTAATGATGGAGTTGAAACATTATTGAAAAAAGAAATAAACAAATTCAGCCACTGACACAACCTTTTGTGTAAATGTTGAGACACACTTATACATCAACAATCATCATACAAACCTCAACTGTGGTGACAATCAGAAATATTCAGAAATAAATAGCAAAAGAATTCAGAAACCAGTGGCGTGCAGTGGTGTTCTGAAATGAGGAGGCACATTTTTTATTTATTTATGAATCAATGTAAATTCATGTGCATTACTCTTAACGTTGAGTATATCATCAATGTAGACGATCACGGACTTGTGCAGGAACTCCCGGAGCACCTCGTGCATGAAATCCTGAAATACGGAGGGGGCGTTGACGAGTCCATACGGCATGACGCAGTACTCATAGTGTCCAGTAGGGGTCACAAAAGCCGTCTTCCATTCGTCCCCCTCATGTATTCGGATGAGGTTGTATGCGCTGCGGAGGTCCAACTTGGTGAACACACTACTTTACATTACATCAAAAAAGAAAAAAAGAAACCAAATACAATTCTATTTTGTAATTTTACATTAACAATGTATTGTAATAAATGTTCTATTTATCAAAACCAAGTCAATCTCATCAAGTTAGTGTTTTAAGCATTTCTACATTCATTCCAAAATAATAACTAAAGGCTGTAACAATTTAAACAATAGATTTTATTTGTGTATTGATGTTTTTCTTTTTATTAGTCAACTTAGGCTATTTTGGATCATCAGTGATGCTCCGTAAACACCGTCTGTCACAGACACGAAGATGGATTTTTAATTTCACCAAGCTGATTGCACTAAAAACCCCCGCAGTCATCGTGTTTTCAGTCCATTTCAAGTTTGATTTTGACGTGACATAAAGCGGCGATATCTAACTGGGTGATCTATTTACTTACTTTTCAATTAGTCTTCCCATTGATGCCATCATTTGTTCATTCAAACTGACAGGCAGAACGTACACGTCAACAAGAGGCGGGATTTATCGCACAAACCAATCATATCCAATAATAACCAATTACATTCAATCATAGCGCGATGGAGACATTGCCTCCTCTCACATGACTTTCCCCCATTCATTCTCAATTAACCCCCACAAAACCCATGCTATAGGAGTCTGATGGTTTTCTATGAGAGCAAAGGGAGGCATGACTCCTGCAGTAACTTTACCTGCGGGTGTCGCTGTTGGGCAGTGTTCCTTAAGAAATACGAGTGACTTGTGTTCTTTTTAATGTCATAATTTGTAATATTTGTGTTGTTTTATATGTAATATGGATTAATTTCTCATCCTATTTTTTTTTTTTTTTTTTTGAGGAGGCGCTGCCTCCCTTGCCTCCTCGGAGGAAACGCCCCTGCTTGAAACTTATTACAATTGTTTCAATGACATATTTAGGCCATTGGTCTTCTAACATTTATGGCTAACTATTTAAGCTAATTAAAACACACAACTTACATTTAAATGTAAATCATCGACCACCAAAGCACAACCTGTAGTTTTCTTTGAAAGAATCCAGTCGTCACCGGTGTGCAGTGAATCTTGGGATAGGCTGGGCTGTGAAGGATCCACTCGTTCTGTCCGTCACGGTCCGGGGAAAGAAGGACTTTTCATTTATAGGCCGTATTCGAAGAAGCCTTTGAAATAGGAAAGCCTTCGTCACGCCGCTGTGACGCATTCGTTCTTTGAATACAACCTTCGAAGGATGCAGTATCTGAATTGAGACACAGCTTATGTATCCTCAAAATGTTTGAAATATGATTTAAACCATGTTGGATTTTGTGATATAATGATCTTCTGATGTTGGGAAACAGTCAAGAGATCAGATTGCTGGTTGTACGTGAGTTTATTTGAGCTGCTGTTGTTGACACGTTCTTTTATGTTTAGCACAAAAGAATTAGATATTTTATACCCAACCTTCACTCCTTCATGAATAAACAATATTTCATTTAGCTGAGGCACATAATGTTGGTGCTCATTGATTCACAGTCATCCAGTCATTTCTAATATAAAGTCATGATTAACACATGAAACTCAATATAAGAGAGAGAAGTAGCCACAACAGCATACAGAGATCCTTAAAACACAAATGAGGAATTTAAAAAACTCACACCATCTTCAGTTACATGAATTATATCATGATAGAATAGAAAGAAAACAGTATAAACATACAGTATAATGATGAGTATATGATGCCCTTTGACCCCTCACAAAATTCAATTAACTCTGAAGTTAGTAAATAACACAAAACGAGACAGAAAGAGTTTGTGAAAGCAAACAGTGGACATCGAGGCTCTTAACAATTAAAGCGGTCATGAACTGCGTTGTTTTATTGTTTTATAATGTTTCCTGGGGTGCACTTATAATGTTAATATGCTTTTTACATCCAAAATTGTCATAATTTAGAAATAAAAGGCATTTTTTCTACCCTGATTTTAGCCTCTGATTTGAACACTCTGTTTTAAGGGGCGTGTCTGTGTGAGACTTCAGTGTAAACGCCCACTGCTGTGATTGGCTGACATCTTCGCATTTGAATTAGCCAAGTATTACACTCTCGAAAACTTTTAGCACATTTTTACTATAACAGCTCTCAAGGTTAACTAATCATGAAAAGTGCTACATTACATTTAGATCTATGCCATTATATTTAAATAGAGTACCTCAGGGATGACGTGTTTTTGTAGGCAAAACCGGAAGTGAGTTATGGGTTTTTTGAATGGGTTTTTGCTAAATCGCCCGAAATAAGGTCTGTGGTTAACAAAGCCTCTAAATATTTTCATGTTTTGATCTATGACATAAAACACACCAGTTATAACCTGCTTGTGATGTTTTAAACCTTTATTGTGTCTTAAAGACGGCAGTTGCTAACAAATTGCTGAAAGGGACTACTTTCTTTGGCGGGGACTTTAGACGTCATCATGACAAACAGGACATTTGGACAGCATTTCTCATGAAAAAGTGGATAAGTATTCATACACAGCGCAGATCATAATCAGCGAGCATGTTTTTAAATAAAGTTGTTTTTTAATAAAGTTTGAGGAAGCTTGGTGGTGGTGACGTTGATCCGCGACCATGGTGTGCTGTAGTCCGTTTATAGCCTACTGTTAGCTTTTTATACCTGACCACTTTATTTAGGCTTCAAAATGTATAAATGTTGTGTTAACTTGTAAAGATTATCTTGATAGACAAAACGTGTAAGTGTCATAACCCTTTGTTAAACACAGAGCTTATTTTTTGCGATTTTCCAAAAGCCTATGGGGAAAATGCATAGGCTTTCGATTGAGGGAACCCGTGCGCCGCTAACTTCCGGGTTGGCCTACAAAAACACGTCATCCCTGAGGTACTCTATAGTGGCATGAAAGTTTGCAGAGATGAACACTGTAGTCGATCACAGACATGTTGAGCTCAGGAAAGCAGTGATCTCATCATTGCAACTCAATTCTGTACACTAACAAATGCTTTCATCTTCACTAACAGTGCAAACACGATATAACTAAGAGATTCGTTGAATAAAACGGGAGTTTTTGCGCATGTCCAGAACTCGGTCACTGATAAACTCGCTCTGTTTGATTGACAGCTTCAGCGCGCGCTGCTCCAACGATTACAAAGGGAGCTTTCTTTGATCGCTTTCTTTATATAATTCAATCACCGTTTAATAACAGATTATTTTAATCCTACTAAGAGAAACAACGCAAGTTGACGTTTAGTCATGGGTTTGATTTACTGACACACAGACAAAGAACATCTGACTGTACGTGAATCATTAATATCAGATCAGGCATTAGATTTAACACAGTGACTTACATGTTGCATTACTGTCGAGTCCAGGCACTGCACAATATTTTGTAATCCTCAACGGCATGTTTATTGCTTGGTAGCTCGATCTGGTTTAGCACCACATAGGCCTATGTTACTATGTTACTTAAGCTACCTATTCTGTTGCATGTCATGTGTGAATCGGTAGGCGGGGCTAAACAGGCAGTGATGAAGTAGGCGTTGATCTTCTTCTGCGAAGGCGGTGCTTGCTGCCCTTTGACGTCATAGATCCCATCGTTTGCTGGGTCTGGTGTCAATAAAAGCTTTTATTGGACTAACAAGGAAGTTTTCAGCTCTGAAATTTACAGGATATTCTTATAGTATGATGACCTCTAATATGTCAAAAGCTCAAGGAAGATTTGATTTCTCAGTTCATCACCCCTTTAACAACTGAACAACAAACGCCAATATTTGAAACTGTTTATTTAGACTTATTACACGGCTCTGTGGAATACTTGATTCTGATTGGTCAATGGCGCCATCCAGCGGTATGTTGTTCCCCGATAACAACCGCTGAAAACAGTTAACACAGGCTCATCCGGGTTACTGAAGTCTGCAGCGCTATGTGCTTGCTAGGAACGGTTTTTCCTCATGGAAGTTTTGCCTTTGGTGAGCTAATAAAATATTAAAAAGCAGTCAAATTTTGTAGTTATTTAATTATGTCATCCGGTATCGCTCTCTCGTTTCATACAAACGCAGCTGCTGCCATTTTGCGACTATTGTTTTGTTCACTGTAATGGATTAAGATAACAAACAGGTACGATTTTAAATCAGTTTAATCTCAGATCAATATCTTGTATATCTATTTCGTGTCTAATTATTTACTTATGTGGCAAGTAGCCGTGTAATAAGCGGGACAATGTACATCCATTCGGTTGTTATCTCAGAATAAAACCCCTTCAGGCTGATACAAGTCCTGATCACCCTGTCGGGGTTTATTCTGAGATAACAACCGGCTGGATGTACATTATCCCTTACTTACATGATACCCTACTGTGTAAGTCTCTTATTTTATTGTGTATCATTATCTGAGAGACGTGATCGTCAGCGCTGTCAGACATTAGCAGCACACAGCTCAAGTTACTGCCAGAGGAATCATCAGACTCATTTAATTTTATTTTTCATAATATTTTGTTTATTTTTGCCACCTATTTTTGCTATCCAATCACTGCACTCAAACACGGAGGATATGATCTAACCAGATATTTTTGAATAAAATCAATTTGATCTAATTATTGATGACTGCATCATAAAGTAAGTGCATGAACAAAATGTGATCATTATTGTTTAATACAACAAGTCTCCCCCAAACCTTTAATTCAATCTCCCCCAAACAGATTTGAGTAGTAATTAATATTGTAAGCTTTGTCTAATTGTAATGCTCTTTAATGTGATCTGTTGTTTATATTGTATTCTTGAGATCTGTAATAAAATAAGGTGATCAGACTCTGA
This sequence comes from Ctenopharyngodon idella, assembly GCF_019924925.1. Lineage (NCBI taxonomy): Eukaryota > Metazoa > Chordata > Actinopteri > Cypriniformes > Xenocyprididae > Ctenopharyngodon > Ctenopharyngodon idella. Next base: position 50,155,896 of record NC_067226.1, read on the forward strand.
AGTATTGCACATACACATACAGTATGACTTTCACCCTTTAAATCATGAACTATTCGTCAGAATATCATGACACCTTTTTCTGTGTTTCACAATACTCAATTAATGACCATAAACTGAGGTTGGTGTCTTTAGAAGAAGTTTCTGTGCTGAATTTGACATAAATAAATCACAACAATCTCGTGCTATGAGCACAGCCATTGATTCAGGCGACAGCAGAAGTTCTTACGCTACTATTTGAAGCTTACGCTTTTCAATGAAAGTGTGATAAAGGCCTGTTGAAAAGGTAATCTTCACAGAGATCATAGCGGCAAAACATTAAAATTTCGAAATGTTTCAAAAAAGTAACAAAGCCTTGTTTACTGAAATCAGCAGTTTGTGCTGAATGATTCACAACAAAAGATTCTCAAAGCTTCATGAAGCAGTGTTTTGAAAGCGACCATCACCCTCAGATACAACTGCCTACTGAGGGTGAAAATATTACTTTACAACCAAGTGATGAATGAAAATGAAGTTAAAGGAAGTGAACACACAAGCATTTGTTATCTTACATGAAATGTATGTGTATCCATTCACTCTTCATATCTGCTGCAGATGAAGTTGAGTTTGTGAGTTTCAGGACGGCTGATCCAGTGCTGATCTCCTCCAGACTGAACTGCTCCAGATCTCACTGTACGCTCACACTCTTCCTCTCCTGTGCCGTTCCCTGGAGCCCAGTTCTGATAGCACACGGTCTGTCCGCTCACCCAGAACCAGAGGCCCACAGTGCAGGAGTGACGTAAACCCAACCACACCTCCTCAGTAGACGCCTGTTTAACCACATTCATCACCTCACGCTGAATCTCTTCTGAATGAACCGAGACCAGATCCGTATGATTCTGTCTGCAGTATCTCAGAGCTTCAGACCACGTCAGATTCTCTTTGATCAGAATCAGTTTATCTGGACACAAAACAAACCACAAGCAGAAACTAGAGAGAGACTGATCAAAAACAACATGCAGAACAAACACTGTGGAGGAATTTGTCATGTCAGACATGTAGTGTGAACTTTAAGATATCTGGAGGTGATGGATGGATTGTGTGTGTTTTGTGAGGATCTGCTCACCTTCATGACACACAAAAGGATGTTGTTTATTGCAAGGGTCGTCATTCCATTGTCCCTGAGCGTTCGGATAAATCTCTACACAGATTTCATTTCCAGCATTATTAGGTTCACCAGTATTCCAGTATCTGAATGAGGAGTTACTCTGATCTGACCACTGCCATGAGTCTCTGAACAGACCGATCCAGACATCACCAGATATGAGACTATCATTGATGAACTTCTGAAGCTGTTGACTCTCATTCTGGTTCCTCACACTGACCAGATCAATGTGATTCTGTCTGCAGTAACTCTGAGCGTCTCTCCAATTCTTCGTCTGATTGACAAAGACGAGTCCTGTGTTCACTTTAAGAAAAACAAATGGAAACAGATTCATGAATCAGTTTGTTCATTATTCTTATGCTGCTTTATGGTTTGGATGTGAATAAGAGCAGCAGTGGAAACATCAGAAACACGTGTCATTCAAAGACTTTCTACAGCTGATGATATATTAAATATTCACAATATATTCATGATGATTTTGCTGATAAAACATTAAGTAACATCTTTGATCATTTTATTAAAACTTTATATTTCTTCATGATGTTTTGTTACACATTTCTCTAGAATACTTGATTCAGACACAAAGATCTGAATGAGAGAAACATCAAACAGATGAAGATGTTTCACTGCAGCTGAATATATTTGTTAACTAGTCCTTAGAAATATGTCAGTAAAAAATTCATTCAAAATGTTGGATTGTAGACTATTAATACAGACAAATGAATATTGTTGCAATATTAATATTAATGTTAGTGTTTGTCTTGTTTCTAGTCTGATTGATTTTAAGTTGTAATGGACAATGTGAGTTCATTTAAAGTTCATCTAAGAATGATGTTTTTACAGGTTTGTGTTGAGATCCTGAAAGATGAATGAATCAAGCTCTCTCTTATGGAAATAAAATATATTTCCATATATTTATGATCAACATATTAAATGGTTTAAATATATTGAAAAATATACAGAATACTATATTGTGGTAATATATTACAATATATTAAATAACACATAAGGAATTGCCGCTTTTCATGAATTGTTATATTTCAGTTTATTCTTTTCATAATGGAAATCTCACAGCTCAAGACGTTCAGATGGTTTATCACATACTCTGTAACTAATTATCACAAATTCATGTCTAAAATGTTTTATTAGTTTCAAACATCTACTTAAAAAAATTAAGTTACTTTTGAAAATTACAATCTCCAAAATAAAACTACATTTATTATTATTGTTTGTTTATTCATTTATTTTAAAAAAGTGAACACAATAAAATCACACTGACGTGTATTAAGACAATAACTGAAGAGTTTTGTTCATAAATATCAAGATGTGACAGGTTGTCTGTTGCATATTGAAATTTTATCCATTCATTAATTCCATTTATGTTAGTCAAAACAATGGTTTGATATTTTTGTATTTTATGTAATTTTGCTGTAAATTCTCTACACTCTCTAATGGCAGATTCCCACAGTTATCCCAAATGACAACAAAGGAGCTGAACTTACTGTTGTTAGATGAACTGCAGATGAAAGTCAGGCTGTTACTACATGACAAATCATGCCATTGTCCATTTCTCATCATAACACACTCATCTCTGCCATCAGGTTGTCCAGGAGCCCAGTTCAGATAGAGCGCAGGATCACCTGAAGACCACTGCCATTTATCAACACCCGTCTTCTGCAGCCCAATCCAGACATTCTGAACGCCTGAATCTTTCACACTCTTGTTCAGCTCGATCATGTCGTTCATGTTGTCAACGGTGGCCAGATCTGTGTAATTCTCTCTGCAGTATCTCTGAGCTTCAGTCCAGTTCTTCATCACGTTTATAAAGTGATACTGACGCTGAACACATTCAGATACGGAGCAGAGAGCTGTGAAAGAGAGGGTTTGATTTAATGCTTTTCATAACAGAGTCAAACCTGATGAAACTATAAACCATAAATACAACAACAAACACACTCACCAATGAGAAGAAGAATGAAATATAGAGTTTGCTCCATTTCTGAGGAAGAAACACATTGAAAAACTCAGATATCAAACATTCACAGATTCTTTTTGGAGTAAAATATGACAGTTTCAGTTAGTATCTGAACAGCAGCATGAATTCACTGTACATAATCATACAGACAATATTAAAGTCTAGTTGTGTTTGAAGAATGAACATGTGAGTTGTTCTTACTTTAGAGGTCGTGTGTTTCTGTCCTGAGTCTGATGTTTCTGTCTGCAGCTTTAAACAGTGTGATCATTATATCTGCTCTCATCCCTCATTCATCATCATATCATTTGTTTATTGCCCTGAAAACCCCTATTTCATATTCACTTCCTCTATATGTGTGTATTTGTCCAACTTTTTCCCTTTATTTGCATCTTGACGTCTGTGTCAGTCAGTGTCAGTCTATATGAATATGGACCTTAATTAAAATATCATGTATGTTTGTGTTTCTCACTTTTTATCTGGTGCTGGTGACAAAGAGGGAGAAATGTTTTTCTGCTCTCATGGTCTTTCTTCTTTTCCCTCTTCTGAGAGCAGAGACCCCTGGTGTTGAGGAGGAGACATTCACAACAGAGACGAGATAAAGACATTAAAGTGCTCATATCGTGCTTTCATTCCCCTGAAGTTCATTTATAATGTTAGTAAAGGTTGTTGGACTCTCATTATCCCACTGAAATAATAACATCATCTTCTGCTGCTGCTGTTTCAGTCTTATTTCCTCTAAATACTTGATTGTGATTGGCTGGAATGCACATATAAAACATTGTTAATATTTTTTATTTTTAGAATGATTTTTTTTTCATGAGAATTACATTTATTTTAATTATTTTGAGTTGTTTCGTATTCCTGCTGTTTACCTTTTTTTCATGTTTATAACATATGAACACATTTGCACGTAAACACATCCTCATCACTCATTTTCTTATCTCCACATCACATGTAGACGTTCAGTCTGGACAATATTTACATCTCTGACGTGAAACAGGATAAACAGTGAGTGTTTTTGTTCTAGTCATATTTCATATTTCATCCAGTCTTATTCATCTATTAGTTTTATTGCAGTGTAAGACTGAAAATATCTAAAGGATATTTTAAAATGAACAAAGACATTTGCTTTACTGTTTCAACCCCCTCTCTCTTGCTACAAGGGCCATTTGAAAGGCTCAAAGGTGTTGATAGTGATCAAGCCCTGTAGGCCAAAATGTATATACAATATATAATGTATGAACTGTCACAACTTTAGCACAGTGAGGGAAGTTTTAATTTCCTGATTGGTCAGTTTGAATGTCTTATATTTGGGTTTCAGTCGCATGGTCAAGGAAGGGATAAAAGAAGATTGTAACTGTTGCTCTGGGGCTTTTTTATTCTCTGCTTCTTTTCTTGGGCTCTCTCTCTCTCTCTCTCTCTCTCTCTCACTCACTCTCTCTCTCTCTCTCCTTCCGGTTTGAAGTGGGAGAGGTGTCACGGTGAGGGGGGAAGTTTATGGACTTTTCTTTTTTCTTTCTTTCTTATTTTTGAACACAATTGAGATCTAAAAGCTATCATTAAATATAAATATCATTAAACAGTTGAGGACGTGTTGCTGGATGTTGCTGAGCAAGTGGACATGAAAACATAATTTCAGCATCCCAGATGAATAAGGCCGTGGTGGTTTTTTTTGAAGGAGGAACAAATGGTGAATCGGTTGGTAGAGAGCGGCATTGTGGTAAGTGGAGCTTTTGTTATTGTTCAACCTTTAGTATCTCCAACTGTAAAGGTAATAATTTCGAATGTGCCGCCATTCATTCCTGATGAAGATATACAGCGTGAGCTATCTAGGTATGGAAAATTTGCGAGTGGAATTAAGATGGTGCCGCTTGGATGTAAACATGAGTCTTTGAAGCACGTGTTGTCCTTCAGACGGCAGGTGTTTATGTTTTTGAACGCTCCAACTTTAAACGTGTCCTTTCGTTGCGTGTACGAAGGAAAATCGTACATGTTGTACGCAAACACTGGGGAATTGCGCTGTTTTGAATGCAGTTCTGTAGGACATGTAAGATTGTCTTGCCCACATAGGGAAGAAGTTGTAAATGAGACCGGTCAGAGTAAGGATTTGAATGGTAGTGTGGAGGAAATTATCGTGAAAGAAGGAGTGGAAACTGAGGATCAAAATAAGGAGAATGAAAAGGATCAAGGTAGTGTCGGTATTGAGGGTGAGACTAATGGTACTGAAGTGTCGAAGGTAGTAGAGGATATTAATGGTGAGATACAGGTGGTTGAAGAGAAGGTGAGGACAGAAACTAAGAAAAAAGAGCAAAAAGGAAAGGTGGAAAGTGGTGAAGAAGTGATGTTAGTTGATGGAGATCAGTCAAGTGGTGCAGGGATAGTGATTTTGGAGGATAATCAATCTGGAGAAATGGTGGATAAGGGAAGAAGGGAGGAAAGTGAGGATGATGCATTGTCAGATATATCGGATGTGTCAGATTTATCTCAGGTGGGATGTGAACAGGTTTATTCTTTGGAAGAAATAGATGTTTTTTTGGATGAAACTTTTGGGAAAGTAGCAGAAGTGAAGGATTACTTCGCTGACACTAAGAAATTTGAATGTTCTGTTTTATACTGGATGAAAAGAGTAGGAGAAGATAAACTAAGTAAGAGGAAGAGGTTCCGTTTGAAAAAGTTTGTCACGAAAATAAGAAAGGGGAAAACCCCAAAGAAAAGGAAGTTTAACTAAACTGGATAATGATGTGTAATTCACTAAGGGTGTCTCTATTTCTTCTTCTATTTCTGTCTTTCTTTTCCCTCTTTTGGAATATTTTTATGGAGGTTGTAAGAGTAGGATCCTTAAACATAAATGGGGGAAGAGATAGGGTTAAAAGAGCAATGATTTCTGAATTTATTAAATTAAATGATGTTAAAATAATTTTCTTACAAGAAACACATTCTGATAGAAATAATGAAGTGGAGTGGTATAGATGGTGGGAAGGGGAGTGTAAATTAAGCCATGGAACAAATTTTAGTATGGGTGTTGCAATTCTCTTCTCGAAATCTTTGGCTTTAAAAATTGTGACAACAATAGAGATAGAAAAAGGTAGAGTTTTATTAGTTATAGCAGAAATTAAAAGTGTTAAATTTCTTTTCATTAATGTATACGCTCCGAATATAGGATTACATCGTGAAATAACATTCCAGAAGTTAAATGATGCAATAAAGCAATATGATGATGGTAATTATTGTGTTGTAGTAGGAGGTGATTGGAATTGCACAACTAATTTTATACTAGATAGGAATGGTGAGGAGCCTCACTCAAAATCTAGTAAGTTATTATTTGATGTCACAAAAAATTTTTAATTTAGAGGATGTGTGGAGAAGTAGGAATAAGTTTGTAAAGCAATATACCTGGATAAAGATATTAGATTCTGTTATGACAGGAGCAAGATTGGACAGGTTGTATATAAGTAAATCAGAAATGAATAGAGTTGTTAATACTTATATCTTACCGAATGGCTTTTCAGACCATCATATGGTGACTTTAGATTATAATATTGTAAAAGGGTCAAGATCTACATTTTATTGGCATTTCAATGTAAAGTTGTTGCAAGACAAGAATTTTTTTGAGAGATTTTTTTTTTTTTTTGGGAAATTTGGAGACAGAGAAAAATTAATTTTGAAAATCTGACTCAATGGTGGGAAGTGGGAAAAGCACAGATCAAAGTTTTTTGCCAACAATTTTCTTATAATGTTACTGCTGTAGTGAAGAGAACGGTGAACAATTTAGAGATTGAGATTAATGAAATGGAAAAAAGAATGACTGATGTTGATAACAATGGTTCAATGAATATTGTAAAAAAGAAAAAATGGAGCTGAAGTCATTGTTGGAACAAACAATGACTTCGCTCGCGCTCTCTCTCTCTCTCTCTCTCTCTCTCTCTCTCTCTCTCTCCCTCACTCTCTCACTCTCTCTCTCTCTCTCTCTCTCCCTCACTCTCTCACTCTCTCTCAATCTCTCAGGTAACTTTTTACATACATGCTGGGTACGATTAATGGTATATGATTTTATCATCTCATACATCTCTTTTGTAATTATTTTAAGTGTAACCATAATCAGATATTGTCATTAAACTCTTTCTATTACAAATGATGTGCTAACTAGTTTTGATTTGGTATTAACTTTGAAGTGCTACCTATTGCAATGCAATATTGTCACACTATAGCAACGCTCTCCCACATATTTTGCTATTGAAACTGCGTTTATTTCCGTCGTTGGTATAAGTAGCAGTGGGTGGTAATAGACAAGAAATGTACAGTTTTCTACCATCTTGCTGATAACGTTACAGGAATGTTGCGTCCTTCGAAGTCCATGAAGGTCGAAGTGAGAGTTGTTAAATGAGGAGACAGGGGTCACTGAAGGTCAGAGTAATGGGCGTCCCGAAAGGTAAACTGCTACAACAGAAACTAACTCTAACCCTACCCCACACCCTGGTGACAGTTTTAGTGACCAGTGATGAAGACCTTGAGAAAAGCCACCTCTGAAACAAAGACGATACCTAATTGGTTAGAACTCCTCAAAGAGGTTGGACAAACACCTCAGTTTAAAAATTCAGGACACGAACAAAAAATCAGACAGATGAGAAGACAATGATGACAAAGATCAGATTTGGGTTTAGAACAAACAGCTTCATTCAAGCCATCTAACTACTCTCGTCTCACTTACTTTTCTTTCTTTTACTTAGTTTCCTTTCTTTTCCATGAGAGCCTCATGTTCTAAGTCAAGTTTTGCCTCAAAGTTTAATCAACGGCTCTACAGTCTTTGCCGCCTCAAAACGTCAGACTTCAACCACGAGGGAGACTCCATTCATCCTCCAGCACACCAGAACATGATTGGCTTCCCACGACATCAATCCAGACCCAAAAAGACCTGCAGCGAATCAAAGAACCCAAGAAACACCCTTCTCCAAGCCAAAGACGCTGACAGGGAATCCACATTAAAGACACAAACGTTGAACGCAAGTGTACGTCCAGATTCTAGCTGAACTGGTGCATTGATATAAAGCCTAATAACCCTCCTAAGAAGTGATAGAAGGGTTACATTAATGATTTCGTTCAGATCAGGTCTTATGAAGTGCATATATACACTACCAGTCATAAGTTTGGAAACATTACTATTTTTAATGTTTTTGAACGAAATCTCTTATGCTCATTAAGGCTGCATTTATTTAATAATAAATACAGAAAAAACAATAATATTGTGAAATATTATTACAATTTAAAATGATGGTTTTCTATTTTAATATACTTTAAAATATAATTTATTTCTGTGATCAAAGCTGAATTGTCAGCATCATTACTCCAGTCTTCAGTGTCACATGATCCTTCAGAAATCATTGTAATATGATGATTTATTATCAATGTTGGAAACAGTTGTGCTGCTTAATATTATTTTATAACCTGTGATACTTTTTCAGGATTCTTTGATGAATAATTTGGACATTTTCACTTAGGGGTGTACTCACTTTTGTGTCCAGCGGTTTAGACATTAATGGCTGTGTGTTGAGTTATTTTGAGGGGACAGCAAATTTACACTGTTACACAAGCTGTACACTCACTACTTTACATTGTAGCAAAGTGTCATTTCTTCAGTGTTGTCACATGAAAAGATATAATCAAATATTTACAAAAATGTGAGGGGTGCACTCACTTCTGTGAGATATTGTATATATGTTTTTTTATATATTATTTCTCTAGTTTCATGATTGATTTAATTAATGATGGAGTTGAAACATTATTGAAAAAAGAAACAAATTCAGCCACTGACACAACCTTTTGTGTAAATGTTGAGACACACTTATACATCAACACTCATCATACAAACCTCAACTGTGGTGACAATCAGAAATATTCAGAAATAAATAGCAAAAGAATTCAGCTGCATCATTTATTTGTGCCACAATGCATGCTGGGAATCTGAATGTGTTTTGTGTGCTGATATGAAGCATGTCACCATTGTTGAGATTCATATGCTGATTGTTGATATCTGTGAGTGTATACTGTAAATAGCAGGACATTTTCCCCCCAGAATTATCCTAAAACAAGAGAAAAACTAAACGCTTGTTTACAAAGGAATGCCAGCTTATGAAGATTAGACACAACAGCACAAACACCAGAAATCATATAGTTGGATGCCCAACATTGGTTTAAAGATGATCTGACAAAACTTGCATGACAGCAAAAACACAACAAAGTGAAAGAGTATCACATCGTCTATTGGTTGACTTATTGTGGAGATCTTTGTAAAGGGTGAGGGTTGATTTAACTTATGTACAAGATGGTTAAATGAAGATATTATAAAAGGGTTGTAGCCTTTATCTTCAAGACACACTGGCTGAATTTCTGGCCTCAGTGAATAAATCATTTTTCCCTCAGTTTAAACTGAGCATCTGCTCTTTTCTCCCTAAAACAAAACCAAATGTAGGAGCAAGTTTTGCCTTTAACAAATGCAGCTAATCAAGTGCAGAACTACAGATCTGTAATACCTTGAAACTTATGACAATTGTTTTAATGACACATTTAGGCCATTGGTCTTCTAACATTTATGGCTAGCTATTTAAGCTAATTAAAACACAAGACTTACATTTAAATGTAAATCATCGGTCACCACTGAAGCACAACCTGTAGTTTTCTTTGAAAGAATCCAGTTGTCACCGGTGTGCAGTGAATCTTGGGATAGGCTGGGCTGTGAAGGATCCACTCGTTCTGTCCTTCACGGCCCGGGGAAAGAAGGACGCATTTATAGGCCGTATTCGAAGAAGCCTTTGAAATAGGAAAGCCTTCATCACGCCGCTGTGACGCATTCGTTCTTTGAATACAACCTTCGAAGGATGCAGTATCTGAATTGAGACACAGCTTATGTATCCTCAAAATGTTTGAAATATGATTTAAACCATGTTGGATTTTGTGATATAATGATGTTCTGATGTTGGGAAACAGTCAAGAGATCAGATTGCTGGTTGTACATGAGTTTATTTGAGCTGCTGTTGTTGACACGTTCTTTTATGTTTAGCACAAAAGAATTAGATGTTTTATACCCAACCTTCACTCCTTCATGAATAAACAATATTTCATTTATCTGAGGCACATAATGTTGGTGCTCATTGATTCACATTCATCCAGTCATTTCTAATATAAAGTCATGATTAACACATGAAACTCAATATAAGAGAGAGAAGTAGCCACAACAGCATACAGAGATCCTTAAAACACAAATGAGGAATTAAAAAACTCACACCATCTTCAGTTACATGAATTATATCATGACAAAACAGAAAGAAAACAGTATAAACATACAGTATAATGATGAGTATATGATGCCCTTTGACCCCTCACAAAATTCGATTAACTCTGAAGTTAGTAAATAACACAAAACGAGACAGAAAGAGTTTGTGAAAGCAAACAGCAGTTCTGGACGTCGAGGCTCTTAACAATTAACAACTGAACAACAAACGTCAATATTTGAAACTGTTTATTTAGACTTACATGATACCCTACTGTGTAAGTCTCTTTTATTTTATTGTATAACCATACAGACACAGGTTCATGGGTTCACAGAGATCATAGTGGCAAACCATTGAAATTTTGAAATGTTTCAAAAAAGCCTTGTTTACTGAAATCACGTGACTTTAGCAGTTTGATACACGTGCTGAATGATTCACAACAAACCAAGTGATGAATGAAACTGAAGTTAAAGGAAGTGAACACACAAGCATTTGTTATCTTACATGAAATGTATGTGTATCCATTCACTCTTCATATCTGCTGCAGATGAAGTTGAGTTTGTGAGTCTCAGGACGGCTGATCCAGTGCTGATCTCCTCCAGACTGAACTGCTCCAGATCTCACTGCAGACTCACACTCTTCCTCTCCTGTGCCGTTCCCTGGAGCCCAGTTCTGATAGCACACGGTCTGTCCGCTCACCCAGAACCAGAGGCCCACAGTGCAGGAGTGACGTAAACCCAACCACACCTCCTCAGTAGACGCCTGTTTAACCACATTCATCACCTCACGCTGAATCTCTTCTGAATGAACCGAGACCAGATCCGTATGATTCTGTCTGCAGTATCTCAGAGCTTCAGACCACGTCAGATTCTCTTTGATCAGAATCAGTTTATCTGGACACAAAACAAACCACAAGCAGAAACTAGAGAGAGACTGATCAAAAACAACATGCAGAACAAACACTGTGGAGGAATTTGTCATGTCAGACATGTAGTGTGAACTTTAAGATATCTGGAGGTGATGGATGGATTGTGTGTGTTTTGTGAGGATCTGCTCACCTTCATGACACACAAAAGGATGTTGTTCGCTGCAAGGGGCGTCATTCCATTGTCCCTGAGCGTTCGGATAAATCTCTGCACAGTTTTCATTTCCTCCAGAATTATTAGGTTCACCAGTATTCCAGTATCTGAATGAGGAGTTACTCTGATCTGACCACTGCCATGAGTCATTGAACAGACCAATCCAGACATCACCAGATATGAGACTATCATTGATGAACTTCTGAAGCTGTTGATTCTCATTCTGGTTCCTCACACTGACCAGATCAATGTGATTCTGTCTGCAGTAACTCTGAGCGTCTCTCCACTTCATCGTCTGATTGACAAAGACGAGTCCTGTGTTCACTTTAAGAAAAACAAATGGAAACAGATTCATGAATCAGTTTGTTCATTATTCTTATGCTGCTTTATGGTTTGGATGTGAATAAGAGCAGCAGTGGAAACATCAGAAACACGTGTCATTCAAAGACTGTTTCTACAGCTGATGATATATTAAATATTCACAATATATTCATGATGATTTTGCTGATAAAACATTAAGTATCATTTGTGATCATTTTATTGAAACTTTATATTTCTTCATTATGTTTCCTTAAACATTTTAATACTTGATTCAGACACAAAGATCTGAATGAGAGAAACATCAAACAGATGAAGATGTTTCACTGCAGCTGAATATATTTGTGAACTAGTCCTTAGAAATATGTCAGTAAAAAGTTCAAAATGTTGGATTGTACACTATTAATATAGACAAATGAATATTGTTGCAATATTAATATTAATGTTAGTGTTTGTCTTGTTTCTAGTCTGATTGATTTTAAGTTGTAATGGACAATGTGAGTTCATTTAAAGTTCATCTAAGAATGACGTTTTTACAGGTTTGTGTTGAGATCCTGAAAGATGAATGAATAAATCAATCCCTTATGGAAATAAAATATATTTCCATATATTTATGATCAACATATTAAATGGTTTAAATATATTGAAAAATATACAGAATACTATATTGTGGTAATATATTACAATATATTGAATAATACATAAGGAACTGTCGGTTTTCATGAATTGTTATATTTCAGTTTATTCTTTTCATAATGGAAATCTCACAGCTCAAGACGTTCAGATGGTTTATCACATACTCTGTAACTAATGATCACAAATTCATGTCTAAAATGTTTTATTAGTTTCAAACCACTACTTAAAAAAAGTTACTTTTGAGAATTACAATAAAAAAAAAACATTTATTATTATTGCTTGTTTATTTATTTATTTTAAAAAAGTGAACACAATAAAATCACACTGACGTGTATTAAGACAATAATTGAAGTTTTGTTCATAAATATCAAGATGTGACAGGTTGTCTGTTGCATATTTTTTTAATAATTTTATAATTTTATCCATTCATTAATTCCATTTATGTTAGTCAAAACAATGGTTTGATATTTTTGCATTTTATGTAATTTTGCTGTAAATTCTCTACACTCTCTAATGGCAGATTCCCAGTTATCCCAAATGACAACAAAAGATCAACATGTGAGTGAATCAGAAATTGACTTGAGTTGAAAGTGTGAAAAATATCCACAGTCTCTTTATGACCACATTAAAAGTAGAAGCATTTATTATTGCACTGCAATTTTGTACAATATATAGTGCATCTTTCTATAAATAATGTTTATTGTCATTGTAGGGAGCTGAACTTACTGTTGTTAGATGAACTGCAGATGAAAGTCAGGCTGTTACTACATGACCCATCATGCCATTGTCCATTTCTCATCATAACACACTCATCTCTGCCATCAGGTTGTCCAGATCCCCAGTTCAGATAGAGCGCAGGATCACCTGAAGACCACTGCCATTTATCAACACCCGTCTTCTGCAGCCCAATCCAGACATGTCCATCAATCACACTCTTGTTCAGCTCGTTCATGTCGTTCATGTTGTCAACGGTGGCCAGATCTGTGTATTTCTCTCTGCAGTATCTCTGAGCTTCAGTCCAGTTCTTCATCACGTTTATAAAGTGATACTGACGCTGAACACATTCAGATACGGAGCAGAGAGCTGTGAAAGAGAGGGTTTGATTTAATGCTTTTCATAACAGAGTCAAACCTGATGAAACTATAAACCATAAATACAACAACAAACACACTCACCAATGAGAAGAAGAATGAAATATAGAGTTTGCTCCATTTCTGAGGAAGAAACACATTGAAAAACTCAGATAATCCCATATTCATCTTGAAATAAAACATGATCATGTAATTTAAAAAATAGCAGAACAACACAATTCACAATCATTCAGACAATATTAACATCTCAAAGTCTAGTTGTGTTTGAAGAATGAACATGTGAGTTGTTCTTACTTTAGAGGTCGTGTGTTTCTGTCCTGAGTCTGATGTTTCTGTCTGCAGCTTTAAACAGTGTGATCATTATATCTGCTCTCATCCCTCATTCATCATCACATCATTTGTTTATTGCCCTGAAAACCCCTATTTCATATTCACTTCCTCTATATGTGTGTATTTGTCCAACTTTTTCCCTTTATTTGCATCTTGACGTCTGTGTCAGTCAGTGTCAGTCAGTGTCAGTCTATATGAATATGGACCTTAATTAAAATATCATGTATGTTTGTGTTTCTCACTTTTTATCTGGTGCTGGTGACAAAGAGGGAGAAACGTTTTTCTGCTCTCATGGTCTTTCTTCTTTTCCCTCTTCTGAGAGCAGAGACCCCTGGTGTTGAGGAGGAGACATTCACAACAGAGACGAGATAAAGACATTAAAGTGCTCATATCGTGCTTTCATTCCCCTGCAGTTCATTTATAATGTTAGTAAAGGTTGTTGGACTCTCATTATCCCACTGAAATAATAACATCATCTTCTGCTGCTGCTGTTTCAGTCTTATTTCCTCTAATTACTTGATTGTGATTGGCTGGAATGCACATATAAAACATTGTTAATATTTTTTATTTTTAGAATGATTTTTTTTTCATGAGAATTACATTTATTTTAATTATTTTGAGTTGTTTCGTATTCCTGCTGTTTACCTTTTTTTCATGTTTATAACATATGAACACATTTGCACGTAAACACATCCTCATCACTCATTTTCTTATCTCCACATCACATGCAGACGTTCAGTCTGGACAATATTTACATCTCTGACGTGAAACAGGATAAACAGTGAGTGTTTTTGTTCTAGTCATATTTCATATTTCATCCAGTCTTATTCATCTATTAGTTTTATTGCAGTGTAAGACTGAAAATATCTAAAGGATATTTTAAAATGAACAAAGACATTTGCTTTACTGTTTCAACCCCCTCTCTCTTGCTACAAGGGCCATTTGAAAGGCTCAAAGGTGTTGATAGTGATCAAGCCCTGTAGGCCAAAATGTATATACAATATATAATGTATGAACTGTCACAACTTTAGCACAGTGAGGGAAGTTTTAATTTCCTGATTGGTCAGTTTGAATGTCTTATATTTGGTTTCAGTCACATGGTCAAGGAAGGGATAAAAGAAGATTGTAACTGTTGCTCTGGGGCTTTTTTATTCTCTGCTTCTTTTCTTGGGCTCTCTCTCTCTCTCTCTCTCTCTCTCTCTCTCTCTCTCTCTCGCTCTCTCTCTCTCTCTCTCTCTCTCTCTCTCTCTCTCTCTTTCCTTCCGGTTTGAAGTGGGAGAGGTGTCACGGTGAGGGGGAAAGTTTATGGACTTTTCTTTTTTCTTTCTTTCTTATTTTTGAACACAATTGAGATCTAAAAGCTATCATTAAATATAAATATCATTAAACAGTTGAGGACGTGTTGCTGGATGTTGCTGAGCAAGTGGGACATGAAAACATAATTTCAGCATCCCAGATGAATAAGGCCGTGGTGGTTTTTTTGAAGGAGGAACAAATGGTGAATCGGTTGGTAGAGAGCGGCATTGTGGTAAGTGGAGCTTTTGTTATTGTTCAACCTTTAGTATCTCCAACTGTAAAGATAATAATTTCGAATGTGCCGCCATTCATTCCTGATGAAGATATACAGCGTGAGCTATCTAGGTATGGAAAATTTGCGAGTGGAATTAAGATGGTGCCGCTTGGATGTAAACATGAGTCTTTGAAGCACGTGTTGTCCTTCAGACGGCAGGTGTTTATGTTTTTGAACGCTCCAACTTTAAACGTGTCCTTTCGTTGCGTGTACGAAGGAAAATCGTACATGTTGTACGCAAACACTGGGGAATTGCGCTGTTTTGAATGCAGTTCTGTAGGACATGTAAGATTGTCTTGCCCACATAGGGAAGAAGTTGTAAATGAGACCGGTCAGAATAAGGATTTGAATGGTAGTGTGGAGGAAATTATCGTGAAAGAAGGAGTGGAAACTGAGGATCAAAATAAGGAGAATGAAAAGGATCAAGGTAGTGTCGGTATTGAGGGTGAGACTAATGGTACTGAAGTGTCGAAGGTAGTAGAGGATATTAATGGTGAGATACAGATGGTTGAAGAGAAGGTGAGGACAGAAACTAAGAAAAAAGAGCAAAAAGAAAAGGTGGAAAGTGGTGAAGAAGTGATGTTAGTTGATGGAGATCAGTCAAGTGGTGCAGGGATAGTGATTTTGGAGGATAATCAATCTGGAGAAATGGTGGATAAGGGAAGAAGGGAGGAAAGTGAGGATGATGCATTGTCAGATATATTAGATGTGTCAAATTTATCTCAGGTGGGATGTGAACAGGTTTATTCTTTGGAAGAAATAGATGTTTTTTTGGATGAAACTTTTGGGAAAGTAGCAGAAGTGAAGGATTACTTCGCTGACACTAAGAAATTTGAATGTTCTGTTTTATACTGGATGAAAAGAGTAGGAGAAGATAAACTAAGTAAGAGGAAGAGGTTCCGTTTGAAAAAGTTTGTCACGAAAATAAGAAAGGGGAAAACCCCAAAGAAAAGGAAGTTTAACTAAACTGGATAATGATGTGTAATTCACTAAGGGTGTCTCTATTTCTTCTTCTATTTCTGTCTTTCTTTTCCCTCTTTTGGAATATTTTTATGGAGGTTGTAAGAGTAGGATCCTTAAACATAAATGGGGGAAGAGATAGGGTTAAAAGAGCAATGATTTCTGAATTTATTAAATTAAATGATGTTAAAATAATTTTCTTACAAGAAACACATTCTGATAGAAATAATGAAGTGGAGTGGTGTAGATGGTGGGAAGGGGAGTGTAAATTAAGCCATGGAACAAATTTTAGTATGGGTGTTGCAATTCTCTTCTCGAAATCTTTGGCTTTAAAAATTGTGACAACAATAGAGATAGAAAAAGGTAGAGTTTTATTAGTTATAGCAGAAATTAAAAGTGTTAAATTTCTTTTCATTAATGTATACGCTCCGAATATAGGATTACATCGTGAAATAACATTCCAGAAGTTAAATGATGCAATAAAGCAATATGATGATGGTAATTATTGTGTTGTAGTAGGAGGTGATTGGAATTGCACAACTAATTTTATACTAGATAGGAATGGTGAGGAGCCTCACTCAAAATCTAGTAAGTTATTATGGTAACACTTTATTTTAGGGTTCTTTAACTAGTTGCTTATTAGCATGCATATTACTAGAATATTGGCTGTTTATTAGTAATTATTAACCATATATTAATGCCTTATTCTGCATGACCTTATTCTACAATCTTAATCCTACCCAATACCTAAACCTAACAACTAACTTACTAACTATTAATAAGCAGTAAATTAGGAATTTATTGAGGAAAAAGTCGTAGTTAATAGTGAATACATGTTCCCTATACTAAAGTGTTACCGTTATTATTTGATGTCACAAAAAAATTTAATTTAGAGGATGTGTGGAGAAGTAGGAATAAGTTTGTAAAGCAATATACCTGGATAAAGATATTAGATTCTGTTATGACAGGAGCAAGATTGGACAGGTTGTATATAAGTAAATCAGAAATGAATAGAGTTGTTAATACTTATATCTTACCGAATGGCTTTTCAGACCATCATATGGTGACTTTAGATTATAATATTGTAAAAGGGTCAAGATCTACATTTTATTGGCATTTCAATGTAAAGTTGTTGCAAGACAAGGATTTTTTTGAGAGATTTTTTTTTTTTTTTTGGGGAAATTTGGAGACAGAGAAAAATTAATTTTGAAAATCTGACTCAATGGTGGGAAGTGGGAAAAGCACAGATCAAAGTTTTTTGCCAACAATTTTCTTATAATGTTACTGCTGTAGTGAAGAGAACGGTGAAAAATT
The DNA here is from genome assembly GCF_019924925.1 of Ctenopharyngodon idella. NCBI lineage: Eukaryota > Metazoa > Chordata > Actinopteri > Cypriniformes > Xenocyprididae > Ctenopharyngodon > Ctenopharyngodon idella. Next base: position 50,173,575 of record NC_067226.1, read on the forward strand.
TAGAGATTGAGATTAATGAAATGGAAAAAAGAATGACTGATGTTGATAACAATGGTTCAATGAATATTGTAAAAAAGAAAAAATGGAGCTGAAGTCATTGTTGGAACAAAGAGTTAAAGGTGCACTGGTTAGAGCTAGAATGTCTTCAATTAAAGAAATGGATGCTCCAACTGCTTATTTTCTTGGACTTGAACGGAAAGAAGCACAAAAGAAATGTATGCTGCATCTTAAAAGAAAAAATGGATCAATTACTTCAGATCCAATAGAAATGAGAATGATAGGAATTTAATTTTACAAAGAACTGTTTGGTAATATAGACTGTGATGTTGGATCTATGGACCAGTTCTTAAGGGACCTTCCTAAATTAAGGCATGAGGAAAAAGAGGAACTGGACAAAATGATTTCTTTTGATGAACTTTCAAATGCTGTGCAACAGCTTTCTACAGGAAAGTCACCAGGAGTTGATGGGTTACCATCGGAATTTTATAAAGCCTTTTGGGGTGTTTTAGGAAATGATTTGTATGATGTGTTTTGTGAATGTTTTGAAAGAGGCTGTTTACCAAAAACCTGTCAGAGAGCTGTGTTGTCACTTTTGCCAAAAAAATGGAGACCTAGGGATGTTGAAGAATTGGCGGCCAGTGTCTTTAATGTGTTCAGACTATAAAATACTGTCTAAGTGTTTAGCCAACAGATTAAAAAAATGTTTGCATGTTGTGGTAGAAAGAGAACAAACTTACTGTATTCCTGGGCGTACAATAATGAACAATTTGTTTCTTATGAGAGACATGATTGATATGTCTATTAGAAATAATCTTGATGTGGGTTTTTTATCTATTGACCAAGAGAAAGCTTTTGACCGGGTAGGTCATGAATACCTTTTTAATGTTTTAAAAGCTTTTGGATTTGGGGAGAATGTGATTTCTTGGATGAAAATACTTTATTAAGATACTTCAGTTATGCTTAAGATAGGAGGTGGCCTGAGTTGTACAATCCCTGTTAAAAGAGGTATACGTCAGGGATGTCCTTTATCAGGGCAACTTTATAGTTTAGTTATAGAACCTTTACTATGTAGGCTGAGAACTGAGTTAAAAAATGTAATGATACCTGGTGATATTTCAAGACAAAGGTATTCCATCTCTGCTTATGCAGATGATGTAACTATTTTTATTACTACTCCAAATGATGTTCAGGTACTTTGTAAAAATGTAAACCTTTATGGGAAATGTTCTTCAGCAAAAGTAAACTGGGCAAAGTGTGAAGGGTTTGTTGTGGGTTCTTGGGTTGATAAGGGGCTACCTCAACTTCCTGAAGGATTGAAATGGGGAAGGGAAGGTTTGAAAGTGTTGGGGGTGTTTCTGGGCTCTGATAAATATAAAGAAAAGAACTGGGAGGGTCTGCTTGAAAAGGTTGTTGCCAAGTTGTCTAAATGGAATTGGCTATTACCCGAATTATCTTATAGAGGCAGAGCTTTAATTATAAATAATCTGACTGCCTCTATGTTATGGCACAGACTGAATGTACTAGAGCCAACAGATGAAAGTATTAAGGATATTCAGAGGAAATTGGTGGACTTCTTCTGGTCTGGTCAAAAATGGATTCCTGGGCCTGCACTTTATTTACCAGTGAATGAAGGAGGGCAAAGCCTAATAGATGTACGAAGCCGTATAAATGCCTTTCGGTTACAAGCAGCACAGAGACTGTTGTATGAAGAGAATGTTGGGTGGATTAATGTTGCTTGTGCTCTTCTACGGAAAACATCTGGTTTATTCTATGATAAACAGCTTTTTTTTACTGGAAATTGATGAAGTGGATCTGAAGGAGTTAACACCTTTTTATAAGTCAATGATAACAGCATGGAAAATGACATTTTTTACACACAGAGACATTTCAAATCCTGAGGACTGGATACTGGGGGAACCTTTGTTCCATAATCCATTAATAAGAACAAAGATTTTGTCCTCTAAATCAGTGAAAAGCTGGTTTGTGAAGGCGGGGTATGTCAAGTTGGGGGATTTGAGAAGTGGTGATGGCTGGAAAACAGTCATTGCAGAGTGCTACTGGACTGAGATCTCTTCGCCTTCTGAGAAAAATAATAGAGGAAGTGTGGGCAGCTCTACCTGGTGCATGTAGAGAGGCTCCGTCTCAGGATTGGAATGGGGAGTATACTTTTCCACCCATTAAATTATCAGCTGCTGTACAAGAGGAGAATGAGATTCCTGGATCTTCAGTTTTATCTTTTGAGTACCCTGAGTTGGGAAGTTTTCAAGAAATTAAGAAGAAGGAGCTCTATATGACATGTGTGAAAGTTACTCATCAGACTGTGTTAAGAGGAGTGAAGACTTGGAGGTGGTCAGAAGTTTTTGGGACAAACTTTAAGGCATGCTGGAAGTCTTTGTATAAATTCCCTATTGAAAAGCGTACTGCAGACTTACAGTGGAGATTAATGTTCGGGGCTATAGCTACGAACTGACACGTGGCACACCTAAATCAGGCAGTGTTTTATTTTTTTAAGGGACTGTTTAATTTTTTAACACAGTGTTTTATAAAGTTCAGAGAAAATTTGTCTTATCAGAACTTTATAAGTGGTCCAATGTACAATTTTCAGGAAAGGAGGAAAAAATGTTTATTGAATTTTTTGTTGGGGTCAGCTAAAATGGCTATATGGAAAACGAGAAAAAATAAAATGTTGGGTATGGAATCAATTAATGCAGAGGTGGTTCTGAAAGGAATGATAGCTGCTAGAATTAAGAGAGAGTATGCATATTATAAATTGGTATGTGATATTGAAATGTTTTCTGAAATTTGGTCAGTGGGGGGAGTTCTTTGTCAGATTGGAGAAAATGAAATGGTAATTTTAAATTTGTAGAAGTGTAATTTATAAAATGTAATTTTTGTAAAATGATTGTATGTGTTACAACACAGAAGGGACGGAGGCAGGTATAACAAGCAGGGATGTTTATTGATACCAGCAAGAGTGAAACAGCAGTGCAGGTGAATATAACGTGAAGTAATTAATGAAGTAGAGAGTGCAGAGAAGTGATACTGTCCTTGTTGATTATAGAAGCGGGGAAACTTGGAAGACGCTGGAGAAACTTGACGTTGGAGACGATGAACACGAGGAGAACAGGAGACGCTGGAGACAGGTAAGTAGTTTGGTAGGAGTCCTTGAGGTAAGCATACAGGTAAGTCTTAATGCATACGAGACCGGACGAAGACTGTGTGTGAGTGTGTGTGTTTTAAGCTGTGGTGATTGCGGTGCTGATGAGGTGCAGGTGCGGGTGATCAGTACTCTTGAGAGTCGGTGCGCTGTGATTGGTGAGCGGTGGAGCCTGCTACGCCAGGCCCTGTGGAGAGAGGAACAGAAGGGTGGTGAGGTTTGAGGAGTGAAACATGAAATGTGGGATGAATCCGGTATTGTGGAGGTAATTGGAGTTGATACGTGACAGGGTTGATCTGCTTGGTGATGGTGAATGGGTCAATGAATCTGGGACTCAATTTCTTGCAGGGCAGACGCAGTCTGATGTCCCGTGTTGACAGCCAGACCTTCTGTCCCGGTTGGTAGGAGGGAGCATTGGAACGGCGAAGGTCGGCCGTCATCCTGTGTCTGCGCAGGGCCCGCTGTAGCTGATGGTGTGCAGAGTCCCAGAATAACTTTTTACAGCAAATATTTCGAAAATATATCAAAATACCAACATATGAGCATGTCCAAATGAAAATAACTAAGCGAAAAAACACTGATATATTTCATACATATTTAAAGTTTAAATATTTATTTACCGCTAATTGGACTGTTCTCAGGAGAGAATCGCAGAAATGTCACAGTCCAGAAGACAGACAGACATCAACCCAGAACACCACCACCCATAAAAAATAAAATCAGGCAGTACAGTGAAAGCTACCTGGCTCACGGTTTTATATGGATCGGAGATGCTATCTGTCCCACACCTGAATGCCTCGTCTGCAGGGAAAAGCTATCAAATGCAGCAATGGTACCGAGTAAGCTGAAGAGACATTTAGACACAAAACACCACGATTTAGCAAAGACACAGAATACTTCAAGTGACTAAAAGCACAAAATGTTAAACAGAACCAACAAATGATGTCATGTGTGCGTGTGTCTGAGAAAGCTCAGGAGACAAGCTTCTTAGTAGCAGAGCTAATCGCCAAATCAAAGACGCCCCATATGTCACGGGGCAAGGTGCTTTCCCATGTCTATGAGCTTAAACTCAGGCAGTTTTCAACTGAGCACGACATACCCCACAAAGAACAGATCAACGACGACTCATGGTGGGCTAAGATTGCATCCCTCGCAGACATTTTTAGTCACTTAAATGAGCTTAACACAAAGTTGCAAGGAAAGAATGAAAATATTTTAACAGCAACAGACAAACTTAACGCTTTCAAGGCCAAACTCAAGCTGTGGCAAAAAATACTGAAAAATAAAAAAATTCCTTAAACAGCAGAGCACCCCGCTCGTAAGACACCAGTGTAGGATTTGAGGGTGAACCACACAAATGAATCTTCCAGATGATTCGTTCAAACATAATTACATGCAAAAACTCAACACTCCAGACTCCAGATCAACCCAGAGATTGTTTGATCCCTGAAACATTGACATAAGACAGACCTTCTTTTCCTACAAGCCCTTTGAATGACCTCTGAAACACAGGATTCAAATCTCTTAAAACCCACAGAGATTCAGACTTTACATATCAAAAATGCATCAGATCATTCCAAAACATTTCTAGATGGACTTGTAATCAAACATTGTTCAACTGCCTAATTCTGTATCATGTTTTCACCCTATACATGTGACTAGTTATGCTTAGATCCCTCACAATTCATGTAATCGTTCTAAGTTTTGAATGGTTGATTGAAAGAGTGTGTTGTTTACTATGTGCGTGATTGATTTCTAATAACTCAAAGGATGGCATGAATGAAATCTGTGTAAAATGTATCGTATTATCTTTAGAGAAATCACTCTAAACTGTACTCTCTGCTAAGAGGAAAGTTAAGAGACCACAGATAACATGTAATTTATGGTGAGAGGAGGAGAAAAGCCACCTCTGAAACAAAGACGATACCTAATTGGTTAGAACTCCTCAAAGAGGTTGGACAAACACCTCAGTTTATAAATTCAGGACACGAACAAAGAATCAGACAGATGAGAAGACAATGATGACAAAGATCAGATTTGGGTTAAGAACAAACAGCTTCATTCAAGCCATCTAACTACTCTCGTCTCACTTACTTTTCTTTCTTTTACTTAGTTTCCTTTCTTTTCCATGAGAGTCTCATGTTCTAAGTCAAGTTTTGCCTCAAAGTTTAATCAACAGCTCTACAGTCTTTGCCGCCTCAAAACGTCAGACTTCAGCCACGAGGGAGACTCCATTCATCCTCCAGCACACCAGAACATGATTGGCTTCCCACGACATCAATCCGGACCCGAAAAGACCTGCAGCGAATCAAAGAACCCAAGAAACACCCTTCTCCAAGCCAAAGACACCGACAGGGAATCCCCATTAAAGACACAAACGTTGAACGCAAGTGTACGTCCAGATTCTAGCTGAACTGGTGCATTGATATAAAGCCTAATAACCCTCCTAAGAAGTGATAGAAGGGTTACATTAATGATTTCGTTCAGATCAGGTCTTATGAAGTGCATATATTGCATATATATATATATATATACACTACCAGTCATAAGTTCGGAAACATTACTATTTTTAATGTTTTTGAACGAAGTCTCTTATGCTCATTAAGGCTGCATTTATTACATAATAAATACAGAAAAAAAAATATATATATATTGTGATATATTATTACAATTTAAAATTATGGTTGTCTATTTTAATATACTTTAAAATATAATTTATTTCTGTGATCAAAGCTGAATTGTCAGCATCATTACTCCAGTCTTCAGTGTCACATGATCCTTCAGAAATCATTGTAATATGATGATTTATTATCAATGTTGGAAACAGTTGTGCTGCTTAATATTATTTTATAACCTGTGACACTTTTTCAGGATTCTTTGATGAATAATTTGGACATTTTCACTTACGGGTGTACTCACTTTTGTAGCCAGCGGTTTAGACATTAATGGCTGTGTGTCGAGTTATTTTGGGGGGACAGCAAATTTACACTGTTATACAAGCTGTACACTCACTACTTTACATTGATGCAAAGTGTCATTTCTTCAGTGTTGTCATATGAAAAGATATAATAAAATATTTACAAAAATGTGAGGGGTGCACTCACTTCTGTGAGATATTGTATATATGTTTTTTTATATATTATTTCTCTAGTTTCATGATTGATTTAATTAATGATGGAGTTGAAACATTATTGAAAAAAGAAACAAATTCAGCCACTGACACAACCTTTTGTGTAAATGTTGAGACACACTTATACATCAACACTCATCATACAAACCTCAACTGTGGTGACAATCAGAAATATTCAGAAATAAATAGCAAAAGAATTCAGCTGCATCATTTATTTGTGCCACAATGCATGCTGGGAATCTGAATGTGTTTTGTGTGCTGATATGAAGCATGTCACCATTGTTGAGATTCATATGCTGATTGTTGATATCTGTGAGTGTATACTGTAAATAGCAGGACATTTTCCCCCCAGAATTATCCTAAAACAAGAGAAAAACTAAACGCTTGTTTACAAAGGAATGCCAGCTTATGAAGATTAGACACAACAGCACAAACACCAGAAATCATATAGTTGGATGCCCAACATTGGTTTAAACATGATCTGACAAAACTTGCATGACAGCAAAAACACAACAAAGTGAAAGAGTATCACATCGTCTATTGGTTGACTTATTGTGGAGATCTTTGTAAAGGGTGAGGGTTGATTTAACTTATGTACAAGATGGTTAAATGAAGATATTATAAAAGGGTTGTAGCCTTTATCTTCAAGACACACTGGCTGAATTTCTGGCCTCAGTGAATAAATCATTATTTTTATCCTCAGTTTAAACTGAGCATCTGCTCTTTTCTCCCTAAAACAAAACCAAATGTAGGAGCAAGTTTTGCCTTTAACAAATGCAGCTAATCAAGTGCAGAACTACAGATCTGTAATACCTTGAAACTTATGACAATTGTTTTAATGACATATTTAGGCCATTGGTCTTCTAACATTTATGATTGCTATTTAAGCTAATTAAAACACAAGACTTACATTTAAATGTAAATCATCGACCACCACTGAAGCACAACCTGTAGTTTTCTTTGAAAGAATCCAGTCGTCACCGGTGTGCAGTGAATCTTGGGATAGGCTGGGCTGTGAAGGATCCACTCGTTCTGTCCTTCACGGCCCGGGGAAAGAAGGACGCATTTATAGGCCGTATTCAAAGAAGCCTTTGAAATAGGAAAGCCTTCGTCACGCCGCTGTGACGCATTCGTTCTTTAAATACAACCTTCGAAGGATGCAGTATCTGAATTAATACACAGCTTATGTATCCTCAAAATGTTTGAAATATGATTTAAACCATGTTGGATTTTGTGATATAATGATGTTCTGATGTTGGGAAACAGTCAAGAGATCAGATTGCTGGTTGTACGTGAGTTTATTTGAGCTGCTGTTGTTGACACGTTCTTTTATGTTTAGCACAAAAGAATTAGATATTTTATACCCAACCTTCACTCCTTCATGAATAAACAATATTTCATTTATCTGAGGCACATAATGTTGGTGCTCATTGATTCACATTCATCCAGTCATTTCTAATATAAAGTCATGATTAACACATGAAACTCAATATAAGAGAGAGAAGTAGCCACAACAGCATACAGAGATCCTTAAAACACAAATGAGGAATTAAAAAACTCACACCATCTTCAGTTACATGAATTATATCATGATAGAATAGAAAGAAAACAGTATAAACATACAGTATAATGATGAGTATATGATGCCCTTTGACCCCTCACAAAATTCGATTAACTCTGAAGTTAGTAAATAACACAAAACGAGACAGAAAGAGTTTGTGAAAGCAAACAGCAGTTCTGGACGTCGAGGCTCTTAACAATTAACAACTGAACAACAAACGTCGATATTTGAAACTGTTTATTTAGACTTACATGATACCCTACTGTGTAAGTCTCTTTTATTTTATTGTATAACCATACAGACACAGGTTCATGGGTTCACAGAGATCATAGTGGCAAACCATTAAAATTTTTAAATGTTTCAAAAAAGCCTTGTTTACTGAAATCACGTGACTTTAGCAGTTTGATACACGTGATGAATGATTCACAACAAACCAAGTGATGAATGAAACTGAAGTTAAAGGAAGTGAACACACAAGCATTTGTTATCTTACATGAAATGTATGTGTATCCATTCACTCTTCATATCTGCTGCAGATGAAGTTGAGTTTGTGAGTCTCAGGACGGCTGATCCAGTGCTGATCTCCTCCAGACTGAACTGCTCCAGATCTCACTGTACGCTCACACTCTTCCTCTCCTGTGCCGTTCCCTGGAGCCCAGTTCTGATAGCACACGGTCTGTCCGCTCACCCAGAACCAGAGGCCCACAGTGCAGGAGTGACGTAAACCCAACCACACCTCCTCAGTAGACGCCTGTTTAACCACATTCATCACCTCACGCTGAATCTCTTCTGAATGAACCGAGACCAGATCCGTATGATTCTGTCTGCAGTATCTCAGAGCTTCAGACCACGTCAGCTTCTCTTTGATCAGAATCAGTTTATCTGGACACAAAACAAACCACAAGCAGAAACTAGAGAGAGACTGATCAAAAACAACATGCAGAACAAACACTGTGGAGGAATTTGTCATGTCAGACATGTAGTGTGAACTTTAAGATATCTGGAGGTGATGGATGGATTGTGTGTGTTTTGTGAGGATCTGCTCACCTTCATGACACACAAAAGGATATTGTTTGTTGCAAGGGTCGTCATTCCATTTTCCCTGAGCGTTCGGATAAATCTCTGCACAGTTTTCATTTCCTCCAGCATTATTAGGTTCACCAGTATTCCAGTATCTGAATGAGGAGTTACTCTGATCTGACCACTGCCATGAGTCATTGAACAGACCGATCCAGACATCACCAGATATGTGACTATCATTGATGAACTTCTGAAGCTGTTGATTCTCATTCTGGTTCCTCACACTGACCAGATCAATGTGATTCTGTCTGCAGTAACTCTGAGCGTCTCTCCACTTCATCGTCTGATTGACAAAGACGAGTCCTGTGTTCACTTTAAGAAAAACAAATGGAAACAGATTCATGAATCAGTTTGTTCATTATTCTTATGCTGCTTTATGGTTTGGATGTGAATAAGAGCAGCAGTGGAAACATCAGAAACACGTGTCATTCAAAGACTGTTTCTACAGCTGATGATATATTAAATATTCACAATATATTCATGATGATTTTGCTGATAAAACATTAAGTATCATTTGTGATCATTTTATTGAAACTTTATATTTCTTCATTATGTTTCCTTAAACATTTTAATACTTGATTCAGACACAAAGATCTGAATGAGAGAAACATCAAACAGATGAAGATGTTTCACTGCAGCTGAATATATTTGTGAACTAGTCCTTAGAAATATGTCAGTAAAAAGTTCAAAATGTTGGATTGTACACTATTAATATAGACAAATGAATATTGTTGCAATATTAATATTAATGTTAGTGTTTGTCTTGTTTCTAGTCTGATTGATTTTAAGTTGTAATGGACAATGTGAGTTCATTTAAAGTTCATCTAAGAATGACGTTTTTACAGGTTTGTGTTGAGATCCTGAAAGATGAATGAATAAATCAATCCCTTATGGAAATAAAATATATTTCCATATATTTATGATCAACATATTAAATGGTTTAAATATATTGAAAAATATACAGAATACTATATTGTGGTAATATATTACAATATATTGAATAATACATAAGGAACTGTCGGTTTTCATGAATTGTTATATTTCAGTTTATTCTTTTCATAATGGAAATCTCACAGCTCAAGACGTTCAGATGGTTTATCACATACTCTGTAACTAATGATCACAAATTCATGTCTAAAATGTTTTATTAGTTTCAAACCACTACTTAAAAAAAGTTACTTTTGAGAATTACAATAAAAAAAAAACATTTATTATTATTGCTTGTTTATTTATTTATTTTAAAAAAGTGAACACAATAAAATCACACTGACGTGTATTAAGACAATAATTGAAGTTTTGTTCATAAATATCAAGATGTGACAGGTTGTCTGTTGCATATTTTTTTAATAATTTTATAATTTTATCCATTCATTAATTCCATTTATGTTAGTCAAAACAATGGTTTGATATTTTTGCATTTTATGTAATTTTGCTGTAAATTCTCTACACTCTCTAATGGCAGATTCCCAGTTATCCCAAATGACAACAAAAGATCAACATGTGAGTGAATCAGAAATTGACTTGAGTTGAAAGTGTGAAAAATATCCACAGTCTCTTTATGACCACATTAAAAGTAGAAGCATTTATTATTGCACTGCAATTTTGTACAATATATAGTGCATCTTTCTATAAATAATGTTTATTGTCATTGTAGGGAGCTGAACTTACTGTTGTTAGATGAACTACAGATGAAAGTCAGGCTGTTACCACATGGGAAATCATGCCATTGTCCATTTCTCATCACAGCACACTCATCTCCGCCATCAGGTTGTCCAGGAGCCCAGTTCAGATAGAGCGCAGGATCACCTGAAGACCACTGCCATTTATTAACACCCGTCTTCTGCAGCCCAATCCAGACATGTCCATCAATCACACTCTTGTTCAGCTCGATCATGTCGTTCATGTTGTCAACGGTGGCCAGATCTGTGTATTTCTCTCTGCAGTATCTCTGAGCTTCAGTCCAGGTCTTCGTCACGTTTATAAAGTGATACTGACGCTGAACACATTCAGATACGGAGCAGAGAGCTGTGAAAGAGAGGATTTGATTTAATGCTTTTCATAACAGAGTCAAACCTGATGAAACTATAAACCATAAATACAACAACAAACACACTCACCAATGAGAAGAAGAATGAAATATAGAGTTTGCTCCATTTCTGAGGAAGAAACACATTGAAAAACTCAGATAATCCCATATTCATCTTGAAATAAAACATGATCATGTAATTTAAAAAATAGCAGAACAACACAATTCACAATCATTCAGACAATATTAACATCTCAAAGTCTAGTTGTGTTTGAAGAATGAACATGTGAGTTGTTCTTACTTTAGAGGTCGTGTGTTTCTGTCCTGAGTCTGATGTTTCTGTCTGCAGCTTTAAACAGTGTGATCATTATATCTGCTCTCATCCCTCATTCATCATCACATCATTTGTTTATTGCCCTGAAAACCCCTATTTCATATTCACTTCCCCTATATTTGTGTATCTGTCCAACTCTTTCTCTTTATTTGCATCTTGACGTCTGTGTCAGTCAGTGTCAGTCTATATGAATATGGACCTTAATTAAAATATCATGTATGTTTGTGTTTCTCACTTTTTATCTGGTGCTGGTGACAAAGAGGGAGAAACGTTTTTCTGCTCTCATGGTCTTTCTTCTTTTCCCTCTTCTGAGAGCAGAGACCCCTGGTGTTGAGGAGGAGACATTCACAACAGAGACGAGATAAAGACATTAAAGTGCTCATATCGTGCTTTCATTCCCCTGAAGTTCATTTATAATGTTAGTAAAGGTTGTTGGACTCTCATTATCCCACTGAAATAATAACATCATCTTCTGCTGCTGCTGTTTCAGTCTTATTTCCTCTAAATACTTGATTGTGATTGGCTGGAATGCAGATATAAAACATTGTTAATATTTTTTATTTTTAGAATGATTTTTTTCATGAGAATTACATTTATTTTAATTATTTTGAGTTGTTTCATATTCCTGCTGTTTACCTTTTTTCATGTTTATTACATATGAACACATTTGCACGTAAACACATCCTCATCACTCATTTTCTTATCTCCACATCACATGCAGACGTTCAGTCTGGACAATATTTACATCTCTGACGTGAAACAGGATAAACAGTGAGTGTTTTTGTTCTAGTCATATTTCATACTTCATCCAGTCTTATTCATCTATTAGTTTTATTGCAGTGTAAGACTGAAAATATCTAAAGGATATTTTAAAATGAACGAAGACATTTGCTTTACTGTTTCAACCCCCTCTCTCTTGCTACAAGGGCCATTTGAAAGGCTCAAAGGTGTTGATAGTGATCAAGCCCTGTAGGCCAAAATGTATATACAATATATAATGTATGAACTGTCACAACTTTAGCACAGTGAGGGAAGTTTTAATTTCCTGATTGGTCAGTTTGAATGTCTTATATTTGGTTTCAGTCACATGGTCAAGGAAGGGATAAAAGAAGATTGTAACTGTTGCTCTGAGGCTTTTTTATTCTCTGCTTCTTTTCTTGGGCTCTCTCTCTCTCTCTCTCTCTCTCACTCACTCTCTCTCTCTCTCTCTCTCTCTCTCTCCTCTCTCTCTCTCTCTCTCTCTTTCCTTCCGGTTTGAAGTGGGAGAGGTGTCACGGTGAGGGGGAAAGTTTATGGACTTTTCTTTTTTCTTTCTTTCTTATTTTTGAACACAATTGAGATCTAAAAGCTATCATTAAATATAAATATCATTAAACAGTTGAGGACGTGTTGCTGGATGTTGCTGAGCAAGTGGGACATGAAAACATAATTTCAGCATCCCGGATGAATAAGGCCGTGGTGGTTTTTTTTGAAGGAGGAACAAATGGTGAATCGGTTGGTAGAGAGCGGCATTGTGGTAAGTGGAGCTTTTGTTATTGTTCAACCTTTAGTATCTCCAACTGTAAAGGTAATAATTTCAAATGTGCCGCCATTCATTCCTGATGAAGATATACAGCGTGAGCTATCTAGGTATGGAAAATTTGCGAGTGGAATTAAGATGGTGCCGCTTGGATGTAAACATGAGTCTTTGAAGCACGTGTTGTCCTTCAGACGGCAGGTGTTTATGTTTTTGAACGCTCCAACTTTAAACGTGTCCTTTCGTTGCGTGTACGAAGGAAAATCGTACGCAAACACTGGGGAATTGCGCTGTTTTGAATGCAGTTCTGTAGGACATGTAAGATTGTCTTGCCCACATAGGGAAGAAGTTGTAAATGAGACCGGTCAGAGTAAGGATTTGAATGGTAGTGTGGAGGAAATTATCGTGAAAGAAGGAGTGGAAACTGAGGATCAAAATAAGGAGAATGAAAAGGATCAAGGTAGTGTCGGTATTGAGGGTGAGACTAATGGTACTGAAGTGTCGAAGGTAGTAGAGGATATTAATGGTGAGATACAGGTGGTTGAAGAGAAGGTGAGGACAGAAACTAAGAAAAAAGAGCAAAAAGAAAAGGTGGAAAGTGGTGAAGAAGTGATGTTAGTTGATGGAGATCAGTCAAGTGGTGCAGGGATAGTGATTTTGGAGGATAATCAATCTGGAGAAATGGTGGATAAGGGAAGAAGGGAGGAAAGTGAGGATGATGCATTGTCAGATATATTAGATGTGTCAAATTTATCTCAGGTGGGATGTGAACAGGTTTATTCTTTGGAAGAAATAGATGTTTTTTTGGATGAAACTTTTGGGAAAGTAGCAGAAGTGAAGGATTACTCCGCTGATACTAAGAAATTTGAATGTTCTGTTTTATACTGGATGAAAAGAGTAGGAGAAGATAAACTAAGTAAGAGGAAGAGGTTCCGTTTGAAAAAGTTTGTCACGAAAATAAGAAAGGGGAAAACCCCAAAGAAAAGGAAGTTTAACTAAACTAGATAATGATGTGTAATTCACTAAGGGTGTCTCTATTTCTTCTTCTATTTCTGTCTTTCTTTTCCCTCTTTTGGAATATTTTTATGGAGGTTGTAAGAGTAGGATCCTTAAACATAAATGGGGGAAGAGATAGGGTTAAAAGAGCAATGATTTCTGAATTTATTAAATTAAATGATGTTAAAATAATTTTCTTACAAGAAGCACATTCTGATAGAAATAATGAAGTGGAGTGGTGTAGATGGTGGGAAGGGGAGTGTAAATTAAGCCATGGAACAAATTTTAGTATGGGTGTTGCAATTCTCTTCTCGAAATCTTTGGCTTTAAAAATTGTGACAACAATAGAGATAGAAAAAGGTAGAGTTTTATTAGTTATAGCAGAAATTAAAAGTGTTACATTTCTTTTCATTAATGTATACGCTCCGAATATAGGATTACATCGTGAAATAACATTCCAGAAGTTAAATGATGCAATAAAGCAATATGATGATGGTAATTATTGTGTTGTAGTAGGAGGTGATTGGAATTGCACAACTAATTTTATACTAGATAGGAATGGTGAGGAGCCTCACTCAAAATCTAGTAAGTTATTATGGTAACACTTTATTTTAGGGTTCTTTAACTACTTGCTTATTAGCATGCATATTACTAGAATATTGGCTGTTTATTAGTAATTATTAACCATATATTAATGCCTTATTCTGCATGACCTTATTCTACAGTCTTAATCCTACCCAATACCTAAACCTAACAACTAACTTACTAACTATTAATAAGCAGTAAATTAGGAATTTATTGAGGAAAAAGTCGTAGTTAATAGTGAATACATGTTCCCTATACTAAAGTGTTACCGTTATTATTTGATGTCACAAAAAAATTTAATTTAGAGGATGTGTGGAGAAGTAGGAATAAGTTTGTAAAGCAATATACCTGGATAAAGATATTAGATTCTGTTATGACAGGAGCAAGATTGGACAGGTTGTATATAAGTAAATCAGAAATGAATAGAGTTGTTAATACTTATATCTTACCGAATGGCTTTTCAGACCATCATATGGTGACTTTAGATTATAATATTGTAAAAGGGTCAAGATCTACATTTTATTGGCATTTCAATGTAAAGTTGTTGCAAGACAAGGATTTTTTTGAGAGATTTTTTTTTTTTTTTTTTTGGGGAAATTTGGAGACAGAGAAAAATTAATTTTGAAAATCTGACTCAATGGTGGGAAGTGGGAAAAGCACAGATCAAAGTTTTTTGCCAACAATTTTCTTATAATGTTACTGCTGTAGTGAAGAGAACGGTGAACAATTTAGAGATTGAGATTAATGAAATGAAAAAAAGAATGACTGATGTTGATAACAATGGTTCAATGAATATTGTAAAAAAGAAAAAATGGAGCTGAAGTCATTGTTGGAACAAACAATGACTTCGCTCGCGCTCTCTCTCTCTCTCTCTCTCTCTCTCTCTCTCTCTCTCTCTCTCTCCCTCTCTCCCTCACTCTCTCACTCTCTCTCAATCTCTCAGATAACTTTTTACATACATGCTGGGTACGATTAATGGTATATGATTTTATCATCTCATACATCTCTTTTGTAATTATTTTAAGTGTAACCATAATCAGATATTGTCATTAAACTCTTTCTATTACAAATGATGTGCTAACTAGTTTTGATTTGGTATTAACTTTGAAGTGCTACCTATTGCAATGCAATATTGTCACACTATAGCAACGCTCTCCCACATATTTTGCTATTGAAACTGCGTTTATTTCCGTCGTTGCTATAAGTAGCAGTGGGTGGTAATAGACAAGAAATGTACAGTTTTCTACCATCTTGCTGATAACGTTTCTTTAGTCGCTCGGCAACCCTACAGTCTGAACCCTTGTAGGAGGTCCACCCTTACAGCAGCTACAGGAATGTTGCGTCCTTCGAAGTCCATGAAGGTCGAAGTGAGAGTTGTTAAATGAGGAGACAGGGGTCACTGAAGGTCAGAGTAATGGGCGTCCCGAAAGGTAAACTGCTACAACAGAAACTAACTCTAACCCTACCCCACACCCTGGTGACAGTTTTAGTGACCAATGATGAAGACCTTGAGAAAAGCCACCTGTGAAACAAAGACGATACCTAATTGGTTAGAACTCCTCAAAGAGGTTGGACAAACACCTCAGTTTATAAATTCAGGACACGAACAAAGAATCAGACAGATGAGAAGACAATGATGACAAAGATCAGATTTGGGTTTAGAACAAACAGCTTCATTCAAGCCATCTAACTACTCTCGTCTCACTTACTTTTCTTTCTTTTACTTAGCTTCCTTTCTTTTCCATGAGAGTCTCATGTTCTAAGTCAAGTTTTGCCTCAAAGTTTAATCAACGGCTCTACAGTCTTTGCCGCCTCAAAACGTCAGACTTCAGCCACGAGGGAGACTCCATTCATCCTCCAGCACACCAGAACATGATTGGCTTCCCACGACATCAATCCAGACCCAAAAAGACCTGCAGCGAATCAAAGAACCCAAGAAACACCCTTCTCCAAGCCAAAGACACCGACAGGGAATCCCCATTAAAGACACAAACGTTGAACGCAAGTGTACGTCCAGATTCTAGCTGAACTGGTGCATTGATATAAAGCCTAATAACCCTCCTAAGAAGTGATAGAAGGGTTACATTAATGATTTCGTTCAGATCAGGTCTTATGAAGTGCATATATTGCATATATATATATATATATATATACACTACCAGTCATAAGTTTGGAAACATTACTATTTTTAATGTTTTTGAACGAAGTCTCTTATGCTCATTAAGGCTGCATTTATTACATAATAAATACAGAAAAAAAAATATATATATATTGTGAAATATTATTACAATTTGAAATTATGGTTTTCTATTTTAATATACTTTAAAATATAATTTATTTCTGTGATCAAAGCTGAATTTTCAGCATCATTACTCCAGTCTTCAGTGTCACATGATCCTTCAGAAATCATTGTAATATGATGATTTATTATCAATGTTGGAAACAGTTGTGCTGCTTAATATTATTTTATAACCTGTGATACTTTTTCAGGATTCTTTGATGAATAATTTGGACATATTCACTTAGGAGTGTATGTAGCCAGTTGACTAAAACATCTGTTTAATTTGATATATTTTTTTTATCTCCAAGGAGAAATGTTCTGTAAATTTAGTTAACTTCAGCAAAACTTGTATTAAATTAATTTTTATTAAGTTCTATTTTCAATGGTTCCGATCGGGAGTTTCTATCAATTGTTGTAGGTGGGGCCTTAATTAGTGAAACACCGAAGGGAAATGTATCGCTTCTCCTTTAAGTGTTCGCGCTCAGACGCACAGTGTATGGGAACGGAGAAGCAGAGGTAGTTTTTCTCTCTCATATATCTTGCATTGACTGTCTCTTTATAATGTAATCGCTACGTTTATGATGTTAAAACACTGTTAAGGGTTTCTGTCATAACTTGTATCCATGTGATTAGCGTATTTTCCTTGAAAGTGATACTTTTAACCGTGTTAAATTTACTGTTTCGGTTGCACGTGTATCTTTCCATGCAGGAATGAGAGAGTAGGCCTTTTGATGTCTGTGTATACTAATATTGCCTCACGCTACTCTGTTTAAGGTATGTTGTTTCAATCTGTGATCATTAATTTAAATGTTTATTTTGTAATTTGAATTTATTTGCGAATTAATTTGGAATGCATGTGTACTTAAGTATGTACTAGGCAATCTCTATACTAATTGCCTTGTGGTATAATCTCATGCAGTGATACAGTGTGTTTGTACCAAAAGAAGAACTTTATTGTACACAGTGATTTAACAACCAGGGTTTAATGCAATTTAGAGTTTATAGTACACGTTACATGCATTCCTGTGGGTTAATAGCATATTTGAATGTTAACTTTTACAAATGTAATGTATTTACTATTACGATTTTATTTGCGTTTTCATGTTATGTGAGATAATTAAGCACTACATTTACTCATGTTAAATATTTCTATATGTAACATCCTTTAAGTGTTCGCGCTCAGACGCACAGTGTATGGGAACGGAGAAGCAGAGGAATGAGAGAGTAGGCCTTTTGATGTCTGTGTATACTAATATTGCCTCACGCTACTCTGTTTAAGGAATAAATCCATCTGCATCCATCATCCCATTTGTGGTGTGGTTGTGTTTCTGTGGTGTCTGGAGGTTACCACTTGAAGTCTGCTACATGTACTCACTTTTGTGGCCAGCGGTTTAGACATTAATGGCTGTGTGTTGAGTTATTTTGGGGGGACAGCAAATTTACACTGTTATACAAGCTGTACACTCACTACTTTACATTGTAGCAAAGTGTCATTTCTTCAGTGTTGTCACATGAAAAGATATAATAAAATATTTACAAAAATGTGAGGGGTGCACTCACTTCTGTGAGATATTGTATATATGTTTTTTTATATATTATTTCTCTAGTTTCATGATTGATTTAATTAATGATGGAGTTGAAACATTATTGAAAAAAGAAATAAATTCAGCCACTGACACAACCTTTTGTGTAAATGTTGAGACACACTTATACATCAACACTCATCATACAAACCTCAACTGTGGTGACAATCAGAAATATTCAGAAATAAATAGCAAAAGAATTCAGCTGCATCATTTATTTGTGCCACAATGCATGCTGGGAATCTGAATGTGTTTTGTGTGCTGGTATGAAGCATGTCACCATTGTTGAGATTCATATGCTGATTGTTGATATCTGTGAGTGTATACTGTAAATAGCAGACCATTTTCCCCCCAGAATTATCCTAAAACAAGAGAAAAACTAAACGCTTGTTTACAAAGGAATGCCAGCTTATGAAGATTAGACACAACAGCACAAACACCAGAAATCATATAGTTGGATGCCCAACATTGGTTTAAAGATGATCTGACAAAACTTGCATGACAGCAAAAACACAACAAAGTGAAAGAGTATCACATCGTCTATTGGTTGACTTATTGTGGAGATCTTTGTAAAGGGTGAGGGTTAATTTAACTTATGTACAAGATGGTTAAATGAAGATATTATAAAAGGATTGTAGCCTTTATCTTCAAGACACACTGGCTGAATTTCTGGCCTCAGTGAATAAATCATTATTTTTATCCTCAGTTTAAACTGAGAATCTGTTCTTTTCTCCCTAAAACAAAACCAAATGTTAGAGCAAGTTTTGCCTTTAACAAATGCAGCTAATCAAGTGCAGAGCTACAGATCTGTAATACCTTGAAACTTATGACAATTGTTTTAATGACACATTTAGGCCATTGGTCTTCTAACATTTATGGCTAGCTATTTAAACTAATTAAAACACAAGACTTACATTTAAATGTAAATCATCGACCACCACTGAAGCACAACCTGTAGTTTTCTTTGAAAGAATCCAGTCGTCACCGGTGTGCAGTGAATCTTGGGATAGGCTGGGCTGTGAAGGATCCACTCGTTCTGTCCTTCACGACCCGGGGAAAGAAGGACGCATTTATAGGCCGTATTCGAAGAAGCCTTTGAAATAGGAAAGCCTTCGTCACGCCGCTGTGACGCATTCGTTCTTTGAATACAACCTTCGAAGGATGCAGTATCTGAATTGAGACACAGCTTATGTATCCTCAAAATGTTTGAAATATGATTTAAACCATGTTGGATTTTGTGATATAATGATCTTCTGATGTTGGGAAACAGTCAAGAGATCAGATTGCTGGTTGTACATGAGTTTATTTGAGCTGCTGTTGTTGACACGTTCTTTTATGTTTAGCACAAAAGAATTAGATATTTTATACCCAACCTTCACTCCTTCATGAATAAACAATATTTTATTTAGCTGAGGCACATAATGTTGGTGCTCATTGATTCACATTCATCCAGTCATTTCTAATATAAAGTCATGATTAACACATGAAACTCAATATAAGAGAGAGAAGTAGCCACAACAGCATACAGAGATCCTTAAAACACAAATGAGGAATTTAAAAAACTCACACCATCTTCAGTTACATGAATTATATCATGATAGAATAGAAAGAAAACAGTATAAACATACAGTATAATGATGAGTATATGATGCCCTTTGACCCCTCACAAAATTCAGGTAACTCTGAAGTTAGTAAATAACACAAAACGAGACAGAAAGAGTTTGTGAAAGCAAACAGTGGACATCGAGGCTCTTAACAATTAAAGCGGTCATGAACTGCGTTGTTTTATTGTTTTATAATGTTTCCTGGGGTGCACTTATAATGTTAGTATGCTTTTTACATACAAAATTGTCATAATTTAGAAATAAAAGGCATTTTTTCTACCCTGATTTTAGCCTCTGATTTGAACGCTCTGTTTTAAGGGGCGTGTCTGTGTGAGACTTCAGTGTAAACGCCCACTGCTGTGATTGGCTGACATCTTTCCATTTGAATTAGCCGAGTATTACACTCTCGAAAACTTTTAGCACATTTTTACTGTAACAGCTCTCAAGGTTAACTAATCATGAAAAATGCTACATTACACTTAGATCTATGGCATTATATTTAGATCGTGGCATTATATTTAAATAGAGTACCTCAGGGATGACGTGTTTTTGTAGGCAAAACCGGAAGTGAGTTATGGGTTTTTTGAATGGGTTTTTGCTAAATCGCCTGAAATAAGGTCTGTGGTTAACAAAGCCTCTAAATAATTTCACGTTTTCATCTATGACATAAAACACACCAGTTGTGACACTTCTATAAAAGAGGAACCATTTTTCAATTAATGTTTTGATAATTATTTATTTGTTTATATTTTTGGTAAACTATGTGTATGTGAACTCTTTTTTGTGGGGGAATGGGAATGTGTTGGGGGAAGGAAGGACTCTTATTGTAAAAGGCCTCTGGGTAAGGAAGATAGGGGGCAGCCATTTTGAGGGAAGTTGTAGCTCATGGGGTGGCATGCTTGGAAGACAGGCCAAAAAGGGTGCTGGAAAATGGCAGGCTCTCACCTGTGCGAGTGCAATGGACTAAGTTTGATCGGGCACACTGACTGAAGGATTGCCTGATGATTTTTGAGGCCTTTTATCAGTGGACTTTCAACTATTCTCCTTCTGGGATCATTGGAGGATTATTTTTTCCTCTTCAGTGGTTTGCCTTAGGACTCCAGGAATCCCTGAGCAATTAATGTGGGTGAGACTGTTGGTTTTTTTTGGCTTTTTCTCTCCTACACATTTTACCTTTTTTTGCTGGGATTATCTTGTTTTTTTGGACTGCTTTTTTGGACTGTTTTTTTGGATTGTTCTTTTTGTTCTGAACTCTGGTATTTGGTTCTATGGGATTTTATAGGTCTCATTCAAGGAACCTTTTGACTCATGGACTTAATTCATTTCATTTTTTGAGTTATGAGGGTTGT
Organism: Ctenopharyngodon idella; assembly: GCF_019924925.1. Classification (NCBI taxonomy): domain Eukaryota; kingdom Metazoa; phylum Chordata; class Actinopteri; order Cypriniformes; family Xenocyprididae; genus Ctenopharyngodon; species Ctenopharyngodon idella. The sequence continues at coordinate 50,194,777 of NC_067226.1, forward strand.
ATGTGTTCTGAATGATGTTTGTTAATACATGCTTTGATCAGTGAGAGTCTTGCTTTATTAAATGGAGAACATTAAGGTATACAGACCAATACTAACCTAATAGAACCCCGTGGTAACAGTGAGACTTAAAGAAAGAAAAGTTTAATTTGTTACACAGTTATAACCTGCTTGTGATGTTTTAAACCTTTATTGTGTCTTAAAGATGGCGGTTGCTAACAAATTGCTGAAAGGGACTACTTCCTTTGGCGGGGACTTTAGACGTCATCATGACAAACAGGACATTTGGACAGCATTTCTCATGAAAAAGTGGATAAGTATTCATACACAGCGCAGATCATAATCAGCGAGCATGTTTTTAAATAAAGTTGTTTTTTAATAAAGTTTGAGGAAGCTTGGTGGTGGTGACGTTGATCTGCGACCATGGTGTGCTGTAGTCCGTTTATAGCCTACTGTTAGCTTTTTATACCTGACCACTTTATTTAGGCTTCAAAATGTATAAATGTTGTGTTAACTTGTAAAGATTATCTTGATAGACAAAACGTGTAAGTGTCATAACCCTTTGTTAAACACAGAGCTTATTTTTTGCGATTTTCCAAAAGTCTATGGGAAAAATGCATAGGCTTTCGATTGAGGGAACCCGTGCGCCGCTAACTTCCGGGTTGGCCTACAAAAACACGTCATCCCTGAGGTACTCTATAGTGGCATGAAAGGTTGCAGAGATGAACACTGTAGTCGATCACAGACATGTTGAGCTCAGGAAAGCAGTGATCTCATCATTGCAACTCAATTCTGTACACTAACAAATGCTTTCATCTTCACTAACATTGCAAACGCGATATAACTAAGAGATTCGTTGAATAAAACGGGAGTTTTTGCGCATGTCCAGAACTCGGTCACTGATAAACTCGCTCTGTTTGATTGACAGCTTCAGCGCGCGCTGCTCCAACGATTACAAAGGGAGCTTTCTTTGATCGCTTTCTTTATATAATTCAATCACCGTTTAATAACAGATTATTTTAATCCTACTAAGAGAAACAACGCAAGTTGACGTTTAGTCATGGGTTTGATTTACTGACACACAGACAAAGAACATCTGACTGTACATGAATCATTAATTTCAGATCAGGCATTAGATTTAACACAGTGACTTACATGTTGCATTACTGTCGAGTCCAGGCACTGCACAATATTTTGTAATCCTCAACGGCATGTTTATTGCTTGGTAGCTCGATCTGGTTTAGCACCACATAGGCCTATGTTACTATGTTACTTAATCTACCTATTCTGTTGCATGTCATGCGTGAATCGGTAGGCGGGGCTAAACAGGCAGTGATGAAGTAGGCGTTGATCTTCTTCTGCGAAGGCGGTGCTTGCTGCCCTTTGACGTCATAGATCCCCACTTTGAAAAACCTGTCGTTTGCTGGGTCTGGTGTCAATAAAAGCTTTTATTGGACTAACAAGGAAGTTTTCAGCTCTGAAATTTACAGGATATTCTTATAGTATGATGACCTCTAATATGTCAAAAGCTCAAGGAAGATTTGATTTCTCAGTTCATCACCCCTTTAACAACTGAACAACAAACGCCAATATTTGAAACTGTTTATTTAGACTTATTACATGGCTCTGTGGAATACTTGATTCTGATTGGTCAATGGCGCCATCCAGCGGTATGTTGTTCCCCGATAACAACCGCTGAAAACAGTTAACACAGGCTCATCCGGGTTACTGAAGTCTGCAGCGCTATGTGCTTGCTAGGAACGGTTTTTCCTCATGGAAGTTTTGCCTTTGGTGAGCTAATAAAATATTAAAAAGCAGTCAAATTTTGTAGTTATTTAATTATGTCATCCGGTATCGCGAACTCGCTCTCTCGTTTCATACAAACGCAGCTGCTGCCATTTTGCGACTATTGTTTTGTTCACTGTAATAGATTAAGATAACAAACAGGTAAGATTTTAAATCAGTTTAATCTCAGATCAATATCTTGTATATCTATTTCGTGTCTAATTATTTACTTATGTGGCAAGTAGCCGTGTAATAAGCGGGATAATGTACATCCATCCGGTTGTTATCTCAGAATAAACCCCGACAGGGTGATCAGGACCCCAACGTGAAGCGGATGTACATTATCCCTTACTTACATGATACCCTACTGTGTAAGTCTCTTATTTTATTGTGTATCATTATCTGAGAGACGTGATCGTCAGCGCTGTCAGACATTAGCAGCACACAGCTCAAGTTACTGCCAGAGGAATCATCAGACTCATTTAATTTTATTTTTTATAATATTTTGTTTATTTTTGCCACCCATTTTTGCTATCCAATCACTGCACTCAAACACAGAGGATATGACTCGTTTATGATGATCTAACCAGATATTTTTGAATAATCAAACTTCAATTTAATCTGATTATTGATGACTGCATCGTAAAGTGGATGAAAAAATGTGATCATTATTGTTTAATACAATAAGTTTCCCCAAACCTTTAATTAAATCTCCCCCAAACAGATTTGAGTAGTAATTAATATTGTAAGCTTTGTCTAATTGTCATGCTCTTTAATGTGATCTGTTGTTTATATTGTATTCTTGAGATCTGTAATAAAATAAGGTGATCAGACTCTGAAGTATTGCACATACACATACAGTATGACTTTCACCCTTTAAATCATGAACTATTCGTCAGAATATCATGACACCTTTTTCTGTGTTTCACAATACTCAATTAATGACTGTAAACTGAGGTTGGTGTCTTTAGAAGAAGTTTCTGTGCTGAATTTGACATAAATAAATCACAACAATCTCGTGCTATGAGCACAGCCATTGATTCAGGCGACAGCAGAAGTTCTTACGCTACTATTTGAAGCTTACGCTTTTCAATGAAAGTGTGATAAAGGCCTATTGAAAAGGTAATCTTCACACAGATCATAGCGGCAAAACATTAAAATTTCGAAATGTTTAAAAAAAGTAACTTATTCGCAACAAAAGATTCTCAAAGCTTTATGAAGCAGTGTTTTGAAAGAGACCATCACCCTCAGATACGACTGCCTACTGAGGGTGACAATATTAATTTACAACCAAGTGATGAATGAAACTGAAGTTAAAGGAAGTGAACACACAAGCATTTGTTATCTTACATGAAATGTATGTGTATCCATTCACTCTTCATATCTGCTGCAGATGAAGTTGAGTTTGTGAGTCTCAGGACGGCTGATCCAGCGCTGATCTCCTCCAGACTGAACTGCTCCAGATCTCACTGCAGACTCACAGTTCTCCACTGCTGTGCCGTTCCCTGGAGCCCAGTTCTGATAGCACACGGTCTGTCCGCTCACCCAGAACCAGAGGCCCACAGTGCAGGAGTGACGTAAACCCAACCACACCTCCTCAGTAGACGCCCGTTTAACCACATTCATCACACGACGCTGAATCTCTTCTGAATGAACCGAGACCAGATCCGTATGATTCTGTCTGCAGTATCTCAGAGCTTCAGACCACGTCAGATTCTCTTTGATCAGAATCAGTTTATCTGGACACAAAACAAACCACAAGCAGAAACTAGAGAGAGATTGATCAAAAACAACATGCAGAACAAACACTGTGGAGGAATTTGTCATGTCAGACATGTAGTGTGAACTTTAAGATATCTGGAGGTGATGGATGGATTGTGTGTGTTTTGTGAGGATCTGCTCACCTTCATGACACACAAAAGGATGTTGTTCGCTGCAAGGGGCGTCATTCCATTGTCCCTGAGCGTTCGGATAAATCTCTACACAGATTTCATTTCCAGCATTATTAGGTTCACCAGGATACCAGTATCTGAATGAGGAGTTACTCTGATCTGACCACTGCCATGAGTCTCTGACTCTGAACAGACCGATCCAGACATCACCAGATATGAGACTATCATTGATGAACTTCTGAAGCTGTTGACTCTCATTCTGGTTCCTCACACTGACCAGATCAGTGTGATTCTGTCTGCAGTAACTCTGAGCGTCTCTCCAATTCTTCATCTGATTGACAAAGACGAGTCCTGTGTTCACTTTCAGAAAAACAAATGGAAACAGATTCATGAATCAGTTTGTTCATTATTCTTATGCTGCTTTATGGTTTGGATGTGAATAAGAGCAGCAGTGGAAACATCAGAAACACGTGTCATTCAAAGACTGTTTCTACAGCTGATGATATATTAAATATTCACAATATATTCATGATGATTTTGCTGATAAAACATTAAGTATAATTTGTGATCATTTTATTGAAACTTTATATTTCTTCATGATGTTTTGTTACACATTTCTCTAGAATACTTGATTCAGACACAAAGATCTGAATGAGAGAAACATCAAACAGATGAAGATGTTTCACTGCAGCTGAATATATTTGTTAACTAGTCCTTAGAAACATGTCAGTCAAAAGTTCATTCAAAATGTTGGATTGTACACTATTAATATATACAAATGAATATTGTTGCAATATTAATATTAATGTTAGTGTTTGTCTTGTTTCTAGTCTGATTGATTTTAAGTTGTAATGGACAATGTGAGTTCATTTAAAGTTCATCTAAGAATGACGTTTTTACAGGTTTGTGTTGAGATCCTGAAAGGTGAATGAATCAAGCTCTCCCTTATGGAAATAAAATATATGCAATACAATCCATATATTTTTGATCAATATATTAAATGGTTTAAATATATTGAAAAATATACAGAATGATACATTGCGGTAATACATTACAATATATTAAATAATACATAAGGAATTGCCGCTTTTCATGAATTGTTATATTTCAGTTATTCTTTTCATAATGGAAATCTCACAGCTCAAGACGTTCAGATGGTTTATCACATACTCTGTAACTAATGATCTCAAATTCATGTCTAAAATGTTTTATTCGTTTCAAGCAACTACTGAAAAAAGGTTACTTTTGAGAATTACAATCTCCAAAATAAAAGTACTATTATTTATTTATTTACAGGATTTTTTATGAACAGGATAAAATCACACTGATGTGTATTAAGACAATAACTGAACTGAAGAGTTTTGTTCATAAATATTAAGATGTGACAGGTTGTCTGTTGCATATTGAAATTTTATCCATTGATTAATACCTTACAATTTATGTTAGTCAAAACAATGCTTTGATATTTTTGTATTCATTCTTTACAATATAAATTTTGCTGTAAATTCTCTACACTCTCTAATGGCAGATTCCCACAGTTATCCCAAGTGACAACAAAAGATCAACATGTGAGTGAATTAGAAATTGACTTTGAAAATTGAAAATGTGAAAATATCCACAGTCTCTTTATGACCACATTAAAAAGTAGAAGCATTTAGTATTGCATTGCAATTTGGTACAACATATGGTGCGTCTTTCTATAAATAATGTTTGTTGTCATTGTAGGGAGCTGAACTTACTGTTGTTAGATGAACTGCAGATGAAAGCCTTGCTGCTGCTACATGGGAAATCATGCCATTGTCCATTTCTCATCATAGCACAATAATCTCTGCCTTCAGGTTGTCCAGTTCTCCAGTTCAGATAGAGCGCAGGATCACCTGAAGACCACTGCCATTTATCAACACCCGTCTTCTGCAGCCCAATCCAGACATGTCCATCATTCACACTCTTGTTCACCTCGTTCATGTCGTTCATGTTGTCAACGGTGGCCAGATCTGTGTAATTCTCTCTGCAGTATCTCTGAGCTTCAGTCCAGGTCTTCAACACGTTTATAAAGTGATACTGACGCTGAACACATTCAGATACGGAGCAGAGAGCTGTGAAAGAGAGGGTTTGATTTAATGCTTTTCATAACAGAGTCGAAACTATAAACCATAAATAAAACAACAAACACACTCACCAATGAGAAGAAGAATGAAATATAGAGTTTGCTCCATTTCTGAGGAAGAAACACATTGAAAAACTCAGATAATCCCATATTCATCTTGGAGTAAAACATGATCATGTGATTTAAAAAATAGCAGAACAACACAATTCACAATCATTCAGACAATATTAACATCTCAAAGTCTAGTTGTGTTTGAAGAATGAACATGTGAGTTGTTCTTACTTTAGAGGTCGTGTGTTTCTGTCCTGAGTCTGATGTTTCTGTCTGCAGCTTTAAACAGTGTGATCATTATATCTGCTCTCATCCCTCATTCAGCACATCATTTGTTTATTACTCTGAAAACCCCTATTTCATATTCATTTCCTCTATATTTGTGTATCTGTCCAACTTTTTCCCTTTATTTGCATCTTGATGTCTGTGTCAGTCAGTGTCAGTCTATATGAATATGGACCTTAATTAAAATATCATGTATGTTTGTGTTTCTCACTTTTTATCTGGTGCTGGTGACAAAGAGGGAGAAACGTTTTTCTGCTCTCATGGTCTTTCTTCTTTTCCCTCTTCTGAGAGCAGAGACCCCTGGTGTTGAGGAGGAGACATTCACAACAGAGACGAGATAAAGACATTAAAGTGCTCATATCGTGCTTTCATTCCCCTGAAGTTCATTTATAATGTTAGTAAAGGTTGTTGGACTCTCATTATCCCACTGAAATAATAACATCATCTTCTGCTGCTGCTGTTTCAGTCTTATTTCCTCTAAATACTTGATTGTGATTGGCTGGAATGCAGATATAAAACATTGTTAATATTTTTTATTTTTAGAATGATTTTTTTTTCATGAGAATTACATTTATTTTAATTATTTTGAGTTGTTTCATATTCCTGCTGTTTACCTTTTTTTCATGTTTATAACATATGAACACATTTGCACGTAAACACATCCTCATCACTCATTTGATTATGTCCACATCACATTTAGACATTCAGGGTGGAGAATATTTACATCTCTGACGTGAAACAGGATAAACAGTGAGTGTTTTTGTTCTAGTCATATTTCATATTTCATCCAGTCTTATTCATCTATTAGTTTTATTGCAGCTACAGGAATGTTACACTATAACTGTGTTTCAAATCAGAGCTGCGTCCTTCGAAGTCCATGAAGGTCGAAGTGAGAGTTGTTAAATGAGGAGACAGGGGTCACTGCAGGTCAGAGTAATGGGCGTCCCGAAAGGTGAACTGCTACAACAGAAACTAACTCTAACCCTACCCCACACCCTGGTGACAGTTTTAGTGACCAATGATGAAGACCTTTCTCCACGCCCCCTACCATTTAAAGGTTAGTTTGATGTTCCTGAAACATTTGAACAGCTGCTGTTAACAAGCAGAATCACTGAAGTAAAAAGAGAAACAACAAGAACAGAAACTACAACTGACTTCAGCCACAGCCTCAGATGAAATCAACTGAAGATAAAAGAACATTAAATCTCTGAAGATCTCAGCAGAGGATTAAACAACTCCACAAACAGCAATACAGCTTCACCACCACCCATAAAAAATAAAATCAGGCAGTACAGTGAAAGCTACCTGGCTTACTGTTTTATACTGCTTACTGTACCACGATTTAGCCAGCAAAGACATAGAATACTTCAAGTCGCCAAATCAAAGATGCCCCATATGTCACGGGGCAAGGTGCTTTCCCATGTCTATGAACTTAAACTCAGGCAGTTTTCAACTGAGCACGACATACCCCACAAAGAACAGATCAACGACGACTCATGGTGGGCTAAGATTGCATACCTCGCAGACATTTTTACTCACTTAAATGAGCTTAACACAAAGTTGCAAGGATAGAACGAAAATATTTTAACAGCAACAGACAAACTTAACGCTTTCAAGGCCAAACTCAAGCTGTGGCAAAAAATACTGAAAAATAGAAACATCAACATGTTTCCTTAAACAGCAGAGCACCCCGCTCGTAAGACACCAGTGTAGGATTTGAGGGTGAACCACACAAATGAATCTTCCAGATGATTCGTTCAAACATAATTACATGCAAAAACTCAACACTCCAGACTCCAGATCAACCCAGAGATTGTTTGATCCCTGAAACATAGAAATAAGACAGACCTTCTTTTCCTACAAGCCCTTTGAATGACCTCTGAAACGCAGGATTCAAATCTCTTAAAACCCACAGAGATTCAGACTTTACATATCAAAAATGCATCAGATCGTTCCAAAACATTTCTAGATGGACTTGTAATCAAACATCGTTCAACTGCCTAATTCTGTATCATGTTTTCAACCTATACATGTGACTAGTTATGCTTAGATCCCTCACAATTCATGTAATCGTTCTAAGTTTTGAATGGTTGATTGAAAGAGTGTGTTGTTTACTATGTGCGTGATTGATTTCTAATAACTCAAAGGATGGCATGAATGAAATCTGTGTAAAATGTGTCGTATTATCTCTAGAGAAATCACTCTAAACTGTACTCTCTGCTAAGAGGAAAGTTAAGAGACCACAGATAACATGTAATTCATGGTGAGAGGAGGAGAAAAGCCACCTCTGAAACAAAGACGATACCTAATTGGTTAGAACTCCTCAAAGAGGTTGGACAAACACCTCAGTTTATAAATTCAGGACACGAACAAAGAATCAGACAGATGAGAAGACAATAATGACAAAGATCAGATTTGGGTTAAGAACAAACAGCTTCATTCAAGCCATCTAACTACTCTCGTCTCACTTACTTTTCTTTCTTTAACTTAGTTTCCTTTCTTTTCCATGAGAGCCTCATGTTCTAAGTCAAGTTTTGCCTCAAAGTTTAATCAACGGCTCTACAGTCTTTGCCCGCCTCAAAACGTCAGACTTCAGCCACGAGGGAGACTCCATTCATCCTCCAGCACACCAGAACATGATTGGCTTCCCACGACATCAATCCGGACCCGAAAAGACCTGCAGCGAATCAAAGAACCCAAGAAACACCCTTCTCCAAGCCAAAGACGCCGACAGGGAATCCCCATTAAAGACACAAACGTTGAACGCAAGTGTACGTCCAGATTCTAGCTGAACTGGTGCATTGATATAAAGCCTAATAACCCTCCTAAGAAGTGATAGAAGGGTTACATTAATGATTTCGTTCAGATCAGGTCTTTGGTAGTGTATATATACACTACCAGTCATAAGTTCGGAAACATTACTATTTTTAATGTTTTTGAACGAAGTCTCTTATGCTCATTAAGACTGCATTTATTACATAATAAATACAGAAAAAAATAATAATATTGTGAAATATTATTACAATTTAAAATTATGGTTTTCTATTTTAATATACTTTAAAATATAATTTATTTCTGTGATCAAAGCTGAATTTTCAGTATCATTACTCCAGTCTTCAGTGTCACATGGTCCTTCAGAAATCATTGTAATATGATGATTTATTATCAATGTTGGAAACAGTTGTGCTGCTTAATATTATTTTATAACCTGTGATACTGTCACAGACACGCCAGGCTCTTCACTCACCCAATCACGACGCACTCCTTCACCAGCGTTCTGATCACGCACACCTGACATTCATCACCACCCCTATCAGCAGCACTATAAGAGACACTCACAGCCACACAGTCATTGTCTGGTCTCGTTAACGCATACTACCCTAATGCTTACCTTACGATCAACTACTTACCTGTCTCCAGTGTGTTTCCTAGATCCTCCGTGTTCTCCTGTCTTCCGTGAGTGTCTCTGTATGTTTTCAGCTCCAAGGTCCATCCGCCACCCACGACTCCTAGAAGAAACCAAGTATCAGTATCTCTGTCATCGATCATCACGAACTTTATCTGGCTTCACTCACCTGCTCACTGCTCTGGTTGTCTCAATAAAACATCGTAAACCTTACCTGTGTCTCCGACCTCCTCTGTATGTAACAGATACCTTTTCAGGATTCTTTTATGAATAAAAAGTTAAAAAATATCAGTATTTATTTAAAATAGAAATCTTTTGTAACAATATACACTACCGTTCAAAAGTTTGGGGTCAGTAATTTTTTTTCTTTCTTTTTTTTGAAAGAAATTAATACTTTTATTCAGCACGGATGTGTTAAATTGATAAAAAGTGATAGTAAAGATTTATATTGTTAGAAAAGATTTATATTTTGAATAAATGCTGTTCTTTTTAACCTTTTATTCATCAATGAATCCTGAAAAAAGTATCACAGATTCCAAAAAAATATTACTGTTAATAAACTGTTTTCAACATTGATAATAACTGAGTATCAAATCATCATATTAGAATGATTTCTGAAGGACCATGTGACACTGAAGACTGGAGTAATGATGCTGAAAATTCAGCTTTGATCACAGGAATAAATTAGATTTTAAAGTATATTAAAATAGAAAACCATAATTTTAAATTGTAATAATATTTCACAATATTATTGTTTTTTTTTCTGTATTTATTATGAAATAAATGCAGCCTTAATGAGCATAAGAGACTTTGTTCAAAAATATTAAAAATAGTAATGTTTCCAAACTTTTGACCGGTAGTATATATATGTTTTTTAATATTTTTTCTCTAGTTTCATGATTGATTTAATTAATGATGGAGTTGAAACATTATTGAAAAAAGAAATAAACAAATTCAGCCACTGACACAACCTTTTGTGTAAATGTTGAGACACACTTATACATCAACAATCATCATACAAACCTCAACTGTGGTGACAATCAGAAATATTCAGAAATAAATAGCAAAAGAATTCAGAAACCAGTGGCGTGCAGTGGTGTTCTGAAATGAGGAGGCACATTTTTTATTTATTTATGAATCAATGTAAATTCATGTGCATTACTCTTAACGTTGAGTATATCATCAATGTAGACGATCACGGACTTGTGCAGGAACTCCCGGAGCACCTCGTGCATGAAATCCTGAAATACGGAGGGGGCGTTGACGAGTCCATACGGCATGACGCAGTACTCATAGTGTCCAGTAGGGGTCACAAAAGCCGTCTTCCATTCGTCCCCCTCATGTATTCGGATGAGGTTGTACGCGCTGCGGAGGTCCAACTTGGTGAACACACTACTTTACATTACATCAAAAAAGAAAAAAAAGAAACCAAATACAATTCTATTTTGTAATTTTACATTAACAATGTATTGTAATAAATGTTCTATTTATCAAAACCAAGTCAATCTCATCAAGTTAGTGTTTTAAGCATTTCTACATTCATTCCAAAATAATAACTAAAGGCTGTAACAATTTAAACAATAGATTTTATTTGTGTATTGATGTTTTTCTTTTTATTAGTCAACTTAGGCTATTTTGGATCATCAGTCATGCTCCGTAAACACCGTCTGTCACAGACACGAAGATGGATTTTTAATTTCACCAAGCTGATTGCACTAAAAACCCCCGCAGTCATCGTGTTTTCAGTCCATTTCAAGTTTGATTTTGACGTGACATAAAGCGGCGATATCTAACTGGGTGATCTGTTTACTGACTTTTCAATTAGTCTTCCCATTGACGCCATCATTTGTTCATTCAAACTGACAGGCAGAACGCGCACGTCAACAAGAGGCGGGATTTATCGCACAAACCAATCATATCCAATAATAACCAATTACATTCAATCATAGCGCGATGGAGACATTGCCTCCTCTCACATGACTTTCCCCCATTCATTCTCAATTAACCCCCACAAAACCCATGCTATAGGAGTCTGATGGTTTTCTATGAGAGCAAAGGGAGGCATGACTCCTGCAGTAACTTTACCTGCGGGTGTCGCTGTTGGGCAGTGTTCCTTAAGAAATACGAGTGACTTGTGTTCTTTTTAATGTCATAATTTGTAATATTTGTGTTGTTTTATATGTAATATGGATTAATTTCTCATCCTATTTTTTTTTTTTTTTTTTTTTTTTTTTTGAGGAGGTGCTGCCTCCCTTGCCTCCTCGGAGGAAACGCCCCTCCTTGAAACTTATTACAATTGTTTCAATGACATATTTAGGCCATTGGTCTTCTAACATTTATGGCTAACTATTTAAGCTAATTAAAACACACAACTTACATTTAAATGTAAATCATCGACCACCAAAGCACAACCTGTAGTTTTCTTTGAAAGAATCCAGTCGTCACCGGTGTGCAGTGAATCTTGGGATAGGCTGGGCTGTGAAGGATCCACTCGTTCTGTCCGTCACGGTCAGGGGAAAGAAGGACTTTTCATTTATAGGCCGTATTCGAAGAAGCCTTTGAAATAGGAAAGCCTTCGTCACGCCGCTGTGACGCATTCGTTCTTTGAATACAACCTTCGAAGGATGCAGTATCTGAATTGATACACAGCTTATGTATCCTCAAAATGTTTGAAATATGATTTAAACCATGTTGGATTTTGTGATATAATGATGTTCTGATGTTGGGAAACAGTCAAGAGATCAGATTGCTGGTTGTACATGAGTTTATTTGAGCTGCTGTTGTTGACACATTCTTTTATGTTTAGCACAAAAGAATTAGATATTTTATACCCAACCTTCACTCCTTCATGAATAAACAATATTTCATTTATCTGAGGCACATAATGTTGGTGCTCATTGATTCACATTCATCCAGTCATTTCTAATATAAAGTCATGATTAACACATGAAACTCAATATAAGAGAGAGAAGTAGCCACAACAGCATACAGAGATCCTTAAAACACAAATGAGGAATTTAAAAAACTCACACCATCTTCAGTTACATGAATTATATCATGATAGAATAGAAAGAAAACAGTATAAACATACAGTATAATGATGAGTGTATGATGCCCTTTGACCCCTCACAAAATTCAGTTAACTCTGAAGTTAGTAAATAACACAAAACGAGACAGAAAGAGTTTGTGAAAGCAAACAGTGGACATCGAGGCTCTTAACAATTAAAGCGGTCATGAACTGCGTTGTTTTATTGTTTTATAATGTTTCCTGGGGTGCACTTATAATGTTAATATGCTTTTTACATCCAAAATTGTCATAATTTAGAAATAAAAGGCATTTTTTCTACCCTGATTTTAGCCTCTGATTTGAACCCTCTGTTTTAAGGGGCGTGTCTGTGTGAGACTTCAGTGTAAACGCCCACTGCTGTGATTGGCTGACATCTTTCCATTTGAATTAGCCAAGTATTACACTCTCGAAAACTTTTAGCACATTTTTACTATAACAGCTCTCAAGGTTAACTAATCATGAAAAGTGCTACATTACATTTAGATCTATGGCATTATATTTAGATCGTGGCATTATATTTAAATAGAGTACCTCAGGGATGACGTGTTTTTGTAGGCAAAACCGGAATTGAGTTATGGGTTTTTTGAATGGGTTTTTGCTAAATCGCCCGAAATAAGGTCTGTGGTTAACAAAGCCTCTAAATATTTTCATGTTTTGCTCTATGACATAAAACACACCAGTTATAACCTGCTTGTGATGTTTTAAACCTTTATTGTGTCTTAAAGACGGCAGTTGCTAACAAATTGCTGAAAGGGACTACTTCCTTTGGCGGGGACTTTAGACGTCATCATGACAAACAGGACATTTGGACAGCATTTCTCATGAAAAAGTGGATAAGTATTCATACACAGCGCAGATCATAATCAGCGAGCATGTTTTTAAATAAAGTTGTTTTTTAATAAAGTTTGAGGAAGCTTGGTGGTGCTGACGTTGATCCGCGACCATGGTGTGCTGTAGTCCGTTTATAGCCTACTGTTAGCTTTTTATACCTGACCACTTTATTTAGGCTTCAAAATGTATAAATGTTGTGTTAACTTGTAAAGATTATCTTGATAGACAAAACATGTAAGTGTCATAACCCTTTGTTAAACACAGAGCTTATTTTTTGCGATTTTCCCAAAGTCTATGGGAAAAATGCATAGGCTTTCGATTGAGGGAACCCGTGCGCCGCTAACTTCCGGGTTGGCCTACAAAAACACGTCATCCCTGAGGTACTCTATAGTGGCATGAAAGTTTGCAGAGATGAACATTGTAGTCGATCACAGACATGTTGAGCTCAGGAAAGCAGTGATCTCATCACTGCAACTCAATTCTGTACACTAACAAATGCTTTCATCTTCACTAACAGTGCAAACACGATATAACTAAGAGATTCGTTGAATTAAACGGGAGTTTTTGCGCATGTCCAGAACTCGGTCACTGATAAACTCGCTCTGTTTGATTGACAGCTTCAGCGCGCGCTGCTCCAACGATTACAAAGGGAGCTTTGTTTAATCGCTTTCTTTATATAATTCAATCACCGTTTAATAACAGATTATTTTAATCCTACTAAGAGAAACAACGCAAGTTGACGTTTAGTCATGGGTTTGATTTACTGACACACAGACAAAGAACATCTGACTGTACATGAATCATTAATATCAGATCAGGCATTAGATTTAACACAGTGACTTACATGTTGCATTACTGTCGAGTCCAGGCACTGCACAATATTTTGTAATCCTGAACGGCATGTTTATTGCTTGGTAGCTCGATTTGGTTTAGCACCACATAGGCCTATGTTACTATGTTACTTAAGCTACCTATTCTATTGCATGTCATGTGTGAATCGGTGGGCGGGGCTAAACAGGTGGTGGCTAAACAGGAGGTGATGAAGTAGGCGTTGATCTTCTTCTGCGGAGGCGGTGCTTGCTGCCCTTTGACGTCATAGATCCCCACTTTGAAAAACCTGTTGTTTGCTGGGTCTGGTGTCAATAAAAGCTTTTATTGGACTAACAAGGAAGTTTTCAGTTCTGAAATTTACAGGATATTCTTATAGTATGATGACCTCTAATATGTCAAAAGCTCAAGGAAAATTTGATTTCTCAGTTCATCACCCCTTTAACAACTGAACAACAAACGCCAATATTTGAAACTGTTTATTTAGACTTATTACACGGCTCTGTGGAATACTTGATTCTGATTGGTCAATCCAGCGGTATGTTGTTCCCCGATAACAACCGCTGAAAACAGTTAACACAGGCTCATCCGGGTTACTGAAGTCTGCAGCGCTATGTGCTTGCTAGGAACGGTTTTTCCTCGTGGAAGTTTTGCCTTTGGTGAGCTAATAAAATATTAAAAAGCAGTCAAATTTTGTAGTTATTTCATTATGTCATCCGGTACCGCGAACTCGCTCTCTTGTTTCATACAAACGCAGCTGCTGCCATTTTGCGACTATTGTTTTGTTCACTGTAATGGATTAAGATAACAAACAGGTACGATTTTAAATCAGTTTAATCTCAGATCAATATCTTGTATATCTATTTCGTGTCTAATTATTTACTTATGTGGCAAGTAGCCGTGTAATAAGCGGGATAATGTACATCCATCCGGTTGTTATCTCAGAATAAACCCCGACAGGGTGATCAGGACCCCAACGTGAAGCGGATGTACATTATCCCTTACTTACATGATACCCTACTGTGTAAGTCTCTTATTTTATTGTGTATCATTATCTGAGAGATGTGATCGTCAGCGCTGTCAGACATTAGCAGCACACAGCTCAAGTTACTGCCAGAGGAATCATCAGACTCATTTAATTTTATTTTTCATAATATTTTGTTTATTTTTGCCACCTTTTTTTTGCTATCCAATCACTGCACTCAAACACGGAGGATATGATCTAACCAGATATTTTTGAATAAAATCAATTTGATCTAATTATTGATGACTGCATCATAAAGTAAGTGCATGAACAAAATGTGATCATTATTGTTTAATACAACAAGTCTCCCCCAAACCTTTAATTCAATCTCCCCCAAACAGATTTGAGTAGTAATTAATATTGTAAGCTTTGTCTAATTGTAATGCTCTTTAATGTGATCTGTTGTTTATATTGTATTCTTGAGATCTGTAATAAAATAAGGTGATCAGACTCTGAAGTATTGCACATACACATACAGTATGACTTTCACCCTTTAAATCATGAACTATTCGTCAGAATATCATGACACCTTTTTCTGTGTTTCACAATACTCAATTAATGACCATAAACTGAGGTTGGTGTCTTTAGAAGAAGTTTCTGTGCTGAATTTGACATAAATAAATCACAACAATCTCGTGCTATGAGCACAGCCATTGATTCAGGCGACAGCAGAAGTTCTTACGCTACTATTTGAAGCTTACGCTTTTCAATGAAAGTGTGATAAAGGCCTATTGAAAAGGTAATCTTCACAGAGATCATAGCGGCAAAACATTAAAATTTCAAAATGTTTCAAAAAAGTAACAAAGCCTTGTTTACTGAAATCAGCAGTTTGTGCTGAATGATTCACAACAAAAGATTCTCAAAGCTTCATGAAGCAGTGTTTTGAAAGAGACCATCACCCTCAGATACAACTGCCTACTGAGGGTGAAATTATTAATTTACAACCAAGTGATGAATGAAACTGAAGTTAAAGGAAGTGAACACACGAGCATTTGTTATCTTACATTAAATGTGTATGTGTATCCATTCACTCTTCATATCTGCTGCAGATGAAGTTGAGTGTGTCAGTCTCAGGACGGCTGATCCAGCGCTGATCTCCTCCAGACTGAACTGCTCCAGATCTCACTGCAGACTCACAGTTCTCCACTGCTGTGCCGTTCCCTGGAGCCCAGTTCTGATAGCACACGGTGTCTCCGCTCACCCAGTACCAGATGCCCAAAATGTGGGAGTAACGTAAACCCAACCACACCGCCTCAGTAGACGCCCGTTTAACCACATTCATCACCTCACGCTGCATGTCTTCTGAATGAACCGAGACCAGATCCACATGATTCTGTCTGCAGTATCTCAGAGCTTCAGACCACGTCAGATTCTCTTTGATCAGAATCAGTTTATCTGGACACAAAACAAACCACAAGCAGAAACTAGAGAGAGACTGATCAAAAACAACATGCAGAACAAACACTGTGGAGGAATTTGTCATGTCAGACATGTAGTGTGAACTTTAAGATATCTGGAGGTGATGGATGGATTGTGTGTGTTTTGTGAGGATCTGCTCACCTTCATGACACACAAAAGGAAACTGGTTGTTGCAAGAGATGTCATCCCATTGTCCCTGAGCGTTCGGATAAATCTGTGCACAGTTTTGATTTCCTCCAGCATTATTAGGTTCACCAGTATTCCAGTATCTGAATGAGGAGTTACTCTGATCTGACCACTGCCATGAGTCATTGAACAGACCGATCCAGACATCACCAGATATGAGACTATCACTGATGAACTTCTGAAGCTGTTGATTCTCATTCTGGTTCCTCACACTGACCAGATCAGTGTGATTCTGTCTGCAGTAACTCTGAGCGTCTCTCCAATTCTTCTCCTGATTGACAAAGACGAGTCCTGTGTTCGCTTTAAGAAAAACAAATGGAAACAGATTCATGAATCAGTTTGTTCATTATTCTTATGCTGCTTTATGGTTTGGATGTGAATAAGAGCAGCAGTGGAAACATCAGAAACACGTGTCATTCAAAGACTGTTTCTACAGCTGATGATATATTAAATATTCACAATATATTCATGATGATTTTGCTGATAAAACATTAAGTATCATTTGTGATCATTTTATTGAAACTTTATATTTCTTCATGATGTTTTGTTACACATTTCTCTAGAATACTTGATTCAGACACAAAGATCTGAATGAGAGAAACATCAAACAGATGAAGATGTTTCACTGCAGCTGAATATATTTGTGAACTAGTCCTTAGAAATATGTCAGTAGAAAGTTCATTCAAAATGTTGGATTGTAGGCTATTAATATATACAAATGAATATTGTTGCAATATTAATATTGATGTTAATGTTTGTCTTGTTTCTAGTCTGATTGATTTTAAGTTGTAATGGACAATGTGAGTTCATTTAAAGTTCATCTGAGAATGACGTTTTTACAGGTTTGTGTTGAGATCCTGAAAGATGAATGAATAAATCAATCCCTTATGGAAATAAAATATATTTCCATATATTTATGATCAACATATTAAATGGTTTAAATATATTGAAAAATATACAGAATGATATATTGCGGTAATACATTACAATATATTAAATAACACATAAGGAATTGCCGCTTTTCATGAATTGTTATATTTCAGTTTATTCTTTTCATAATGGAAATCTCACAGCTCAAGACGTTCAGATGGTTTATCACATACTCTGTAACTAATGATCTCAAATTCATGTGTAAAATGTTTTATTCGTTTCAAGCAACTGCTGAAAAAAGGTTACTTTTGAGAATTACAATCTCCAAAATAAAAGTACTATTATTTATTTATGTACAGGATTTTTTATGAACAGAATAAAATCACACTGATGTGTATTAAGACAATAACTGAACTGAAGAGTTTTGTTCATAAATATTAAGATGTGACAGGTTGTCTGTTGCATATTGAAATTTTATCCATTGATTAATACCTTACAATTTATGTTAGTCAAAACGATGCTTTGATATTTTTGTATTCATTCTTTAAAATATAAATTTTGCTGTAAATTCTCGATGCTCTCTGATAAAGATTCATGCAGTTATCCCAAGTGACAACAAAAGATCAACATGTGAGTGAATTAGAAACTGACTTAAATTGAAAATGTGAAAATATCCACAGTCTCTTTATGACCACATTAAAAAGTAGAAGCATTTAGTATTGCATTGCAATTTTGTACAACATATAGTGCGTCTTTCTATAAATAATGTTTGTTGTCAATTTAGGGAGCTGAACTTACTGTTGTTAGATGAACTGCAGATGAAAGCCTTCTTTTCATCACATTTCAAATCATGCCATTGTCCATTTCTCATCACAGCACACTCATTTCCGTTATTCAGTTGTCCAGTTCCCCAGTTCAGATAGAGCGCAGGATCACCTGAAGACCACTGCCATTTACCAACACTCGTCTTCTGCAGCCCAATCCAGACATTCTGAACACCTTCATCATTCACACTCTTGTTCAGCTCGATCATGTCGTTCATGTTGTCAACGGTGGCCAGATCTGTGTAATTCTCTCTGCAGTATCTCTGAGCTTCAGTCCAGGTCTTCGTCACGTTTATAAAGTGATACTGACGCTGAACACATTCAGATACGGAGCAGAGAGCTGTGAAAGAGAGGGTTTGATTTAATGCTTTTCATAACAGAGTCAAACCTGATGAAACTATAAACCATAAATACAACAACAAACACACTCACCAATGAGAAGAAGAATGAAATATAGAGTTTGCTCCATTTCTGAGGAAGAAACACATTGAAAAACTCAGATAATCCCATATTCATCTTGAAATAAAACATGATCATGTAATTTAAAAAATAGCAGAACAACACAATTCACAATCATTCAGACAATATTAACATCTCAAAGTCTAGTTGTGTTTGAAGAATGAACATGTGAGTTGTTCTTACTTTAGAGGTCGTGTGTTTCTGTCCTGAGTCTGATGTTTCTGTCTGCAGCTTTAAACAGTGTGATCATTATATCTGCTCTCATCCCTCATTCATCATCACATCATTTGTTTATTACTCTGAAAACCCCTATTTCATATTCACTTCCTCTATATTTGTGTATTTGTCCAACTTTTTCCCTTTATTTGCATCTTGACGTCTGTGTCAGTCAGTGTCAGTCTATATGAATATGGACCTTAATTAAAATATCATGTATGTTTGTGTTTCTCACTTTTTATCTGGTGCTGGTGACAAAGAGGGAGAAACGTTTTTCTGCTCTCATGGTCTTTCTTCTTTTCCCTCTTCTGAGAGCAGAGACCCCTGGTGTTGAGGAGGAGACATTCACAACAGAGACGAGATAAAGACATTAAAGTGCTCATATCGTGCTTTCATTCCCCTGAAGTTCATTTATAATGTTAGTAAAGGTTGTTGGACTCTCATTATCCCACTGAAATAATAACATCATCTTCTGCTGCTGCTGTTTCAGTCTTATTTCCTCTAAATACTTGATTGTGATTGGCTGGAATGCAGATATAAAACATTGTTAATATTTTTTATTTTTAGAATGATTTTTTTCATGAGAATTACATTTATTTTAATTATTTTGAGTTGTTTCATATTCTTGCTGTTTACCTTTTTTCATGTTTATAACATATGAACACATTTGCACGTAAACACATCCTCATCACTCATTTTCTTATCTCCACATCACATGCAGACGTTCAGTCTGGACAATATTTACATCTCTGACGTGAAACAGGATAAACAGTGAGTGTTTTTGTTCTAGTCATATTTCATATTTCATCCAGTCTTATTCATCTATTAGTTTTATTGCAGTGTAAGACTGAAAATATCTAAAGGATATTTTAAAATGAACAAAGACATTTGCTTTACTGTTTCAACCCCCTCTCTCTTGCTACAAGGGCCATTTGAAAGGCTCAAAGGTGTTGATAGTGATCAAGCCCTGTAGGCCAAAATGTATATACAATATATAATGTATGAACTGTCACAACTTTAGCACAGTGAGGGAAGTTTTAATTTCCTGATTGGTCAGTTTGAATGTCTTATATTTGGGTTTCAGTCACATGGTCAAGGAAGGGATAAAAGAAGATTGTAACTGTTGCTCTGGGGCTTTTTTATTCTCTGCTTCTTTTCTTGGGCTCTCTCTCTCTCTCTCTCTCTCTTTCCTTCCGGTTTGAAGTGGGAGAGGTGTCACGGTGAGGGGGAAAGTTTATGGACTTTTCTTTTTTCTTTCTTTCTTATTTTTGAACACAATTGAGATCTAAAAGCTATCATTAAATATAAATATCATTAAACAGTTGAGGACGTGTTGCTGGATGTTGCTGAGCAAGTGGGACATGAAAACATAATTTCAGCATCCCGGATGAATAAGGCCGTGGTGGTTTTTTTGAAGGAGGAACAAATGGTGAATCGGTTGGTAGAGAGCGGCATTGTGGTAAGTGGAGCTTTGTTATTGTTCAACCTTTAGTATCTCCAACTGTAAAGGAGTAGTTATATGCTGCACCTTCTGTCAAAATGATGGATCGTGACCTTTGACCTTTCTGACCTCTGTGACCCTTGGGGCCACCCACGACGTTCCCCTCCCCCACGGACCACCCACGAAGTTTTCCCATCCCCCTACCATGGTTGACCGTAGTATCACCCCAATGACCTTTGACATTGTTGGTGATCCTCCGGGGCCCGATATGACCTTTGTCCACATATTTTGAATAGCGATGGTGCCCTGTGAACCTCTGGACATCTTCTGGGTGATCAAATGGCAGACGGATGATTTTAAGGCTTTTTGAACTCTGACACGCCATATTTGAGGGTGTGATGTGATGGCATCCGCATTCCAGCTTGCTTGTGGTCATTTTATGATGCTCTCATCTCTCTGTCTGTGCAAACGATAAGCAACACGAGTCTAGAAACGGTTGGATCAAAATAACAAAAGAATAAACATGGTATATTTTATGAAATAATAAATCGGTTGAGTCATAAGCTTTAAAATGGGGTCGAATTTTATTGCATGGGTTTGCTAGTGGTTAAAAGAATGAGCCATAAAACAGTAATAAGTTTAAATCGTATTTACAATATTCACAGAAAACTTTAAAACATCACAATAAAGTCAGGAAAAGATTTCCTCGTGCAATGATGTTCGAATGAAATTGGTTTACAAATGCTTATGAAATATAAAACACACAAAATGATGTTCATCAAGTAGTTGAATTTTCATTTTAACTTTGTCAAAGCATACGAGGTTTTTGTGGACATGTCCATGTTTTTGTGGAGACCTTCCATTGACATGACTATTTTTTATCACTTATCCCTAAACTCCAACATCACAGTAATTCAAACAGTTGATTACTATAAATGGTGTTTAGTATATTTAGTATATTTCAAAAAGTTAACTGAATAACATTCACTTCTTTTAAAAGTTTATTAATAAATTGTATAAAATTAAACATGCTTCTAAAACAGTATTAAACATTTATTTATAAAACAACTCATGTTTTTTCAGAGAGCAGGGGAAAAAAACACTCCTTACTTTTTTTTGATGTCCTTAAAGTCTAAAAATCTCTCTCTCTCCAAGTAACTTCATGCAACTGTGCTGTGAAACCTGAGACAGAGGGGGGTGATGAAACATTGTTTTGTCTGTGCTAACTTTTATTTCAAAGCATACATTTAAAAGTTTAAATTACATCTTTTAAAAAGTCTCAAGTCAAATCTTCCTAGAAGACTGATTATCTGACTTAAAACCTAAAGTATATTTTTATTTATCAGTGTATGTGTAAAATGTTGGGGTCTCACACATTGTGCAACATTTTCAATAATTCCTTAAGAAAAATCACCAAGCATTTTCAGAGAGAGAACCTGTAAAATCTCAGGCTGGTTCTTATCTCTATTTTAAATGAAATGATTCTAAATAAATGTGTAACATCAAACATGATGCTAAAAAATATTTAAACAAATTAAACATAGTTTAGTTTTAGCTAAATAAATAAATAATTATAAATATGAAAACGCCTTACATTTTCAGAGAGTTGAAGAAGCAGTTCTTGATGATAAAAAGTAAATAGTTTAAGTTGTATTATAAACAAAACACTCCCAGATCCTCCTAGGAATAAACTCTAGTGTGAATGAGAGATGGGAGGGTGGAGTCAGACAGTTGAGCTTCTGTCACAGCATACGTTAAGACCGCTAACTCCTTTCCAGAGTGAATGCTTCTGTATTAAATTTATTTCAAAGCACAAATATGTTCTTAAATATGATCTTTTAAAAAATTACAAGGTTGTTTAAATCCATTCTTTAAAGTTTTAATTGAATTCAAATATTCTTCCTAGAAGTCTACTCTATCGGGATAATAATCTGATGCCCTACGGTGGAAATGATTTTGCCTGAATTTAACCTAAAGTATCATTTATATGTGTGTATATATATAGTATTCCATGTTTCATAGTTTAAAGCAAAAACTTGTACTTAGTCATCTTAGATCTCAATAATACAAAAAAATTCAAGCAACATTTTTGCCCATGAGACACACAATGCTTTAAGAAATCTGTATGTTTTTAAAATAAACTGCAAATATTTAATTTGATTTTTTTTAAAAATCCAAAAGTGAAGGTGTTTGTGTGTTTGAAGCCTCACAACTCGAACGTAACTCAGAACGAGGGCTCAACATTGCTCTTGTTTAAAGTCGTATCTTTGAGAAAATCACACATTTTCAGAGAGAGAGATCAGATGTTCCTCTGTGTTGCTCCCATGAAAAAAAGTATCTTGAGTGAATATTTCATTTTACTCATCTTATTTTAAAGCATGATATTACTTATAAAATAAATGATATAACATGATATAACTTCAAATAAAAAAGTGGTCATATGTTGTCATATTATTTTGCTGTGCCTGAACTCTGCATCTGACATTCTGTACTATCTATGATCTAGACTGGCACAAGCATTTGTCACTGTATATATAATACCGGTTATCTACTCAAAAGTATGTGTACATTTTTAAAAATATCTGTTTGTCACAATATCTGATGACACTAACAGGAAGAATGCCCTTTGACCCCCAGTGATTTAAAGTGACCCTACAAACGACATGTTTTCAACTGAGTGAATCCACACATGCCAGGGTCTTTCAGAAGATGCGACTCCACAGGGTTCAGTCAGTCTCCTGAGATTGTTTAATTTCCCTTAAAAACCAAAGATTAGGCCAAATCCCTACCAGGCATGTCCACATCAGACTCTGTGGTAGAAAATGTCCTTGCTGTTAAAACCTAGTATATCTGTTAAATATGTTGTTTTGTGTTTTAAAAACCATACATTTAAACTTGCATTTTTTTTTCTTTTTAGTTGACGCATGTCTCATAGATCTATGTGATTTTATTTTTCTTATTTCTATAGTTTCAATTCCTAGTAAATATAAAACAAAAGAATGATGTCGATTTTTTTTTTTTTTTTTTTTTTTATTGCTGCAAAGTTTTTAACAATTAGATATTACACAGTTCCTCACACAATGCAACTTTTAAGGATAGGCTCATGACAATGCGTGAAAACACTACATATGTAAGATAGTTTTACCAAAAATCAAATACTGTATTACATTTTTTTTTTTTTTTAAAGATAATCTTACTTTAAAGTATGAATGAAAAGTTAAAAGCAAACATATATTCATACCTGTTTGTTCTGACACACTGCCATTCATTGTTTTATAAAATGTGCTTTTATTATTTCTACAAGGGTTCATACTACTTTTATCAGTCTAATGAATATGAAGTTAATACATGATGAAACAGAATATCACGCTACCAAATACTTTTGACACAATGTTTTTAAGAATTTTTGTTTGTTTGTTTGTTTTTTAAATACGACTAAAACACTTTATTTTTTCTTTTGACAGACTATTAGACAAAAATCATTTTGCCGTGGTGTTGAAATAGGACTTATTTCAAAGTTTCAGACATGCTACAATCATGCGATACAAGGATCTGGCTGAAGCTTCATAATAAACAAAGAAAAGAATAGGTCATTTTCACTTGTCAACATGTATTATACACACTTTCAACATGTATTATACGATATTTGTACGTTATTATTCACACCATCTGAAAGGTTTCAGTAAAGCTTTAGATCAGAAGCCGAAAGCTATGATTTCATTCAGTTTGAGGAGGGTAATCAAAGTTACACACTGAAGTAAAGCTATAGATCTCAAACATGATCTTTGTACAAATTATATGAGCACAATAAATTCTCACATCTAAATTCAAGAGGCCTAGTAACTAAGAAAGCAGTGACATCAGGTAAGAAAAGTGTTATATACAGAAGTTCACTCTTGATTTACTGTGATAGGCATTTTTACCCCCTTCATTAGTCTTAGTCACATTATAAAGACTATCAAGATCACTGGTAGCATTTTATTCGTCGGTCTGTATATGTTTTTAGCCGAATACTCCTCTCTGGTTGCTTTCACTGTAGGTTTCTGCAAATCACACATGTGTGATGAACACAGACCATTCATTTAAGCATCTTTTTAGATGTATGACTGAACTTCTGACAAAACCAATTCTGTTTAATGAATCATTTCTTTCAACATCACAGCATGACGTTAAAGAATATGTGTATTATAGTATACAGTTTTGTTAGAGTCTATGTCACGCTGTTGTAATGCAAGCTTATTTTTAGAACTATAACATCATACACCCTTGTAAAGAAGAAATTCAAACAATCATTATACCGGTATTATACGTACAAAATTTATGTGTGTACGACATATAAGATACATTTAGCTATAATGTAAACATAATACAGAAATCCTCTCTTCTGATCTATTGCAAAAGATTGTAATTTGTAAATGCCATTTTTCCACTAGCAGATGACACTGTTTACAATTTTTATTAGTTTGTATATATGTACAGTTTTAGACAAAGACTGCACTCTGAGTTTGGTCAAACATGCAGCTACTCGCAGGACATAATGAAAACACGAACAAATGATACTCCTACTACATGAGTGTTTAAACTAAAAGTGTAATGTTCTTTTAGGCCATCTTTCTGGTCTGTCTATGAAGCGGTCACAAGACACATAATGCATCAACGTAAAAAGTGAGTCTTGCTGTTTTTCTGTTACATTACAGCTATTACACTTCAAACTTTTATAACTATTGCACTTAGAGCTATGCATTTCACAGCACGTCATAGACACACAGTTCTTTTGTGCTTGTCTTTAAACAACAGTTAAGTAGATTAATTGAAAATTAAATTGAACAGTGGGATGATTCATGCTTTTTTTTTTATTATTTTTTTTTTTATTATTATTCTGTCAACACCAATACTTTGACACCAGTGTTTTTTGGTGTCTGTCCTTTAGAACTGATCCAGAAATGATTTGTTATTCTTTTTATGAAAACGTGTGATAGACAGTTTTTTGTCCTCATCAGCAGAATACTAAAATGTTTTAACATATTGTAAATGTCAATAGTTTTAACTAGCAAATGCAAGTGAACTGTTATTAAGGAGATAATTTACATTTTATATGTGAAACAAACTCAGTCTCAGTCAGTTGGATTCTAGTTTCTATTGAACATTGTTATTGTACCGCATGTTTAACAGTGCTAGGGTTCTTGGGCTCATCAAACTTCACACAAGTCACAAAGTCTTTATCAGTGATCATCTGACTCTGAAGCTAGACTAAATATTAGGAAGTAGTTTGGAGACATTTGAGTTTTCTTTGATTTGTTTGCACTTTTCCTGAAATACACTGCTTTTGAAATTATTTACCAATTTTTAATATCAACATTTTCAACGTATTGCTGTGTGATTGTAATATTTGTGTGTGTGTGTGTGTGTGCGTGTGTCTGCTTTCCTTACACTTTGTATCCTTGAATATGCTGTAGTCAACTTTAGGTATTCTCGGCATCTCTTTATTCGTAGCATTTGCTTGATTTAATAAAATATTGGTTTAAATCATCATCTTCACTTGAGATCTTTACACTATTTTATTATACAATCCTAGTTTTTAAATAGCGCTGAAATAGATTTTTGGGGTGGTATGTGGATATTGAATATAGCACAAGGAGCTCTGAAATATTTTATCTTGTAAAACATTTAAAATGACTTCAAACGCTATATAGACGTTTACCCTCCAGGGGTTAGAGGTTACACAGCGGGTGTCCACATTCTCTCTCTAGTTAAAACCTACAGGCCCTACCTACTGAATAAGCTGTAGGAAACGGTCTGCAAAGCTACAATGGCTACTCCACAAGCTCCTGAAACTTCTGTTGAAAGTTATGTTAAAACAGAAGAAAAAATTCCTTACGCACGGCAGAAAAAACACAGGATTCGTTTGACCAAGTTTCTTCATGAAGATGAAAATTTTGTGAAACAGGAATTTCTGATGGCCGATGTTTATGTGGGCGGTTTTGTTTTTAACAAAGCATCACGTACGGTTAAACTCTACGCTATGGAATTTTTTTGAAGAAGAATTTACATCACAGACACATTGTGTGCTTTTGCCCGCCAAGGACTGGTCATTTTTCTACAATCGTATCTGGACCGATCTGAATGGGATCGCTGATAAAAGCTTTTACATGAACAAGTGGGATGGAGTGACCCCAAACGTGCGGTACAAGGTGATAAAGCCCGGTGATAACGTAACTATATCAACCTGTTGGAACATGTCACTTCACGACCAAAACCTCATTAAGTTGATGAAACCCCGTGAGGACTGCGAAATGGACTTTTCATCTCAATCTGATGACGAATGGGACCCCGACTGGCCAATTCCAGAGGACGACCCCTTCGAATGCTGTAGGTCTACAAAGAGTCTATATTTTGAGTGGAGCGATGTACCCGCGTTAAGTACCGTCTTTTTAACAATAGACAAGTTGTTTAATTCGAGCTGAATTCTGAGTCTATGCAAAAGCTGATGGGGAACGACCCACCTATGTGTTCTGATGAGGCTGTGCACGGACACCCCGCGTGCCAGTGCTCCACGGGCAATGAGTGCCCTCTAAAAGGGATCTTGGACTGTATGTTTAAAGATTATTTCAGAGGACAGATGGTTCAGCTGATGCACAAGATCATCGATGCTGCATTTGATTCGAATAAGGCCTGTGAGGGGGATACTAAACGTGTAACAAATCTCAACAAGGAAATGGATGTCGTAAGAGGCCTGACAAATTCATGGTATTCTGATGTGACGAGCATGTGTGTTTACACCAAAGAACCAATCTGTGAAATAATAAGAAAAGTTCTGGATGTGATGTCTGAATGTACCGAAGAGTTAGGAGTTACTGTGGTTCTCTGTATGTGTACAATTGTAACAGATGTTTGTGTCTCACTGCGTTCAAACAATGCTGATGAAAATACCATAGGCGAAATTGTTGAAACGCTGGTCAATCACGTCCTAGACCGAAACATGATAGTCTGCAGAGATTTTCTTTTATGGTTAGACCACCTGTAATTTCATGATTACTGTTTTATTTTATGTATGTAATGTCATTTCTTCAATGTATATTCAATAACTTTGAAATAAAAGTTTGAATCACTTGTTGTTATTTACGACCATGTCTGAGATCATTAAAAACAGTATTACACAAATTGCAATCCTGATTCTGAGGTAAAAAATAAATTAAATAAAATTATCAAAAACAAAAGACAAAAACAAAACAAACATAACATGCAGAAGTAGGATGGAATTTATTTTGCGCTGATTTTAACCACTACCAAATATGTTCCGTTAAAGACTTTTATTGACATCGTCATATTAAATTGTCTCAAGTAAAATTTTAAACATAATGCACATATTTATAATTTTAGTGTTTTTTCAAAAAATATACATACTTTAAACAAATTCTATAATTGGAATAAGTCATTATGTCTGTAACATAGAGATTCTTAGAGGCGAGGGAAATTAGATCCAATCAGTTTATTAAACAAAAACAATTACACATATAGCAAGGAACATGGATAATGTCAAGTAACAAACAAAACAGAAGCAAGGGCTCGATATCAATGTTAATTTCAGGGTTTGCTACATCATGCTACCATATATTACATATTAAAGCGCATCACCATGACTGATTGATCATTCAGTAATACTCAAAATGAATTCAGCTCGAATTAAACAACTTGTCTATTGTTAAAAAGATGGTACTTAACGCGGGTACATCGCTCCACTCAAAATATAGACTCTTTGTAGACCTACAGCATTCGAAGGGGTCGTCCTCTGGAATTGGCCAGTCGGGGTCCCATTCGTCATCAGATTGAGACGAAAAGTCCATTTCGCATTCCTCACGGGGTTTCATCAACTTAATGAGGTTTTGGTCGTGAAGTGACATGTTCCAACAGGTTGATATAGTTACGTTATCACCGGGCTGTATCACCTTGTACCGCACGTTTGGGGTCACTCCATCCCACTTGTTCATGTAAAAGCTTTTATCAGCGATCCCATTCAGATCGGTCCAGATACGATTGTAGAAAAATGACCAGTCCTTGGCGGGCAAAAGCACACAATGTGTCTGTGATGTAAATTCTTCTTCAAAAAAAATTCCATAGCGTAGAGTTTAACCATACGTGATGCTTTGTTAAAAACAAAACCGCCCACATAAACATCGGCCATCAGAAATTCCTGTTTCACAAAATTTTCATCTTCATGAAGAAACTTGGTCAAACGAATCCTGTGTTTTTTCTGCCGTGCGTAAGGAATTTTTTCTTCTGTTTTAACATAACTTTCAACAGAAGTTTCAGGAGCTTGTGGAGTAGCCATTGTAGCTTTGCAGACCGTTTCCTACAGCTTATTCAGTAGGTAGGGCCTGTAGGTTTTAACTAGAGAGAGAATGTGAACACCCGCTGTGTAACCTCTAACCCCTGGAGGGTAAACGTCTATATAGCGTTTGAAGTCATTTTAAATGTTTTACAAGATAAAATATTTCAGAGCTCCTTGTGCTATATTCAATATCCACATACCACCCCAAAAATCTATTTCAGCGCTATTTAAAAACTAGGATTGTATAATAAAATAGTGTAAAGATCTCAAGTGAAGATGATGATTTAAACCAATATTTTATTAAATCAAGCAAATGCTACGAATAAAGAGATGCCGAGAATACCTAAAGTTGACTACAGCATATTCAAGGATGCAAAGTGTAAGGAAAGCAGACACACGCACACACACACACACACACACAAATATTACAATCACACAGCAATACGTTGAAAATGTTGATATTAAAAATTGGTAAATAATTTCAAAAGCAGTGTATTTCAGGAAAAGTGCAAACAAATCAAAGAAAACTCAAATGTCTCCAAACTACATCCTAATATTTAGTCTAGCTTCAGAGTCAGATGATCACTGATAAAGACTTTGTGACTTGTGTGAAGTTTGATGAGCCCAAGAACCCTAGCACTGTTAAACATGCGGTACAATAACAAT
Source organism: Ctenopharyngodon idella (assembly GCF_019924925.1). Lineage (NCBI taxonomy): Eukaryota > Metazoa > Chordata > Actinopteri > Cypriniformes > Xenocyprididae > Ctenopharyngodon > Ctenopharyngodon idella. The sequence goes on from NC_067226.1 coordinate 50,224,460, forward strand.
GTTCAATAGAAACTAGAATCCAACTGACTGAGACTGAGTTTGTTTCACATATAAAATGTAAATTATCTCCTTAATAACAGTTCACTTGCATTTGCTAGTTAAAACTATTGACATTTACAATATGTTAAAACATTTTAGTATTCTGCTGATGAGGACAAAAAACTGTCTATCACACGTTTTCATAAAAAGAATAACAAATCATTTCTGGATCAGTTCTAAAGGACAGACACCAAAAAACACTGGTGTCAAAGTATTGGTGTTGACAGAATAATAATAAAAAAAAAAATAATAAAAAAAAAAGCATGAATCATCCCACTGTTCAATTTAATTTTCAATTAATCTACTTAACTGTTGTTTAAAGACAAGCACAAAAGAACTGTGTGTCTATGTCTGTGCCGTGAAATGCATAGCTCTAAGTGCAATAGTTATAAAAGTTTGAAGTGTAATAGCTGTAATGTAACAGAAAAACAGCAAGACTCACTTTTTACGTTGATGCATTATGTGTCTTGTGACCGCTTCATAGACAGACCAGAAAGATGGCCTAAAAGAACATTACACTTTTAGTTTAAACACTCATGTAGTAGGAGTATCATTTGTTCGTGTTTTCATTATGTCCTGCGAGTAGCTGCATGTTTGACCAAACTCAGAGTGCAGTCTTTATCTAAAACTGTACATATATACAAACTAATAAAAATTGTGAACAGTGTCATCTGCTAGTGGAAAAATGGCATTTACAAATTACAATCTTTTGCAATAGATCAGAAGAGAGGATTTCTGTATTATGTTTACATTATAGCTAAATGTATCTTATATGTCGTACACACATAAATTTTGTACGTATAATACCGGTATAATGATTGTTTGAATTTCTTCTTTACAAGGGTGTATGATGTTATAGTTCTAAAAATAAGCTTGCATTACAACAGCGTGACATAGACTCTAACAAAACTGTATACTATAATACACATATTCTTTAACGTCATGCTGTGATGTTGAAAGAAATGATTCATTAAACAGAATTGGTTTTGTCAGAAGTTCAGTCATACATCTAAAAAGATACTTAAATGAATGGTCTGTGTTCATCACACATGTGTGATTTGCAGAAACCTACAGTGAAAGCAACCAGAGAGGAGTATTCGGCTAAAAACATATACAGACCGACGAATAAAATGCTACCAGTGATCTTGATAGTCTTTATAATGTGACTAAGACTAATGAAGGGGGTAAAAATGCCTATCACAGTAAATCAAGAGTGAACTTCTGTATATAACACTTTTCTTACCTGATGTCACTGCTTTCTTAGTTACTAGGCCTCTTGAATTTAGATGTGAGAATTTATTGTGCTCATATAATTTGTACAAAGATCATGTTTGAGATCTATAGCTTTACTTCAGTGTGTAACTTTGATTACCCTCCTCAAACTGAATGAAATCATAGCTTTCGGCTTCTGATCTAAAGCTTTACTGAAACCTTTCAGATGGTGTGAATAATAACGTACAAATATCGTATAATACATGTTGAAAGTGTGTATAATACATGTTGACAAGTGAAAATGACCTATTCTTTTCTTTGTTTATTATGAAGCTTCAGCCAGATCCTTGTATCGCATGATTGTAGCATGTCTGAAACTTTGAAATAAGTCCTATTTCAACACCACGGCAAAATGATTTTTGTCTAATAGTCTGTCAAAAGAAAAAATAAAGTGGTTTAGTCGTATTTAAAAAACAAACAAACAAACAAAAATTCTTAAAAACATTGTGTCAAAAGTATTTGGTAGCGTGATATTCTGTTTCATCATGTATTAACTTCATATTCATTAGACTGATAAAAGTAGTATGAACCCTTGTAGAAATAATAAAAGCACATTTTATAAAACAATGAATGGCAGTGTGTCAGAACAAACAGGTATGAATATATGTTTGCTTTTAACTTTTCATTCATACTTTAAAGTAAGATTATCTTTAAAAAAAAAAAAAAATGTAATACAGTATTTGATTTTTGGTAAAACTATCTTACATATGTAGTGTTTTCACGCATTGTCATGAGCCTATCCTTAAAAGTTGCATTGTGTGAGGAACTGTGTAATATCTAATTGTTAAAAACTTTGCAGCAATAAAAAAAAAAAAAAAAAAATCGACATCATTCTTTTGTTTTATATTTACTAGGAATTGAAACTATAGAAATAAGAAAAATAAAATCACATAGATCTATGAGACATGCGTCAACTAAAAAGAAAAAAAAATGCAAGTTTAAATGTATGGTTTTTAAAACACAAAACAACATATTTAACAGATATACTAGGTTTTAACAGCAAGGACATTTTCTACCACAGAGTCTGATGTGGACATGCCTGGTAGGGATTTGGCCTAATCTTTGGTTTTTAAGGGAAATTAAACAATCTCAGGAGACTGACTGAACCCTGTGGAGTCGCATCTTCTGAAAGACCCTGGCATGTGTGGATTCACTCAGTTGAAAACATGTCGTTTGTAGGGTCACTTTAAATCACTGGGGGTCAAAGGGCATTCTTCCTGTTAGTGTCATCAGATATTGTGACAAACAGATATTTTTAAAAATGTACACATACTTTTGAGTAGATAACCGGTATTATATATACAGTGACAAATGCTTGTGCCAGTCTATATCATAGATAGTACAGAATGTCAGATGCAGAGTTCAGGCACAGCAAAATAATATGACAACATATGACCACTTTTTTATTTGAAGTTATATCATGTTATATCATTTATTTTATAAGTAATATCATGCTTTAAAATAAGATGAGTAAAATGAAATATTCACTCAAGATACTTTTTTTCATGGGAGCAACACAGAGGAACATCTGATCTCTCTCTCTGAAAATGTGTGATTTTCTCAAAGATACGACTTTAAACAAGAGCAATGTTGAGCCCTCGTTCTGAGTTACGTTCGAGTTGTGAGGCTTCAAACACACAAACACCTTCACTTTTGGATTTTTAAAAAAAATCAAATTAAATATTTGCAGTTTATTTTAAAAACATACAGATTTCTTAAAACATTGTGTGTCTCATGGGCAAAAATGTTGCTTGAATCTTTTTTGTATTATTGAGATCTAAGATGACTAAGTACAAGTTTTTGCTTTAATCTATGAAACATGGAATACTATATATATACACACATATAAATGATACTTTAGGTTAAATTCAGGCAAAATCATTTCCACCGTAGGGCATCAGATTATTATCCCGATAGAGTAGACTTCTAGGAAGAATATTTGAATTCAATTAAAACTTTAAAGAATGGATTTAAACAACCTTGTAATTTTTTAAAAGATCATATTTAAGAACATATTTGTGCTTTGAAATAAATTTAATACAGAAGCATTCACTCTGGAAAGGAGTTAGCGGTCTTAACGTATGCTGTGACAGAAGCTCAACTGTCTGACTCCACCCTCCCATCTCTCATTCACACTAGAGTTTATTCCTAGGAGGATCTGGGAGTGTTTTGTTTATAATACAACTTAAACTATTTACTTTTTATCATCAAGAACTGCTTCTTCAACTCTCTGAAAATGTAAGGCGTTTTCATATTTATAATTATTTATTTATTTAGCTAAAACTAAACTATGTTTAATTTGTTTAAATATTTTTTAGCATCATGTTTGATGTTACACATTTATTTAGAATCATTTCATTTAAAATAGAGATAAGAACCAGCCTGAGATTTTACAGGTTCTCTCTCTGAAAATGCTTGGTGATTTTTCTTAAGGAATTATTGAAAATGTTGCACAATGTGTGAGACCCCAACATTTTACACATACACTGATAAATAAAAATATACTTTAGGTTTTAAGTCAGATAATCAGTCTTCTAGGAAGATTTGACTTGAGACTTTTTAAAAGATGTAATTTAAACTTTTAAATGTATGCTTTGAAATAAAAGTTAGCACAGACAAAACAATGTTTCATCACCCCCCTCTGTCTCAGGTTTCACAGCACGGTTGCATGAAGTTACTTGGAGAGAGAGAGATTTTTAGACTTTAAGGACATCAAAAAAAAGTAAGGAGTGTTTTTTTCCCCTGCTCTCTGAAAAAACATGAGTTGTTTTATAAATAAATGTTTAATACTGTTTTAGAAGCATGTTTAATTTTATACAATTTATTTATAAACTTTTAAAAGAAGTGAATGTTATTCAGTTAACTTTTTGAAATATACTAAATATACTAAACACCATTTATAGTAATCAACTGTTTGAATTACTGTGATGTTGGAGTTTAGGGATAAGTGATAAAAAATAGTCATGTCAATGGAAGGTCTCCACAAAAACATGGACATGTCCACAAAAACCTCTTATGCTTTGACAAAGTTAAAATGAAAATTCAACTACTTGATGAACATCATTTTGTGTGTTTTATATTTCATAAGCATTTGTAAACCAATTTCATTCGAACATCATTGCACGAGGAAATCTTTTCCTGACTTTATTGTGATGTTTTAAAGTTTTCTGTGAATATTGTAAATACGATTTAAACTTATTACTGTTTTATGGCTCATTCTTTTAACCACTAGCAAACCCATGCAATAAAATTCGACCCCATTTTAAAGCTTATGACTCAACCGATTTATTATTTCATAAAATATACCATGTTTATTCTTTTGTCATTTTGATCCAAACGTTTCTAGACTCGTGTTGTTTATCGTTTGCACAGACAGAGAGATGAGAGCATCATAAAATGACCACAAGCAAGCTGGAATGCGGATGCCATCACATCACACCCTCAAATATGGCGTGTCAGAGTTCAAAAAGCCTTAAAATCATCCGTCTGCCATTTGATCACCCAGAAGATGTCCAGAGGTTCACAGGGCACCATCGCTATTCAAAATATGTGGACAAAGGTCATATCGGGCCCCGGAGGATCACCAACAATGTCAAAGGTCATTGGGGTGATACTACGGTCAACCATGGTAGGGGGATGGGAAAACTTCGTGGGTGGTCCGTGGGGGAGGGGAACGTCGTGGGTGGCCCCAAGGGTCACAGAGGTCAGAAAGGTCAAAGGTCACGATCCATCATTTTGACAGAAGGTGCAGCATATAACTACTTAAAGGTAATAATTTCAAATGTGCCGCCATTCATTCCTGATGAAGATATACAGCGTGAGCTATCTAGGTATGGAAAATTTGCGAGTGGAATTAAGATGGTGCCGCTTGGATGTAAACATGAGTCTTTGAAGCACGTGTTGTCCTTCAGACGGCAGGTGTTTATGTTTTTGAACGCTCCAACTTTAAACGTGTCCTTTCGTTGCGTGTACGAAGGAAAATCGTACATGTTGTACGCAAACACTGGGGAATTGCGCTGTTTTGAATGCAGTTCTGTAGGACATGTAAGATTGTCTTGCCCACATAGGGAAGAAGTTGTAAATGAGACCGGTCAGAGTAAGGATTTGAATGGTAGTGTGGAGGAAATTATCGTGAAAGAAGGAGTGGAAACTGAGGATCAAAATAAGGAGAATGAAAAGGATCAAGGTAGTGTCGGTATTGAGGGTGAGACTAATGGTACTGAAGTGTCGAAGGTAGTAGAGGATATTAATGGTGAGATACAGATGGTTGAAGAGAAGGTGAGGACAGAAACTAAGAAAAAAGAGCAAAAAGGAAAGGTGGAAAGTGGTGAAGAAGTGATGTTAGTTGATGGAGATCAGTCAAGTGGTGCAGGGATAGTGATTTTGGAGGATAATCAATCTGGAGAAATGGTGGATAAGGGAAGAAGGGAGGAAAGTGAGGATGATGCATTGTCAGATATATCAGATGTGTCAAATTTATCTCAGGTGGGATGTGAACAGGTTTATTCTTTGGAAGAAATAGATGTTTTTTTGGATGAAACTTTTGGGAAAGTAGCAGAAGTGAAGGATTACTTCGCTGACACTAAGAAATTTGAATGTTCTGTTTTATACTGGATGAAAAGAGTAGGAGAAGATAAACTAAGTAAGAGGAAGAGGTTCCGTTTGAAAAAGTTTGTCACGAAAATAAGAAAGGGGAAAACCCCAAAGAAAAGGAAGTTTAACTAAACTGGATAATGATGTGTAATTCACTAAGGGTGTCTCTATTTCTTCTTCTATTTCTGTCTTTCTTTTCCCTCTTTTGGAATATTTTTATGGAGGTTGTAAGAGTAGGATCCTTAAACATAAATGGGGGAAGAGATAGGGTTAAAAGAGCAATGATTTCTGAATTTATTAAATTAAATGATGTTAAAATAATTTTCTTACAAGAAGCACATTCTGATAGAAATAATGAAGTGGAGTGGTATAGATGGTGGGAAGGGGAGTGTAAATTAAGCCATGGAACAAATTTTAGTATGGGTGTTGCAATTCTCTTCTCGAAATCTTTGGCTTTAAAAATTGTGACAACAATAGAGATAGAAAAAGGTAGAGTTTTATTAGTTATAGCAGAAATTAAAAGTGTTAAATTTCTTTTCATTAATGTATACGCTCCGAATATAGGATTACATCGTGAAATAACATTCCAGAAGTTAAATGATGCAATAAAGCAATATGATGATGGTAATTATTGTGTTGTAGTAGGAGGTGATTGGAATTGCACAACTAATTTTTTACTAGATAGGAATGGTGAGGAGCCTCACTCAAAATCTAGTAAGTTATTATTTGATGTCACAAAAAATTTTTAATTTAGAGGATGTGTGGAGAAGTAGGAATAAGTTTGTAAAGCAATATACCTGGATAAAGATATTAGATTCTGTTATGACAGGAGCAAGATTGGACAGGTTGTATATAAGTAAATCAGAAATGAATAGAGTTGTTAATACTTATATTTCACCGAATGGCTTTTCAGACCATCATATGGTGACTTTAGATTATAATATTGTAAAAGGGTCAAGATCTACATTTTATTGGCATTTCAATGTAAAGTTGTTGCAAGACAAGGATTTTTTTGAGAGATTTTTTTTTTTTTTTTTTGGGAAATTTGGAGACAGAGAAAAATTAATTTTGAAAATCTGACTCAATGGTGGGAAGTGGGAAAAGCACAGATCAAAGTTTTTTGCCAACAATTTTCTTATAATGTTACTGCTGTAGTGAAGAGAACGGTGAACAATTTAGAGATTGAGATTAATGAAATGGAAAAAAGAATGACTGATGTTGATAACAATGGTTCAATGAATATTGTAAAAAAGAAAAAATGGAGCTGAAGTCATTGTTGGAACAAACAATGACTTCGCTCGCTCTCTCTCTCTCTCTCTCTCTCTCTCTCTCTCTCAATCTCTCTCTCTCTTTTTCTCTCTCCCTCACTCTCTCACTCTCTCTCAATCTCTCAGATAACTTTTTACATACATGCTGGGTACGATTAATGGTATATGATTTTATCATCTCATACATCTCTTTTGTAATTATTTTAAGTGTAACCATAATCAGATATTGTCATTAAACTCTTTCTATTACAAATGATGTGCTAACTAGTTTTGATTTGGTATTAACTTTGAAGTGCTCCCTATTGCAATGCAATATTGTCACACTATAGCAACGCTCTCCCACATATTTTGCTATTGTAACTGCGTTTATTTCCGTCGTTGGTATAAGTAGCAGTGGGTGGTAATAGACAAGAAATGTACAGTTTTCTACCATCTTGCTGATAACGTTTCTTTAGTCGCTCGGCAACCCTACAGTCTGAACCCCTGTAGGAGGTCCACCCTTACAGCAGCTACAGGAATGTTACACTATAACTGTGTTTCAAATCAGAGCTGCATCTTTCGAAGTCCATGAAGGTCGAAGTGAGAGTTGTTAAATGAGGAGACAGGGGTCACTGCAGGTCAGAGTAATGGGCGTCCCGAAAGGTAAACTGCTACAACAGAAACTAACTCTAACCCTACCCCACACCCTGGTGACAGTTTTAGTGACCAGTGATGAAGACCTTGAGAAAAGCCACCTCTGAAACAAAGACGATACCTAATTGGTTAGAACTCCTCAAAGAGGTTGGACAAACACCTCAGTTTAAAAATTCAGGACACGAACAAAGAATCAGACAGATGAGAAGACATTGATGACAAAGATCAGATTTGGGTTAAGAACAAACAGCTTCATTCAAGCCATCTAACTACTCTCGTCTCACTTACTTTTCTTTCTTTTACTTAGTTTCCTTTCTTTTCCATGAGAGCCTCATGTTCTAAGTCAAGTTTTGCCTCAAAGTTTAATCAACGGCTCTACAGTCTTTGCCGCCTCAAAACGTCAGACTTCAGCCACGAGGGAGACTCCATTCATCCTCCAGCACACCAGAACATGATTGGCTTCCCACGACATCAATCCGGACCCGAAAAGACCTGCAGTGAATCAAAGAACCCAAGAAACACCCTTCTCCAAGCCAAAGACGCCGACAGGGAATCCCCATTAAAGACACAAACGTTGAACGCAAGTGTACGTCCAGATTCTAGCTGAACTGGTGCATTGATATAAAGCCTAATAACCCGCCTAAGAAGTGATAGAAGGGTTACATTAATGATTTCGTTCAGATCAGGTCTTATGAAGTGCATATAATGCATATATATATATATATATATATATATATGTACACACACACTACCAGTCAAAAGTTTGGAAACATTACTATTTTTAATGTTTTATGCTCTTATGCTCATTAAGGCTGCATTTATTACATAATAAATACAGAAAAAAAAAAATATATATATATTGTGAAATATTATTACAATTTAAAATTATGGTTTTCTATTTTAATATACTTTAAAATATAATTTATTTCTGTGATCAAAGCTGAATTTTCAGCATCATTACTCCAGTCTTCAGTGTCACATGATCCTTCAGAAATCATTGTAATATGATGATTTATTATCAATGTTGGAAACAGTTGTGCTGCTTAATATTATTTTATAACCTGTGATACTTTTTCAGGATTCTTTGATGAATAATTTGGACATTTTCACTTAGGGGTGTACTCACTTTTGTGGCCAGCGGTTTAGACATTAATGGCTGTGTGTTGAGTTATTTTGAGGGGACAGCAAATTTACACTGTTATACAAGCTGTACACTCACTACTTTACATTGTAGCAAAGTGTCATTTCTTCAGTGTTGTCACATGAAAAGATATAATAAAATATTTACAAAAATGTGAGGGGTGCACTCACTTCTGTGAGATACTGTATATATGTTTTTTTTTTTTTAATATTTTTTCTCTAGTTTCATGATTGATTTAATTAATGATGGAGTTGAAACATTATTGAAAAAAGAAATAAATTCAGCCACTGACACAACCTTTTGTGTAAATGTTGAGACACACTTATACATCAACACTCATCATACAAACCTCAACTGTGGTGACAATCAGAAATATACAGAAATAAATAGCAAAATAATTCAGCTGCATCATTTATTTGTGCCACAATGCATGCTGGGAATCTGAATGTGTTTTGTGTGCTGGCATGAAGCATGTCACCATTGTTGAGATTCATATGCTGATTGTTGATATCTGTGAGTGTATACTGTAAATAGCAGACCATTTTCCCCCCAGAATTATCCTAAAACAAGAGAAAAACTAAACGCTTGTTTACAAAGGAATGCCAGCTTATGAAGATTAGACACAACAGCACAAACACCAGAAATCATATAGTTGGATGCCCAACATTGGTTTAAAGATGATCTGACAAAACTTGCATGACAGCAAAAACACAACAAAGTGAAAGAGTATCACATCGTCTATTGGTTGACTTATTGTGGAGATCTTTGTAAAGGGTGAGGGTTGATTTAACTTATGTACAAGATGGTTAAATGAAGATATTATAAAAGGGTTGTAGCCTTTATCTTCAAGACACACTGGCTGAATTTCTGGCCTCAGTGAATAAATCATTTTTCCCTCAGTTTAAACTGAGCATCTGCTCTTTTCTCCCTAAAACAAAACCAAATGTTAGAGCAAGTTTTGCCTTTAACAAATGCAGCTAATCAAGTGCAGAACTACAGATCTGTAATACCTTGAAACTTATGACAATTGTTTTAATGACACATTTAGGCCATTGGTCTTCTAACATTTATGGCTAGCTATTTAAGCTAATTAAAACACAAGACTTACATTTAAATGTAAATCATCAGTCACCACTGAAGCACAACCTGTAGTTTTCTTTGAAAGAATCCAGTCGTCACCGGTGTGCAGTGAATCTTGGGATAGGCTGGGCTGTGAAGGATCCACTCGTTCTGTCCTTCACGGCCCGGGGAAAGAAGGATTTTTCATTTATAGGCCGTATTCGAAGAAGCCTTTGAAATAGGAAAGCCTTCGTCACGCCGCTGTGACGCATTCGTTCTTTGAATACAACCTTCGAAGGATGCAGTATCTGAATTGAGACACAGCTTATGTATCCTCAATATGTTTGAAATATGATTTAAACCATGTTGGATTTTGTGATATAATGATGTTCTGATGTTGGGAAACAGTCAAGAGATCAGATTGCTGGTTGTACATGAGTTTATTTGAGCTGCTGTTGTTGACACGTTCTTTTATGTTTAGCACAAAAGAATGAGATATTTTATACCCAACCTTCACTCCTTCATGAATAAACAATATTTCATTTAGCTGAGGCACATAATGTTCTCATTGATTCACAGTCATCCAGTCATTTCTAATATAAAGTCATGATTAACACATGAAACTCAATATAAGAGAGAGAAGTAGCCACAACAGCATACAGAGATCCTTAAAACACAAATGAGGAATTTAAAAAACTCACACCATCTTCAGTTACATGAATTATATCATGATAGAATAGAAAGAAAACAGTATAAACATACAGTATAATGATGAGTATATGATGCCCTTTGACCCCTCACAAAATTAAATTAATTCTGAAGTTAGTAAATAACACAAAACGAGACAGAAAGAGTTTGTGAAAGCAAACAGCAGTTCTGGACGTCGAGGCTCTTAACAATTAACAACTGAACAACAAACTTCAATATTTGAAACTGTTTATTTAGACTTACATGATACCCTACTGTGTAAGTCTCTTTTATTTTATTGTATAACCATACAGACACAGGTTCATGGGTTCACAGAGATCATAGTGGCAAACCATTAAAATGTTGAAATGTTTCAAAAAAGCCTTGTTTACTGAAATCACGTGACTTTAGCAGTTTGATACACGTGATGAATGATTCACAACAAACCAAGTGATGAATGACACTGAAGTTAAAGGAAGTGAACACACAAGCATTTGTTATCTTACATGAAATGTATGTGTATCCATTCACTCTTCATATCTGCTGCAGATGAAGTTGAGTCTGTCAGTCTCAGGAAGGCTGATCCAGCGCTGATCTCCTCCAGACTGAACTGCTCCAGATCTCACTGTACACTCACACTCTTCCTCTCCTGTGCCGTTCCCTGGAGCCCAGTTCTGATAGCACACGGTCTGTCCGCTCACCCAGAACCAGAGGCCCACAGTGCAGGAGTGACGTAAACCCAACCACACCTCCTCAGTAGACGCCTGTTTAACCACATTCATCACACGACGCTGAATCTCTTCTGAATGAACCGAGACCAGATCCGTATGATTCTGTCTGCAGTATCTCAGAGCTTCAGACCACGTCAGATTCTCTTTGATCAGAATCAGTTTATCTGGACACAAAACAAACCACAAGCAGAAACTAGAGAGAGACTGATCAAAAACAACATGCAGAACAAACACTGTGGAGGAATTTGTCATGTCAGACATGTAGTGTGAACTTTAAGATATCTGGAGGTGATGGATGGATTGTGTGTGTTTTGTGAGGATCTGCTCACCTTCATGACACACAAAAGGATGTTGTTCATCGCAAGGGGCGTCATTCCATTGTCCCTGAGCGTTCGGATAAATCTCTACACAGTTTTGATTTCCTCCAGCATTATTAGGTTCACCAGTATTCCAGTATCTGAATGAGGAGTTACTCTGATCTGACCACTGCCATGAGTCTCTGAACAGACCGATCCAGACATCACCAGATATGAGACTATCATTGATGAACTTCTGAAGCTGTTGACTCTCATTCTGGTTCCTCACACTGACCAGATCAGTGTGATTCGGTCTGCAGTAACTCTGAGCGTCTCTCCAATTCATCGTCTGATTGACAAAGACGAGTCCTGTGTTCACTTTAAGAAAAACAAATGGAAACAGATTCATGAATCAGTTTGTTCATTATTCTTATGCTGCTTTATGGTTTGGATGTGAATAAGAGCAGCAGTGGAAACATCAGAAACACGTGTCATTCAAAGACTGTTTCTACAGCTGATGATATATTAAATATTCACAATATATTCATGATGATTTTGCTGATAAAACATTAAGTATAATTTGTGATCATTTTATGGAAACTTTATATTTCTTCATGATGTTTTGTTACACATTTCTCTAGAATACTTGATTCAGACACAAAGATCTGAATGAGAGAAACGAAGATGTTTCACTGCAGCTGAATATATTTGTGAACTAGTTCTTAGAAATATGTCAGTAAAAAGTTTACTAAAAATGTTGGATTGTAGACAAATGAATATTGTTGCAATATTAATATTAATGTTAGTGTTTGTCTTGTTTCTAGTCTGATTGATTTTAAGTTGTAATGGACAATGTGAGTTCATTTAAAGTTCATCTAAGAATGATGTTTTTACAGGTTTGTGTTGAGATCCTGAAAGATGAATGAATCAAGCTCTCCCTTATGGAAATAAAATATATGCAATACAATCCATATATTTTTGATCAATATATTAAATGGTTTAAATATATTGAAAAATATACAGAATGATACATTGCGGTAATACATTACAATATATTAAATAACACATAAGGAATTGCCGCTTTTCATGAATTGTTATATTTCAGTTTATTCTTTTCATAATGGAAATCTCACAGCTCAAGACGTTCAGATGGTTTATCACATACTCTGTAACTAATTATCACAAATTCATGTCTAAAATGTTTTATTCGTTTCAAACATCTACTTAAAAAAAGTTACTTTTGAGAATTGGCCGAGCATCTCCGCAAACTCATAGAAAATAACCAAAACAATCCAAGGGTCTTGTTTAGTACAGTGGCTAGATTAACAAATAAACAGACATCACCAGAACAAAACATTTCATTACAGTTTAGTAGCGATGACTTTATGAATTTCTTTACTGAAAAAAATCGAAAGCATCAGAAATACAATTGTAAATGTACAACCCTTGACAGAGTTTTATGATTCAGCCTCAATTATCGTCCCTCAAGAACAGTTGCAGTGTTTTACAACTATAGGACAGGAAGAGCTAAATAAACTTATCACAGCGTCTAAACCAACAACATGTTTATTAGATCCAATACCCACTAAACTACTGAAAGAATTGTTACCTGTAGCAGAAGAGCCTCTTCTCAATATTATTAACTCGTCTTTATCTCTAGGTCATGTTCCAAGACCGTTCAAGTTAGCAGTTATTAAGCCTCTCATTAAGAAACCACAATTAGATCCAAATGTATTGGCAAATTACAGACCCATTTCAAATCTTCCATTTATATCTAAAATACTAGAAAAAGTGGTGTCGGTCCAATTGTGCTCCTTCTTGCAAAAAAATGCTATCTATGAAAAATTTCAGTCAGGATTCAGGTCTCATCATAGCACAGAAACTGCGCTCGTTAAAATTACAAATGACTTACTTCTAGCTTCTGACCAAGGCTGTATCTCAATACTAGTGTTACTTGATCTCAGTGCTGCGTTCGACACTATAGATCATAAAATACTCCTAGATCGACTACAGAATTACATTGGTATCCAGGGACAGGCATTACGGTGGTTTAGGTCGTATCTATCAGACCGTCACAATTTTGTTTATTTAAACGGGGAAAAATCTAAGATAACGATAGTAAATCATGGAGTGCCTCAAGGATCTGTGTTAGGCCCTCTGCTATTGTAATGAAGGGCTGACAGCGTGAGGATCCATTTGCAGTTTCTTTATTGTGACAACAAAGCACAAGGCAGACAAGGGCAAGACAGTAGCGGTAACAGGGACAGGCTTGGGTCGAGGCAGGCGGCAGACAAACAGAAACTTACAACAGGCAGAGTTCAGGGCAGGCGGCAGACAAACGTAATCCAGGAAACAGACAAGGTTCAAGGCAGGCGGCAGAGGTTCACAAAAGATAAACAGTCCAATCGATAGCAAGGTAACAGTCCACAAGAAAACGCTCAGTAGTGATCACCAGGGCAAATCAAGACTTCGCAGTGTATGGATGCGTGTGTGCGTCTTAAATAGTGTGAGTGTGATGCAATGCAGGTGTGTGCAATCAGTCCCAGGAATGAGGGCCTATGGGTAACGTAGTCCAGAAGGAAGTGACTCAGAACTCAGGTGATGGCTCCCTCCGGCGGCCGGGAGGAGGAGCCGCGGGAGCCGTATTCGTGACAGCTATTTTCAATATACATGCTGCCACTTGGTAATATTATAAGAAGACATGGAATTAGTTTCCACTGCTATGCCGATGATACTCAATTATATATTTCAACACAACCAGATGAAAACTCTAAATTATCCAATCTGACAGAGTGTGTTAAAGAAGTAAAACATTGGATGACTAGTAATTTTCTTCTGCTAAATTCAGATAAGACTGAAGTATTACTTATTGGGCCAAAAACCTGTACACAGAATCTCTCAGACTACAATCTGCATTTAGAAGGATGTACTGTTACTCCATCCTCGACAGTTAAAGACCTGGGTGTTATATTAGACAGTCCTTCACGCTCTAAGATCACAAAACTCTGGACTTCTGGTTGTACCTAGAATATCTAAGGCCACTAAAGGGCGTTTTCACATTTGGCTCCTAAACTCTGGAATAGCCTTCCTGATAATGTTCGGGGCTCAGACTCGCTCACCCAGTTTAAATCTAGATTAAAGACACATCTCTTCAGCCAAGCATTCACATAATCCATCTCATATCAGATCAATTGCACATGACTATCTTTGCTTAATGTTATGAACAGCAGCTATGCTAATTATTCTCCATTTGCTTTTCTGTTTTTTCTGTCCCGAGGTGACTAGAGAGTACATCAGCTTCAGTTTGTATCCAGCCTCTTAAGAAGACCTCAGATGACTAAAACTTTGGAAGAGACGGCGCCAACTCCTTCGATGACTTCAGAAGATGCAACATCTGGATCAACACGCACATTCGCAAATTTCTATATATCCTAATTATTGTTAATATGTAATTCATTTTTCCAGGAGCTCTTTGCTTCTACCTTCAATTAAATTGCTAACAGTGATTGTATATTAATCGCCTAAATTATTACATTATTAGCTAACTGCAGTCTCCAAATTGTAATGTTGACATGCATTCTCTGTAAAGCTGCTTTGAAACGATATGTATTGTGAAAAGCGCTATACAAATAAATGTGAATTGAATTGAATTGAATTACAATCTCCAAAATAAAAATTAAAATATTTAAAAAGTGAACAGAATAAAATCACACTGACGTGTATTAAGACAATAACTGAACTGAAGAGTTTTGTTCATAAATATTAAGATGTGACAGGTTGTCTATTGCATATTGAAATTTTATCCATTGATTAATACCTTACAATTTATGTTAGTCAAAACAATGCTTTGATATTCTTGTATTCATTCTTTACAATATAAATCTTGCTGTAAATTCTCGATGCTCTCTGATAAAGATTCATGCAGTTATCCCAAGTGACAACAAAAGATCAACATGTGAGTGAATTAGAAATTGACTTAAATTGAAAATGTGAAAATATTTCAATTTTAAATCCACAGTCTCTTTATGACCACATTAAAAAGTAAAAGCATTTAGTATTGCATTGCAATTTTGTACAACATATAGTGCATCTTTCTATAAATAATATTTGTTGTCAATATAGGGAGCTGAACTTACTGTTGTTAGATGAACTGCAGATGAAAGTCAGGCTGTTACTACATGACAAATCATGCCATTGTCCATTTCTCATCATAACACACATCTCTTCTCTGCTATCAGGTTGTCCAGGAGCCCAGTTCAGATAGAGCGCAGGATCACCTGAAGACCACTGCCATTTATCAACACCCGTCTTCTGCAGCCCAATCCAGACATGTCCATCATTCACACTCTTGTTCAGCTCGTTCATGTCGTTCATGTTGTCAACGGTGGCCAGATCTGTGTAATTCTCTCTGCAGTATCTCTGAGCTTCAGTCCAGTTCTTCGTCACGTTTATAAAGTGATACTGACGCTGAACACATTCAGATACGGAGCAGAGAGCTGTGAAAGAGAGGGTTTGATTTAATGCTTTTCATAACAGAGTCAAACCTGATGAAACTATAAACCATAAATAAAACAACAAACACACTCACCAATGAGAAGAAGAATGAAATATAGAGTTTGCTCCATTTCTGAGGAAGAAACACACTGAAAAACTCAGATAATCCCATATTCATCTTGAAATAAAACATGATCATGTAATTTAAAAAATAGCAGAACAACACAATTCACAATCATTCAGACAATATTAACATCTCAAAGTCTAGTTGTGTTTGAAGAATGAACATGTGAGTTGTTCTTACTTTAGAGGTCGTGTGTTTCTGTCCTGAGTCTGATGTTTCTGTCTGCAGCTTTAAACAGTGTGATCATTATATCTGCTCTCATCCCTCATTCATCATCACATCATTTGTTTATTACTCTGAAAACCCCTATATCATATTCACTTCCTCTATATTTGTGTAACTGTCCAACTCTTTCCCTTTATTTGCATCTTGACATCTGTGTCAGTCAGTGTCAGTCTATATGAATATGGACCTTAATTAAAATATCATGTATGTTTGTGTTTCTCATTTTTTATCTGGTGCTGGTGACAAAGAGGGAGAAACGTTTTTCTGCTCTCATGGTCTTTCTTCTTTTCCCTCTTCTGAGAGCAGAGACCCCTGGTGTTGAGGAGGAGACATTCACAACAGAGACGAGATAAAGACATTAAAGTGCTCATATCGTGCTTTCATTCCCCTGAAGTTCATTTATAATGTTAGTAAAGGTTGTTGGACTCTCATTATCCCACTGAAATAATAACATCATCTTCTGCTGCTGCTGTTTCAGTCTTATTTCCTCTAAATACTTGATTGTGATTGGCTGGAATGCAGATATAAAACATTGTTAATATTTTTTATTTTTAGAATGATTTTTTTCATGAGAATTACATTTATTTTAATTATTTTGAGTTGTTTCATATTCCTGCTGTTTACCTTTTTTTCATGTTTATAACATATGAACACATTTGCATGTAAACACATCCTCATCACTCATTTGATTATGTCCACATCACATTTAGACATTCAGGGTGGAGAATATTTACATCTCTGACGTGAAACAGGATAAACAGTGAGTGTTTTTGTTCTAGTCATATTTCATATTTCATCCAGTCTTATTCATCTATTAGTTTTATTGCAGCTACAGGAATGTTACACTATAACTGTGTTTCAAATCAGAGCTGCGTCCTTCGAAGTCCATGAAGGTCGAAGTGAGAGTTGTTAAATGAGGAGACAGGGGTCACTGCAGGTCAGAGTAATGGGCGTCCCGAAAGGTAAACTGCTACAACAGAAACTAACTCTAACCCTACCCCACACCCTGGTGACAGTTTTAGTGACCAATGATGAAGACCTTTCTCCACGCCCCCTACCATTTAAACATTACCATTAAAAATATATCAAAATACCAACATATGAGCATGTCCAAATGAAAATAACTAAGCAAAAAAACACTGATATATTTCATACATATTTAAAGTTTAAATATTTATTTACCGCCAATTGGACTGTTCTCAGGAGAGAATCGCAGAAATGTCACAGTCCAGAAGACAGACAGACATCAACCCAGAACACCACCACCCATAAAAAATAAAATCAGGCAGTACAGTGAAAGCTACCTGGCTTACGGTTTTATATGGATCGGAGATGCTATCTGTCCCACACCTGAATGCCTCGTCTGCAGGGAAAAGCTATCAAATGCAGCAATGGTACCGAGTAAGCTGAAGAGACATTTAGACACAAAACACCACGATTTAGCAAAGACACAGAATACTTCAAGTGACTAAAAGCACAAAATGTTAAACAGAACTAACAAATGATGTCATGTGTGCGTGTGTCTGAGAAAGCTCAGGAGACAAGCTTCTTAGTAGCAGAGCTAATCGCCAAATCAAAGACGCCCCATATGTCACGGGGCAAGGTGCTTTCCCATGTCTATGAGCTTAAACTCAGGCAGTTTTCAACTGAGCACGACATACCCCACAAAGAACAGATCAACGACGACTCATGGTGGGCTAAGATTGCATCCCTCGCAGACATTTTTAGTCACTTAAATGAGCTTAACACAAAGTTGCAAGGAAAGAATGAAAATATTTTAACAGCAACAGACAAACTTAACGCTTTCAAGGCCAAACTCAAGCTGTGGCAAAAAATACTGAAAAATAAAAACATCGTCGTGTTTCCTTAAACAGCAGAGCACCCCGCTCGTAAGACAGCAGTGTAGGATTTGAGGGTGAACCACACAAATGAATCTTCCAGATGATTCGTTCAAACATAATTACATGCAAAAACTCAACACTCCAGACTCCAGATCAACCCAGAGATTCAGATCCCTGAAACATAGAAATAAGACAGAACTTCTTTTCCTACAAGCCCTTTGAATGACCTCTGAAACGCAGGATTCAAATCTCTTAAAACCCACAGAGATTCAGACTTTACATATCAAAAATGCATCAGATCGTTCCAAAACATTTCTAGATGGACTTGTAATCAAACATCGTTCAACTGCCTAATTCTGTATCATGTTTTCACCCTATACATGTGACTAGTTATGCTTAGATCCCTCACAATTCATGTAATCATTCTAAGTTTTGAATGGTTGATTGAAAGAGTGTGTTGTTTACAATGTGCGTGATTGATTTCTAATAACTCAAAGGATGGCATGAATGAAATCTGTGTAAAATGTGTCGTATTATCTTTAGAGAAATCATTCTAAACTGTACTCTCTGCTAAGAGGAAAGTTAAGAGACCACAGATAACATGTAATTCATGGTGAGAGGAGGAGAAAAGCCACCTCTGAAACAAAGACGATACCTAATTGGTTAGAACTCCTCAAAGAGGTTGGACAAACACCTCAGTTTATAAATTCAGGACACGAACAAAGAATCAGACAGATGAGAAGACAATAATGACAAAGATCAGATTTGGGTTAAGAACAAACAGCTTCATTCAAGCCATCTAACTACTCTCGTCTCACTTACTTTTCTTTCTTTTACTTAGTTTCCTTTCTTTTCCATGAGAGCCTCATGTTCTGAGTCAAGTTTTGCCTCAAAGTTTAATCAACAGCTCTACAGTCTTTGCCGCCTCAAAACGTCAGACTTCAGCCACGAGGGAGACTCCATTCATCCTCCAGCACACCAGAACATGATTGGCTTCCCACGACATCAATCCGGACCCGAAAAGACCTGCAGTGAATCAAAGAACCCAAGAAACACCCTTCTCCAAGCCAAAGACGCCGACAGGGAATCCCCATTAAAGACACAAACGTTGAACGCAAGTGTACGTCCAGATTCTAGCTGAACTGGTGCATTGATATAAAGCCTAATAACCCGCCTAAGAAGTGATAGAAGGGTTACATTAATGATTGATGGTTCGTTCAGATCAGGTCTTATGAAGTGCATATATTGCATATATATATATATATATACACTACCAGTCATAAGTTCGGAAACATTACTATTTTTAATGTTTTTGAACGAAGTCTCTTATGCTCATTAAGGCTGCATTTATTACATAATAAATACAGAAAAAAAAATATATATATATATTGTGAAATATTATTACAATTTAAAATTATGGTTTTCTATTTTAATATACTTTAAAATATAATTTATTTCTGTGATCAAAGCTGAATTTTCAGCATCATTACTCCAGTCTTCAGTGTCACATGATCCTTCAGAAATCATTGTAATATGATGATTTATTATCAATGTTGGAAACAGTTGTGCTGCTTAATATTATTTTATAACCTGTGATACTTTTTCAGGATTCTTTGATGAATAATTTGGACATTTTCACTTAGGGGTGTACTCACTTTTGTGGCCAGCGGTTTATACATTAATGGCTGTGTGTTGAGTTATTTTGGGGGGACAGCAAATTTACACTGTTATACAAGCTGTACACTCACTACTTTACATTGTAGCAAAGTGTCATTTCTTCAGTGTTGTCACATGAAAAGATATAATCAAATATTTACAAAAATGTGAGGGGTGCACTCACTTCTGTGAGATATTGTATATATGTTTTTTAATATTTTTTCTCTAGTTTCATGATTGATTTAATTAATGATGGAGTTGAAACATTATTGAAAAAAGAAACAAATTCAGCCACTGACACAACCTTTTGTGTAAATGTTGAGACACACTTATACATCAACACTCATCATACAAACCTCAACTGTGGTGACAATCAGAAATATTCAGAAATAAATAGCAAAAGAATTCAGCTGCATCATTTATTTGTGCCACAATGCATGCTGGGAATCTGAATGTGTTTTGTGTGCTGGCATGAAGCATGTCACCATTGTTGAGATTCATATGCTGATTGTTGATATCTGTGAGTGTATACTGTAAATAGCAGGACATTTTCCCCCCAGAATTATCCTAAAACAAGAGAAAAACTAAACGCTTGTTTACAAAGGAATGCCAGCT
This sequence comes from Ctenopharyngodon idella, assembly GCF_019924925.1. Taxonomy (NCBI): domain Eukaryota; kingdom Metazoa; phylum Chordata; class Actinopteri; order Cypriniformes; family Xenocyprididae; genus Ctenopharyngodon; species Ctenopharyngodon idella. The sequence goes on from NC_067226.1 coordinate 50,245,134, forward strand.
TATGAAGATTAGACACAACAGCACAAACACCAGAAATCATATAGTTGGATGCACAACATTGGTTTAAAGATGATCTGACAAAACTTGCATGACAGCAAAAACACAACAAAGTGAAAGAGTATCGCATCGTCTATTGGTTGACTTATTGTGGAGATCTTTGTAAAGGGCGAGGGTTAATTTAACTTATGTACAAGATGGTTAAATGAAGATATTATAAAAGGATTGTAGCCTTTATCCTCAAAACACACTGGCTGAATTTCTGGCCTCAGTGAATAAATCATTATTTTTATCCTCAGTTTAAACTGAGCATCTGCTGTTTTCTCCCTAAAACAAAACCAAATGTTAGAGCAAGTTTTGCCTTTAACAAATGCAGCTAATCAAGTGCAGAGCTACAGATCTGTAATACCTTGAAACTTATGACAATTGTTTTAATGACACATTTAGGCCATTGGTCTTCTAACATTTATGGCTAGCTATTTAAACTAATTAAAACACAAGACTTACATTTAAATGTAAATCATCGACCACCAAAGCACAACCTGTAGTTTTCTTTGAAAGAATCCAGTCGTCACCGGTGTGCAGTGAATCTTGGGATAGGCTGGGCTGTGAAGGATCCACTCGTTCTGTCCTTCACGGCCCGGGGAAAGAAGGACGCATTTATAGGCCGTATTCGAAGAAGCCTTTGAAATAGGAAAGCCTTCGTCACGCCGCTGTGACGCATTCGTTCTATGAATACAACCTTCGAAGGATGCAGTATCTGAATTGAGACACAGCTTATGTATCCTCAAAATGTTTGAAATATGATTTAAACCATGTTGGATTTTGTGATATAATGATGTTCTGATGTTGGGAAACAGTCAAGAGATCAGATTGCTGGTTGTACATGAGTTTATTTGAGCTGCTGTTGTTGACACGTTCTTTTATTTTTAGCACAAAAGAATGAGATATTTTATACCCAACCTTCACTCCTTCATGAATAAACAATATTTCATTTATCTGAGGCACATAATGTTGGTGCTCATTGATTCACATTCATCCAGTCATTTCTAATATAAAGTCATGATTAACACATGAAACTCAATATAAGAGAGAGAAGTAGCCACAACAGCATACAGAGATCCTTAAAACACAAATGAGGAATTAAAAAACTCACACCATCTTCAGTTACATGAATTATATCATGACAAAATAGAAAGAAAACAGTATAAACATACAGTATAATGATGAGTATATGATGCCCTTTGACCCCTCACAAAATTCAATTAATTCTGAAGTTAGTAAATAACACAAAACGAGACAGAAAGAGTTTGTGAAAGCAAACAGCAGTTCTGGACGTCGAGGCTCTTAACAATTAACAACTGAACAACAAACGTCAATATTTGAAACTGTTTATTTAGACTTACATGATACCCTACTGTGTAAGTCTCTTTTATTTTATTGTATAACCATACAGACACAGGTTCATGGGTTCACAGAGATCATAGTGGCAAACCATTAAAATTTTGAAATGTTTCAAAAAAGCCTTGTTTACTGAAATCACGTGACTTTAGCAGTTTGATACACGTGCTGAATGATTCACAACAAACCAAGTGATGAATGAAACTGAAGTTAAAGGAAGTGAACACACAAGCATTTGTTATCTTACATGAAATGTATGTGTATCCATTCACTCTTCATATCTGCTGCAGATGAAGTTGAGTTTGTGAGTTTCAGGACGGCTGATCCAGCGCTGATCTCCTCCAGACTGAACTGCTCCAGATCTCACTGTACACTCACACTCTTCCTCTCCTGTGCCGTTCCCTGGAGCCCAGTTCTGATAGCACACGGTCTGTCCGCTCACCCAGAACCAGAGGCCCACAGTGCAGGAGTGACGTAAACCCAACCACACCTCCTCAGTAGACGCCTGTTTAACCACATTCATCACCTCACGCTGAATCTCTTCTGAATGAACCGAGACCAGATCCGTATGATTCTGTCTGCAGTATCTCAGAGCTTCAGACCACGTCAGATACTCTTTGATCAGAATCAGTTTATCTGGACACAAAACAAACCACAAGCAGAAACTAGAGAGAGACTGATCAAAAACAACATGCAGAACAAACACTGTGGAGGAATTTGTCATGTCAGACATGTAGTGTGAACTTTAAGATATCTGGAGGTGATGGATGGATTGTGTGTGTTTTGTGAGGATCTGCTCACCTTCATGACACACAAAAGGATGTTGTTTATTGCAAGGGTCGTCATTCCATTGTCCCTGAGCGTTCGGATAAATCTCTACACAGATTTCATTTCCAGCATTATTAGGTTCACCAGGATACCAGTATCTGAATGAGGAGTTACTCTGATCTGACCACTGCCATGAGCCATTGAAGAGACCGATCCAGACATCACCAGATATGAGACTATCATTGATGAACTTCTGAAGCTGTTGACTCTCATTCTGGTTCCTCACACTGACCAGATCAATGTGATTCTGTCTGCAGTAACTCTGAGCGTCTCTCCAATTCTTCGTCTGATTGACAAAGACGAGTCCTGTGTTCGCTTTAAGAAAAACAAATGGAAACAGATTCATGAATCAGTTTGTTCATTATTCTTATGCTGCTTTATGGTTTGGATGTGAATAAGAGCAGCACTGGAAGCATCAGAAACATGTGTCATTCAAAGACTGTTTCTACAGCTGATGATATATTAAATATTCACAATATATTCATGATGATTTTGCTGATAAAACATTAAGTAACATCTTTGATCATTTTATTAAAACTTTATATTTCTTCATGATGTTTTGTTACACATTTCTCTAGAATACTTGATTCAGACACAAAGATCTGAATGAGAGAAACATCAAACAGATGAAGATGTTTCACTGCAGCTGAATATATTTGTTAACTAGTCCTTAGAAATATGTCAGTAAAAAATTCATTCAAAATGTTGGATTGTAGACTATTAATACAGACAAATGAATATTGTTGCAATATTAATATTAATGTTAGTGTTTGTCTTGTTTCTAGTCTGATTGATTTTAAGTTGTAATGGACAATGTGAGTTCATTTAAAGTTCATCTAAGAATGACGTTTTTACAGGTTTGTGTTGAGATCCTGAAAGATGAATGAATAAATCAATCCCTTATGGAAATAAAATATATATTTCCATATATTTATGATCAACATATTAAATGGTTTAAATATATTGAAAAATATACAGAATACTATATTGTGGTAATATATTACAATATATTAAATAACACATAAGGAATTGCCGCTTTTCATGAATTGTTATATTTCAGTTTATTCTTTTCATAATGGAAATCTCACAGCTCAAGACGTTCAGATGGTTTATCACATACTCTGTAACTAATTATCACAAATTCATGTCTAAAATGTTTTATTAGTTTCAAACATCTACTTAAAAAAATTAAGTTACTTTTGAAAATTACAATCTCCAAAATAAAACTACATTTATTATTATTGTTTGTTTATTCATTTATTTTAAAAAAGTGAACACAATAAAATCACACTGACGTGTATTAAGACAATAATTGAAGTTTTGTTCATAAATATCAAGATATGACAGGTTGTCTGTTGCATATTTAAATTTTATCCATTCATTAATTCCATTTATGTTAGTCAAAACAATGGTTTGATATTTTTGTATTTTATGTAATTTTGCTGTAAATTCTCTACACTCTCTAATGGCAGATTCCCACAGTTATCCCAAATGACAACAAAGGAGCTGAACTTACTGTTGTTAGAAGAACTGCAGATGAAAGTCAGGCTGATACTACATGACAAATCATGCCATTGTCCATTTCTCATCACAGCACACATCTCTTCTCTGCCATCAGGTTGTCCAGGAGCCCAGTTCAGATAGAGCGCAGGATCACCTGAAGACCACTGCCATTTCCTCTCCAGCCCAATCCAGACATACTGAACGCCTGAATCTTTCACACTCTTGTTCAGCTCGATCATGTCGTTCATGTTGTCAACGGTGGCCAGATCTGTGTAATTCTCTCTGCAGTATCTCTGAGCTTCAGTCCAGGTCTTCGTCACGTTTATAAAGTGATACTGACGCTGAACACATTCAGATACGGAGCAGAGAGCTGTGAAAGAGAGGGTTTGATTTAATGCTTTTCATAACAGAGTCAAACCTGATGAAACTATAAACCATAAATAAAACAACAAACACACTCACCAATGAGAAGAAGAATGAAATATAGAGTTTGCTCCATTTCTGAGGAAGAAACACATTGAAAAACTCAGATAATCCCATATTCATCTTGAAATAAAACATGATCATGTAATTTAAAAAAATAGCAGAACAACACAATTCACAATCATTCAGACAATATTAACATCTCAAAGTCTAGTTGTGTTTGAAGAATGAACATGTGAGTTGTTCTTACTTTAGAGGTCGTGTGTTTCTGTCCTGAGTCTGATGTTTCTGTCTGCAGCTTTAAACAGTGTGATCATTATATCTGCTCTTATCCCTCATTCATCATCACATCATTTGTTTATTGCCCTGAAAGCCCCTATATCATATTCACTTCCTCTATATTTGTGTATTTGTCCAGCTCTTTCCCTTTATTTGCATCTTGACATCTGTGTCAGTCAGTGTCAGTCTATATGAATATGGACCTTAATTAAAATATCATGTATGTTTGTGTTTCTCACTTTTTATCTGGTGCTGGTGACAAAGAGGGAGAAACGTTTTTCTGCTCTCATGGTCTTTCTTCTTTTCCCTCTTCTGAGAGCAGAGACCCCTGGTGTTGAGGAGGAGACATTCACAACAGAGACGAGATAAAGACATTAAAGTGCTCATATCGTGCTTTCATTCCCCTGAAGTTCATTTATAATGTTAGTAAAGGTTGTTGGACTCTCATTATCCCACTGAAATAATAACATCATCTTCTGCTGCTGCTGTTTCAGTCTTATTTCCTCTAAATACTTGATTGTGATTGGCTGGAATGCAGATATAAAACATTGTTAATATTTTTTATTTTTAGAATGATTTTTTTCATGAGAATTAAATTAATTATTTTGAGTTGTTTCATATTCCTGCTGTTTACCTTTTTTCATGTTTATAACATATGAACACATTTGCATGTAAACACATCCTCATCACTCATTTTCTTATCTCCACATCACATGTGGACGTTCAGTCTGGACAATATTTACATCTCTGACGTGAAACAGGATAAACAGTGAGTGTTTTTGTTCTAGTCATATTTCATATTTCATCCAGTCTTATTCATCTATTAGTTTTATTGCAGCTACAGGAATGTTACACTATAACTGTGTTTCAAATCAGAGCTGCATCTTTCGAAGTCCATGAAGGTCGAAGTGAGAGTTGTTAAATGAGGAGACAGGGGTCACTGCAGGTCAGAGTAATGGGCGTCCCGAAAGGTAAACTGCTACAACAGAAACTAACTCTAACCCTACCCCACACCCTGGTGACAGTTTTAGTGACCAATGATGAAGACCTTTCTCCACGCCCCCTACCATTTAAACCATTACTATTAAAAATATTTATTACCGCCAATTGGACTGTTCTCAGGAGAGAATCGCAGAAATGTCACAGTCCAGAAGACAGACGGACATCAACCCGGAACCACCACCACCCATAAAAAATAAAATCAGGCAGTACAGTGAAAGCTACCTGGCTTACGGTTTTATATGGATCGGAGATGCTATCTGTCCCACACCTGAATGCCTCGTCTGCAGGGAAAAGCTATCAAATGCAGCAATGGTACCGAGTAAGCTGAAGAGACATTTAGACACAAAACACCATGATTTAGCCAGCAAAGACATAGAATACTTCAAGTGACTAAAAGCACAAAATGTTAAACAGAACAAACAAATTATGTCATGTGTGCGTGTGTCTGAGAAAGCTCAGGAGACAAGCTTCTTAGTAGCAGAGCTAATCGCCAAATCAAAGACGCCCCATACCATTACTGAATCACTCATTCTGCCAGCCTGCAAGAAAATCATAGGGGTAATGATAGGGGAGGACGCTGTCAAAGAAACTGACAAAATCCTGTTATCTGACACACTATTAAACATCGCATTGACGACATGGCTGCTGATATAGAAACACAACTAACTGAAAAACTAAACAAAAGTGGCAGATTTGTACTCCAAATTGATGATTCTACAGATTGCAGTGGACACTGTCATCTCCTGGCCAGTGTGTGATATACTGATGAGGAATTAATTATGGAGAATTTTTTTTTTCTGCAAAGAACTACCGAGTGGTGAAATGTTTATAGTCCTTGATACGTACTTGAAAGAACGTGGTCTCAACTGGGGCATGTGTCATAGTATCTGCACAGATGGAGCGGCATCTATGACTGGAAAAGTAAAAGGACTGGTAACTATGGTGAAGAACCAAAACCCAGATGTGCAGATTACCCAGTGCATGCTGCACCACGAAGCACTCGTCACAAAAGCAATGCCCCCAGACCTGACTGTAGCATTAGAACAAGCTGTCAAAATTGTGAACTACATTAAGTCACGACCTTTGAAGTCCCGATTGTTTAACATACTGTGAAATGAAATGGGGTCTGAGCATCAGAGTCTGCTGCTGCATACAGAGGTGTGCTGGCTGTCACGGGGCAAGGTGCTTTCCCATGTCTATGAGCTTAAACTCAGGCAGTTTTCAACTGAGCACGACATACCCCACAAAGAACAGATCAACGACGACTCATGGTGGGTTAAGATTGCATACCTCGCAGACATTTTTACTCACTTAAATGAGCTTAACACAAAGTTGCAAGGAAAGAATGAAAATATTTTAACAGCAACAGACAAACTTAACGCTTTCAAGGCCAAACTCAAGATGTAGCAAAAAAATACTGAAAAATAGAAACCGTCTCAGGTTATGACTATAACCATGGTTCCCTGAGAGAGGGAACGAGACACTGCGTCCCGAAGGGGGCGCTATGGGAACGCCCTCAGCGTGAATGCGTCTGATGCACGTGTGTCAACTAGTCTAATGGCGAGAGTGAACGTCACTGGTGGGTGATGTCACGACCAGGAAAGGATAAATACACATCCGGAAAGACCGGCTTCAGCTTAAATTGCCGAAGCAAATCGATCACAGGGATGCAGGGAGTATGGCAACGCGACGCAGTGTCTCGTTCCCTCTCTCAGGGAACCATGGTTATAGTCATAAGCTGAGACGTTCCCTTTCGAGGGAACTCGCACTGCGTCCCGAAGGGGGCGCTATGGGAACGATATCCCAAAACGCCATAATTCCAAAATGCCTGTCCGTGTGAAACTGTGGCACACTAAGACGAGAGCACTGATGAGCCTGGAGCTGCGTCCAGGTCGAGATATATCATCTCACAACGTGAGTGGCGAGGATCAGCCCACCACATCACAGACTTCCTTGAGGAAAACCCCCAACAACAAGGCCGTGGAAGCCACCATACTCCTAGAAGAGTGAGCTCTGACAGACAGTGGATACTGCTGACCAGAGACCTCATACGCAAGTGACATAGTCTCAACTATCCACTTGCTAACCATGGACGCAGGGAGACCCCTTATTGCGCGGTCCAAAACAAACAGTTGATCTGAAGTCCTCCACAGGGCAGCTCTGTGGACATTAGGTGTCCAGTGCTCACACTGGACACACAAGATTCAACTTTTCCTGGTCTGGATCTGAGAACAGAGGACAGAAAGCTTGCAGCACTATAGGCCGTGGAATATTGGTCAGAACCTTAGGTATATAACCCGGTAGGATAAAGGAACACTTTGACCATCCCTGGTGCACACTCAAGGCATGTAGGGGATACAGATAGGGCCTAAAGGTCTCCTACTCTTTTTAGGGGAGAAACGGCAAGGAGGAAAACAACGTCAGAAATTTTTCTGAGACAGAATCAAGTGGCTCAAATGGAGCTGCAGATAAGCCTTCCAACACAAAGGCCAACTCCCAAGCAGGAACCCTAGTGCATGCTGCAGGCCTCAGCCTCAGAGTGCCACGAAGGAAACGATACCTCAAAGGGTTATACCCCACAATTATACCATCCACAGGGACATGGAATGCAGAAATACGAGGATAGTTTCCTGGTGGCTGGAGTTCTGGAGTAAAGTATGGTTTCCACAACCTCGGTTGAGAGACCAGATACTATGAGTTGGGCCCCCTCAGGGGCCAAACCCACAGGTTCAATACTTCTGGGCGGGGTGAAAAATCAAGCCCTTCACCTGAGATAGAAGGTCTCTCCTGATCAGAATCTCCGAGGGAGAGCCGTCGAAGAGAGACACAAGTTCCAAGAACCATATCAGACTTGGCCAGTAAGGTGCTACTAACAGTAGACTTATCCCTTCCCGGCGAATTTTGTCCAGAACTCCTGGGAGCAGAACAATTGGGGGAAAAAACATACAGACATGCCCCGGCCATGTCTGTACCATGGCATCCAGTCCAAGAGGAACTGGATGCGTAAGGGATAACCACAGTGGACAGTCGTATCCTGAGACGCGAAAGATCCACTTCCACGTGGCTATAAATCTCCCATATGAGCTTCACCACTTTGGGGTGAAGTCTCCATTCCCCTGGCCTCAGCCCCTGTTTCGAAAGGACGTCTGCTCCTATATTCTAGGTCCCTGGAATAAGATTGTTCTCGCGGAGAGCATCTTTCCCAGGGACCACAGGAGGATCTGGTGTGCCAGATAGTGGGCACAAGCGCAGACCCCCCTGTTGATTTATACAAGAAACCATCGATGCATTGTCTGTCCAGACAGCTCAATGACCTCTCAGGTCTGGGAGGAAGAACTTCAACGCATTGAAGTCTGCCATCATCTCCAGGCAATTATGTGTCACGAAAGATGACTCCTCCACAGCCCTTGAGCTGAGCGGCCTTCCATTACCACTCCCCAGCCTGTGAGAGAAACATCTATCATGAGAGTGACTCAATGATATTAAGCTCCTAACACAGGGCCCTGGGACAGGAACCAACTTTTCTTCCATATAACCAAGGCGCGGAGACACCGCCGCGTGATCTTGATCATACGAAGTGGGTTCCCCCTCAGGGAAAACCCTTGGTCCTGAGCCACTACTGTAAGGGTCTCATGAACAGCAGGCCAAAAGGTATCACCATTGGACGCAGCTGCCACCAGACCCAACAGTTTTAGAAAACTGTTTTACAGTGAGTGACTGGCCTAGATATATCTCCTGTGTGACTGAAAAGATTGCAGAAATACGAGTGGGCGACAGAACGGCCCGCAGCGTCACTGAATCCATACCATGCCCAGGAAGGTGGTTCTCTGTAATGGAGAAAGCACACTCTTCTTGGCGTTCAGCCACAACCCCAATTCTTATATGAGCAAGAACGAAATCTCGATGTCGAACTGACCGATCTGTCTGACTGATCTGTTCCGACTGCGCTAATATTAGCCAGTCATCTAATCAGTTCAGAATGCGTATGCCCTGCAGCTGCATCTACGTATTTCATGAACGTGTGGGGTGATAGAGCTAGACCGAATGGAAGAACCTAATATTGGTATACTTTGCCCCTGAAAACAAACCTGAGGAACTTCCTATGCTGTGGAAGGATAGAGACATGGAAGTATGCATCCTTTAGAACTATCATGACAAACCAGTCCTCGGATCTGGTTTAACGTCAACATTTTGAACCCAAGTCTCCTGACTGAATGATTCAAATGATTAAGATCTAATATAGGACGCAACCCTCCATCCTTCTTTGGAACAAAATAGTAGCGGCCCTAAAAACCCTAACTCTCTGCTGGGAGGAGGAACCCATTTTGTAGCTCCTTTCGCAAAAGAGTTTACTTTCTGTTCCATTACCAGAGCCTGCCCAGTGAGATAAATTTGGCAGAAGCCTCAACTCTGCCAGAAAATCCACAAAAGGGAACCAGCCTCTCAAAGCTGGTCTCTGGTATACCTAGAGCAGCCACTTTGGTGACCTGAAATACACTGGCAGGAAACAACCCATTTGACTGCTTTTCGACCCTCCTCAGAGGGTGCGAACCTGACGCAGCGTCGTGTGAACGCTGAGTCATAGCTTGCTGGAAACTGCTGCGCCCTGAAGCACCAAGGGTGCCAGGGTTGGTAGAACGGCCCCATATACTGAGGTGCACCGTATACTGAGGTGTACACCGCTCTATCCCGTATGGGGCTGCCCTTAGATTTCATTCAGAGGGTGCGAGCCTGATGCAACGTCGTGTGAGCGCTGAATCAAAGCTTGCTGGAAACCGCTGCGCCCCAAAGCACCGAGAGTGATGGGGTTAGCAGATCGGTCCCCTGAGGGCAACGAAGTGGCACGGGCACCGTATACTGAGGTGTACACCGCTCCACCCCGCAGGGGGCTGCCCTAAGAAGCCTAACACCACTGGCGTCAGGATCTACATGAAAGGCTGAACTAATACATGAATCTAACTACTTAAAGTCAGATAAATATGTATTATTTTAATTTCTCAAAATTAAATTACAGCCAACTGTCCGTTTAATTCCTGAAAAATTAAATGCAGCAAATGATCTATCAGACAAGTTAATGCTATCTGAAAGAAATGCTAAATATAGTATGCATATAGGCCATACACACATCAAAATTAAATACAGCCACATATCAACCAGACAGGTAAAAACGGTCTGGATGAAAGGCTAAATAAAGAGTTATTAGTGCAGACATATAGCTTTTAAAAACCAGGCAATATCCCATTTAACTCCTCAAATTAAATGCATCAATGAACCACCAGACAAGTGTACACGGTCTGAATGATTGGTTGAATATTTGTAACTGCCGTCTGCACACCCTAATCGACGCGTTGCCTCGGCAAACACGAGATCAGAGCCACTAGATTCTGTATTGCAGTTTGCAGACACGAAATCTACGCATCGCCTCGGCAGACGCGCGATCCGTGCCACTAGATTCTTTATTGCAGTTTTGCAGACCCGAAAACAATGCGTCGCCTCGGCAAACGCAAAATCCAAGCCATAGATTCTTTATTGCTTAAGACTTTATTCCCTCAAGAAAAAAGCCAAGTAGAGCAGAGCTAAAAAAAAATCTCGATAGTGCATCACATCGGGAAATTTATGAATGAACACTGTCAGATCCCAATACAAGAGCTGACATGTATGCTCTGCTCTCAAACAAACAACACATGAATCGCGTGTATCCCCACTCGTTTTTCTTTAGCGAGGGCAGGGAAGCACACACGACTCAAGTTGCTATTTGCTCGCCAATAAACTCCTGTCTAGAAATATATAATGCTTGAGAACAAACAACAATAAATAGACAGAGACAGTTTCACACAGAGCGCTTTGCTGAGGCACAAAAGCTGAAGCAGGTCTTTCCGGATGTGTGTTTATCCTTTCCTGGTCGTGACGTCACCCACCAGTGACGTTCACTCTCGCCATTGGACTAGTTGACACACGTGCATCAGACGCATTCACGCTGAGGGCGTTCCCATAGCGCCCCCTTCGGGACGCAGTGCGAGTTCCCTCGAAAGGGAAATCGACATGTTTCCTTAAACAGCAGAGCACCCCGCTCATAAGACACCAGTGTAGGATTTGAGGGTGAACCACACAAATGAATCTTCCAGATGATTCGTTCAAACATAATTACGTGCAAAAACTCAACACTCCAGACTCCAGATCAACCCAGAGATTGTTTGATCCTTCTTTTCCTACAAGCCCTTTGAATGACCTCTGAAACACAGGATTCAAATCTCTTAAAACCCACAGAGATTCAGACTTTACATATCAAAAATGCATCAGTTCGTTCCAAAACATTTCTAGATGGACTTGTAATCAAACATCGTTCAACTGCCTAATTCTGTATCATGTTTTCAACCTATACATGTGACTAGTTATGCTTAGATCCCTCACATCCCTTCATGTAATCGTTCTAATTTTTGAATGGTTGATTGAAAGAGTGTGTTGTTTACTATGTGTGTGATTGATTTCTAATAACTCAAAGGATGGCATGAATGAAATCTGTGTAAAATGTATCATATTATCTTTAGAGAAATCACTCTAAACTGTACTCTCTGCTAAGAGGAAAGTTAAGAGACCGCAGATAACATGTAATTTATGGTGAGAGGAGGAGAAAAGCCACCTCTGAAACAAAGACGATACCTAATTGGTTAGAACTCCTCAAAGAGGTTGGACAAACACCTCAGTTTAAAAATTCAGGACACGAACAAAGAATCAGACAGATGAGAAGACAATGATGACAAAGATCAGATTTGGGTTAAGAACAAACAGCTTCATTCAAGCCATCTAACTACTCTCGTCTCACTTACTTTTCTTTCTTTTACTTAGTTTCCTTTCTTTTCCATGAGAGTCTCATGTTCTAAGTCAAGTTTTGCCTCAAAGTTTAATCAACAGCTCTACAGTCTTTGCCCGCCTCAAAACATCAGACTTCAGCCACGAGGGAGACTTCATTCATCCTCCAGCACACCAGAACATGATTGGCTTCCCACGACATCAATCCGGACCCGAAAAGACCTGCAGCGAATCAAAGAACCCAAGAAACACCCTTCTCCAAACCAAAGACGCCGACAGGGAATCCCCATTAAAGACACAAACGTTGAACGCAAGTGTACGTCCAGATTCTAGCTAAACTGGTGCATTGATATAAAGCCTAATAACCCGCCTAAGAAGTGATAGAAGGGTTACATTAATGATTTCGTTCAGATCAGGTCTTGTGAAGTGCATATATTGCATATATATATATATATATATATATATGTACACACACACTACCAGTCAAAAGTTTGGAAACATTACTATTTTTAAAGTTTTTGAAGGAAGTCTCTTATGCTCATTAAGGCTGCATTTATTTAATAATAAATACAGAAAAAACAATAATATTGTGAAATATTATTACAATTTAAAATTATGGTTTTCTATTTTAATATAGTTTAAAATATAATTTATTTCTGTGATCAAAGCTGAATTGTCAGCATCATTACTCCAGTCTTCAGTGTCACATGATCCTTCAGAAATCATTGTAATATGATGATTTATTATCAATGTTGGAAACAGTTGTGCTGCTTAATATTATTTTATAACCTGTGATACTTTTTCAGGATTCTTTGATGAATAAATTTGGACATTTTCACTTAGGGGTGTACTCACTTTTGTGGCCAGCGGTTTAGACATTAATGGCTGTGTGTTGAGTTATTTTGAGGGGACAGCAAATTTACACTGTTATACAAGCTGTACACTCACTACTTTACATTGTAGCAAAGTGTCATTTCTTCAGTGTTGTCATATGAAAAGATATAATAAAATATTTACAAAAATGTGAGGGGTGCACTCACTTCTGTGAGATACTGTATATATGTTTTTTTTTTAATATTTTTTCTCTAGTTTCATGATTGATTTAATTAATGATGGAGTTGAAACATTATTGAAAAAAGAAATAAACAAATTCAGCCACTGACACAACCTTTTGTGTAAATGTTGAGACACACTTATACATCAACACTCATCATACAAACCTCAACTGTGGTGACAATCAGAAATATTCAGAAATAAATAGCAAAAGAATTCAGCTGCATCATTTATTTGTGCCACAATGCATGCTGGGAATCTGAATGTGTTTTGTGTGCTGATATGAAGCATGTCACCATTGTTGAGATTCATATGCTGATTGTTGATATCTGTGAGTGTATACTGTAAATAGCAGACCATTTTCCCCCAGAATTATCCTAAAACAAGAGAAAAACTAAACGCTTGTTTACAAAGGAATGCCAGCTTATGAAGATTAGACACAACAGCACAAACACCAGAAATCATATAGTTGGATGCCCAACATTGGTTTAAACATGATCTGACAAAACTTGCATGACAGCAAAAACACAACAAAGTGAAAGAGTATCGCATCGTCTATTGGTTGACTTATTGTGGAGATCTTTGTAAAGGGTGAGGGTTAATTTAACTTATGTACAAGATGGTTAAATGAAGATATTATAAAAGGGTTGTAGCCTTTATCTTCAAGACACACTGGCTGAATTTCTGGCCTCAGTGAATAAATCATTATTTTTATCCTCAGTTTAAACTGAGCATCTGCTCTTTTCTCCCTAAAACAAAACCAAATGTTAGAGCAAGTTTTGCCTTTAACAAATGCAGCTAATTAAGTGCAGAGCTACAGATCTGTAATACCTTGAAACTTATGACAATTGTTTTAATGACACATTTAGGCCATTGGTCTTCTAACATTTATGGCTAGCTATTTAAGCTAATTAAAACACAAGACTTACAGTTAAATGTAAATCATCAGTCACCACTGAAGCACAACCTGTAGTTTTCTTTGAAAGAATCCAGTCATCACCGGTGTGCAGTGAATCTTGGGATAGGCTGGGCTGTGAAGGATCCACTCGTTCTGTCCTTCACGGCCCGGGGAAAGAAGGACGCATTTATAGGCCGTATTCGAAGAAGCCTTTGAAATAGGAAAGCCTTCGTCACGCCGCTGTGACGCATTCGTTCTTTGAATACAACCTTCGAAGGATGCAGTATCTGAATTGAGACACAGCTTATGTATCCTCAAAATGTTTGAAATATGATTTAAACCATGTTGGATTTTGTGATATAATGATGTTCTGATGTTGGGAAACAGTCAAGGGATCAGATTGCTGGTTGTACATGAGTTTATTTGAGCTGCTGTTGTTGACACGTTCTTTTATGTTTAGCACAAAAGAATTAGATATTTTATACCCAACCTTCACTCCTTCATGAATGAAATATATTTTATTTAGCTGAGGCACATAATGTTGGTGCTCATTGATTCACATTCATCCAGTCATTTCTAATATAAAGTCATGATTAACACATGAAACTCAATATAAGAGAGAGAAGTAGCCACAACAGCATACAGAGATCCTTAAAACACAAATGAGGAATTAAAAAACTCACACCATCTTCAGTTACATGAATTATATCATGACAAAATAGAAAGAAAACAGTATAAACATACAGTATAATGATGAGTATATGATGCCCTTTGACCCCTCACAAAATTCGATTAACTCTGAAGTTAGTAAATCACACAAAACGAGACAGAAAGAGTTTGTGAAAGCAAACAGCAGTTCTGGATGTTGAGGCTCTTAACAATTAACAACTGAACAACAAACGTCAATATTTGAAACTGTTTATTTAGACTTACATGATACCCTACTGTGTAAGTCTCTTTTTATTTTATTGTATAACCATACAGACACAGGTTCATGGGTTCACAGAGATCATAGTGGCAAACCATTAAAATGTTGAAATGTTTCAAAAAAGCCTTGTTTACTGAAATCACGTGACTTTAGCAGTTTGATACACGTGCTGAATGATTCACAACAAACCAAGTGATGAATGAAACTGAAGTTAAAGGAAGTGAACACACAAGCATTTGTTATCTTACATGAAATGTATGTGTATCCATTCACTCTTCATATCTGCTGCAGATGAAGTTGAGTTTGTGAGTTTCAGGACGGCTGATCCAGCGCTGATCTCCTCCAGACTGAACTGCTCCAGATCTCACTGTACGCTCACACTCTTCCTCTCCTGTGCCGTTCCCTGGAGCCCAGTTCTGATAGCACACGGTCTGTCCGCTCACCCAGAACCAGAGGCCCACAGTGCAGGAGTGACGTAAACCCAACCACACCTCCTCAGTAGACGCCTGTTTAACCACATTCATCACACGACGCTGAATCTCTTCTGAATGAACCGAGACCAGATCCGTATGATTCTGTCTGCAGTATCTCAGAGCTTCAGACCACGTCAGATACTCTTTGATCAGAATCAGTTTATCTGGACACAAAACAAACCACAAGCAGAAACTAGAGAGAGACTGATCAAAAACAACATGCAGAACAAACACTGTGGAGGAATTTGTCATGTCAGACATGTAGTGTGAACTTTAAGATATCTGGAGGTGATGGATGGATTGTGAGTGTTTTGTGAGGATCTGCTCACCTTCATGACACACAAAAGGATGTTGTTTGCTGCAAGGGTCGTCATTCCATTGTCCTTGAACGTTCGGATAAATCTCTACACAGTTTTGATTTCCTCCATCATTATTAGGTTCACCAGACTTCCAGTATCTGAATGAGGAGTTACTCTGATCTGACCACTGCCATGAGTCTCTGAACAGACCGATCCAGACATATGATTCAGATGAATGATGATCACTAATGAACTTCTGAAGCTGTTGACTCTCATTCTGGTTCCTCACACTGACCAGATCAATGTGATTCTGTCTGCAGTAACTCTGAGCGTCTCTCCAATTCTTCGTCTGATTGACAAAGACGAGTCCTGTGTTCGCTTTAAGAAAAACAAATGGAAACAGATTCATGAATCAGTTTGTTCATTATTCTTATGCTGCTTTATGGTTTGGATGTGAATAAGAGCAGCAGTGGAAACATCAGAAACACGTGTCATTCAAAGACTGTTTCTACAGCTGATGATATATTAAATATTCACAATATATTCATGATGATTTTGCTGATATAACATTAAGTATAATTTGTGATCATTTTATTGAAACTTTATATTTCTTCATTATGTTTCCTTAAACATTTTAATACTTGATTCAGACACAAAGATCTGAATGAGAGAAACATCAAACAGATGAAGATGTTTCACTGCAGCTGAATATATTTGTGAACTAGTCCTTAGAAATATGTCAGTAAAAAGTTTACTAAAAATGTTGGATTGTAGACAAATGAATATTGTTGCAATATTAATATTAATGTTAGTGTTTGTCTTGTTTCTAGTCTGATTGATTTTAAGTTGTAATGGACAATGTGAGTTCATTTAAAGTTCATCTAAGAATGACGTTTTTACAGGTTTGTGTTGAGATCCTGAAAGGTGAATGAATCAAGCTCTCCCTTATGGAAATAAAATACATGCAATACAATTCATATATTTTTGATCAATATATTAAATGGTTTAAATATATTGAAAAATATACAGAATGATACATTGTGGTAATACATTACAATATATTAAATAACACATAAGGAATTGCCGCTTTTCATGAATTGTTATATTTCAGTTTATTCTTTTCATAATGGAAATCTCACAGCTCAAGACGTTCAGAAGGTTTATCACATACTCTGTAACTAATGATCACAAATTCATGTCTAAAATGTTTTATTCGTTTCAAACATCTACTTAAAAAAAGTTACTTTTGAGAATTGGCCGAGAATCTCCGCAAACTCATAGAAAATAACCAAAACAATCCAAGGGTCTTGTTTAGTACAGTGGCTAGATTAACAAATAAACAGACATCACCAGAACAAAACATTTCATTACAGTTTAGTAGCGATGACTTTATGAATTTCTTTACTGAAAAAATCGAAAGCATCAGAAATACGGTTGTAAATGTACAACCCTTGACAGAGATTTATGATTCAGCCTCAATTATCGTCCCTCAAGAACAGTTGCAGTGCTTTACAACTATAGGACAGGAAGAGCTAAATAAACTTATCACAGCGTCTAAACCAACAACATGTTTATTAGATCCAATACCCACTAAACTACTGAAAGAATTGTTACCTGTAGCAGAAGAGCCTCTTCTCAATATTATTAACTCGTCTTTATCTCTAGGTCACGTTCCAAGACCGTTCAAGTTAGCAGTTATTAAGCCTCTCATTAAGAAACCACAATTAGATCCAAATGTATTGGCAAATTACAGACCCATTTCAAATCTTCCATTTATATCGAAAATATTAGAAAAAGTGGTGTCGGTCCAATTGTGCTCCTTCCTGCAAAAAAATGCTATCTATGAAAAATTTCAGTCAGGATTCAGGTCTCATCATAGCACAGAAACTGCGCTCGTTAAAATTACAAATGACTTACTTCTAGCGTCTGACCAAGGCTGTATCTCAATACTAGTGTTACTTGATCTCAGTGCTGCGTTCGACACTATAGATCATAAAATACTCCTAGATCGACTACAGAATTACATTGGTATCCAGGGACAGGCATTACGGTGGTTTAGGTCGTATCTATCAGACCGTCACAATTTTGTCTATTTAAACGGGGAAAAATCTAAGATAACGATAGTAAATTATGGAGTGCCTCAAGGATCTGTGTTAGGCCCTCTGCTATTTTCAATATACATGCTGCCACTTGGTAATATTATAAGAAGACATGGAATTAGTTTCCACTGCTATGCCGATGATACTCAATTATATATTTCAACACAACCAGATGAAAACTCTAAATGATCCAAGCTGACAGAGTGTGTTAAAGAAGTAAAACATTGGATGACTAGTAATTTTCTTCTATTAAATTCAGATGAGACTGAAGTATTACTTATTGGGCCAAAAACCTGTACACAGAATCTCTCAGACTACAATCTGCATTTAGAAGGATGTACTGTTACTCCATCCTCGACAGTTAAAGACCTGGGTGTTATATTAGACAGCAACTTGTCCTTTGAAAATCATATTTCATATGTTACAAAAACAGCCTTCTTCCACCTCAGAAACATTGCTAAGATACGGAACATGTTATCTGTTTCTGATGCAGAAAAGTTAGTTCATGACGTCTAGACTAGATTACTGTAATGCATTACTAGCTGGTTGTCCTGCTTCCTCAATAAACAAGCTACAATTAGTACAAAATGCAGCTGCTAGAGTTCTTACCAGGTCAAGAAAATATGATCATATAACACCAATTTTATCATCTCTTCACTGGTTACCTATTAAGTTCCGTATCGATTATAAAGTACTGCTAATGACCTATAAGACTCTAAATGGTTTAGCTCCTGTGTACTTAACCGATCTTTTATCGCCCTACAATCCTTCACGCTCTTTAAGATCACAAAACTCTGGACTTCTGGTTGTACCTAGGATAGCTAAGTCCTCTAAAGGAGGGAGAGCGTTTTCACATTTGGCTCCTAAACTCTGGAATAGCCTTCCTGATAATGTTCGGGGCTCAGACTCGCTCACCCAGTTTAAATCTAGATTAAAGACACATCTCTTCAGCCAAGCATTCACATAATCCATCTCATATCAGATCAATTGCACATGACTATCTTTGCTTAATGTTATGAACAGCAGCTATGCTAATTATTCTCCATTTGCTTTTCTGTTTTACCTCGGGACGCCTGTCCCGAGGTGACTAGAGAGTACATCAGTTTCAGTTTGGATCCAGCCTCTTAAGAAGACCTCAGATGACTAAAACTTTGGAAGAGACGGCGCCAACTCCTGCGATGACTTCAGAAGATGCAACATCTGGATCAACACGCACATTCACATTCTATAAATCCTAATTATTGTTAATATGTAATTCATTTTTCCAGGAGCTCTTTGCTTCTACCTTCAATTAAATTGCTAACAGTGATTGTATATTAATCGCCTAAATTATTACATTATTAGGTAACTGCAGTCTCCAAATTGTAATGTTGACATGCATTCTCTGTAAAGCTGCTTTGAAACGATATGTATTGTGAAAAGCGCTATACAAATAAATGTGAATTGAATTGAATTGAATTACAATCTCCAAAATAAAAATTAAAATATTTAAAAAGTGAACAGAATAAAATCACACTGACGTGTATTAAGACAATAACTGAACTGAAGAGTTTTGTTCATAAATATTAAGATGTGACAGGTTGTCTGTTGCATATTGAAATTTTATCCATTGATTAATACCTTACAATTTATGTTAGTCAAAACAATGCTTTGATATTCTTGTATTCATTCTTTACAATATAAATCTTGCTGTAAATTCTCGATGCTCTCTGATAAAGATTCATGCAGTTATCCCAAGTGACAACAAAAGATCAACATGTGAGTGAATTAGAAATTGACTTAAATTGAAAATGTGAAAATATTTCAATTTTAAATCCACAGTCTCTTTATGACCACATTAAAAAGTAAAAGCATTTAGTATTGCATTGCAATTTTGTACAACATATAGTGCATCTTTCTATAAATAATGTTTGTTGTCAATTTAGGGAGCTGAACTTACTGTTGTTAGATGAACTGCAGATGAAAGTCAGGCTGTTACTACATGACCCATCATGCCATTGTCCATTTCTCATCATAACACACATCTCTTCTCTGCCATCAGGTTGTCCAGGAGCCCAGTTCAGATAGAGCGCAGGATCACCTGAAGACCACTGCCATTTCCTCTCCAGCCCAATCCAGACATGTCCATCATTCACACTCTTGTTCAGCTCGTTCATGTCGTTCATGTTGTCAACGGTGGCCAGATCTGTGTATTTCTCTCTGCAGTATCTCTGAGCTTCAGTCCAGGTCTTCCTCACGTTTATAAAGTGATACTGACGCTGAACACATTCAGATACGGAGCAGAGAGCTGTGAAAGAGAGGGTTTGATTTAATGCTTTTCATAACAAAGTCAAACCTGATGAAACTATAAACCATAAATAAAACAACAAACACACTCACCAATGAGAAGAAGAATGAAATATAGAGTTTGCTCCATTTCTGAGGAAGAAACACATTGAAAAACTCAGATAATCCCATATTCATCTTGAAATAAAACATGATCATGTGATTTAAAAAATAGCAGAACAACACAATTCACAATCATTCAGACAATATTAACATCTCAAAGTCTAGTTGTGTTTGAAGAATGAACATGTGAGTTGTTCTTACTTTAGAGGTCGTGTGTTTCTGTCCTGAGTCTGATGTTTCTGTCTGCAGCTTTAAACAGTGTGATCATTATATCTGCTCTCATCCCTCATTCATCATCACATCATTTGTTTATTGCCCTGAAAGCCCCTATATCATATTCACTTCCCCTATATTTGTGTATTAGTCCAACTCTTTCCCTTTATTTGCATCTTGACATCTGTGTCAGTCAGTGTCAGTCTATATGAATATGGACCTTAATTAAAATATCATGTATGTTTGTGTTTCTCACTTTTTATCTGGTGCTGGTGACAAAGAGGGAGAAACGTTTTTCTGCTCTCATGGTCTTTCTTCTTTTCCCTCTTCTGAGAGCAGAGACCCCTGGTGTTGAGGAGGAGACATTCACAACAGAGACGAGATAAAGACATTAAAGTGCTCATATCCTGCTTTCATTCCCCTGAAGTTCATTTATAATGTTAGTAAAGGTTGTTGGACTCTCATTATCCCACTGAAATAATAACATCATCTTCTGCTGCTGCTGTTTCAGTCTTATTTCCTCTAAATACTTGATTGTGATTGGCTGGAATGCAGATATAAAACATTGTTAATATTTTTTATTTTTAGAATGATTTTTTTTTCATGAGAATTACATTTATTTTAATTATTTGGAGTTGTTTCATATTCCTGCTGTTTACCTTTTTTCATGTTTATAACATATGAACACATTTGCATGTAAACACATCCTCATCACTCATTTGATTATGTCCACACCACATTTAGACATTCAGGGTGGAGAATATTTACATCTCTGACGTGAAACAGGATAAACAGTGAGTGTTTTTGTTCTAGTCATATTTCATATTTCATCCAGTCTTATTCATCTATTAGTTTTATTGCAGCTACAGGAATGTTACACTATAACTGTGTTTCAAATCAGAGCTGCGTCCTTCGAAGTCCATGAAGGTCGAAGTGAGAGTTGTTAAATGAGGAGACAGGGGTCACTGAAGGTCAGAGTAATGGGCGTCCCGAAAGGTAAACTGCTACAACAGAAACTAACTCTAACCCTACCCCACACCCTGGTGACAGTTTTAGTGACCAATGATGAAGACCTTTCTCCTCGCCCCCTACCATTTAAAGGTTAGTTTGATGTTCCTGAAACATTTGAACAGCTGCTGTTAACAAGCAGAATCACTGAAGTAAAAAGAGAAACAACAAGAACAGAAACTACAACTGACTTCAGCCACAGCCTCAGATGAAATCAACTGAAGATAAAAGAACATTAAATCTCTGAAGATCTCAGCAGAGGATTAAACAACTCCACAAACAGCATTACAGCTTCACCACCACCCATAAAAAATAAAATCAGGCAGTACAGTGAAAGCTACCTGGCTTACTGTTTTATACTGCTTACTGTACCACGATTTAGCCAGCAAAGACATAGAATACTTCAAGTCGCCAAATCAAAGACGCCCCATATGTCACGGGGCAAGGTGCTTTCCCATGTCTATGAACTTAAACTCAGGCAGTTTTCAACTGAGCACGACATACCCCACAAAGAACAGATCAACGACGACTCATGGTGGGCTAAGATTGCATCCCTCGCAGACATTTTTACTCACTTAAATGAGCTTAACACAAAGTTGCAAGGAAAGAACGAAAATATTTTAACAGCAACAGACAAACTTAACGCTTTCAAGGCCAAACTCAAGCTGTGGCAAAAAATACTGAAAAATAAAAACATCGTCGTGTTTCCTTAAACAGCAGAGCACCCCGCTCGTAAGACACCAGTGTAGGATTTGAGGGCGAACCACACAAATGAATCTTCCAGATGATTCGTTCAAACATAATTACATGCAAAAACTCAACACTCCAGACTCCAGATCAACCCAGAGATTGTTTGATCCCTGAAACATAGAAATAAGACAGACCTTCTTTTCCTACAAGCCCTTTGAATGACCTCTGAAACGCAGGATTCAAATCTCTTAAAACCCACAGAGATTCAGACTTTACATATCAAAAATGCATCAGATCGTTTCAAAACATTTCTAGATGGACTTGTAATCAAACATCGTTCAACTGCCTAATTCTGTATCATGTTTTCAACCTATACATGTGACTAGTTATGCTTAGATCCCTCACAATTCATGTAATCGTTCTAAGTTTTGAATGGTTGATTGAAAGAGTGTGTTGTTTACTATGTGCGTGATTGATTTCTAATAACTCAAAGGATGGCATGAATGAAATCTGTGTAAAATGTATCATATTATCTTTAGAGAAATCATTCTAAACTGTACTCTCTGCTAAGAGGAAAGTTAAGAGACCACAGATAACATGTAATTCATGGTGAGAGGAGGAGAAAAGCCACCTCTGAAACAAAGACGATACCTAATTGGTTAGAACTCCTCAAAGAGGTTGGACAAACACCTCAGTTTATAAATTCAGGACACGAACAAAGAATCAGACAGATGAGAAGACAATGATGACAAAGATCAGATTTGGGTTAAGAACAAACAGCTTCATTCAAGCCATCTAACTACTCTCGTCTCACTTACTTTTCTTTCTTTTACTTAATTTCCTTTCTTTTCCATGAGAGCCTCATGTTCTAAGTCAAGTTTTGCCTCAAAGTTTAATCAACAGCTCTACAGTCTTTGCCCGCCTCAAAACGTCAGACTTCAGCCACGAGGGAGACTTCATTCATCCTCCAGCACACCAGAACATGATTGGCTTCCCACGACATCAATCCAGACCCAAAAAGACCTGCAGCGAATCAAAGAACCCAAGAAACACCCTTCTCCAAGCCAAAGACGCTGACAGGGAATCCACATTAAAGACACAAACGTTGAACGCAAGTGTACGTCCAGATTCTAGCTGAACTGGTGCATTGATATAAAGCCTAATAACCCTCCTAAGAAGTGATAGAAGGGTTACATTAATGATTTCGTTCAGATCAGGTCTTATGAAGTGCATATATACACTACCAGTCATAAGTTTGGAAACATTACTATTTTTAATGTTTTTGAACGAAGTCTCTTATGCTCATTAAGGCTGCATTTATTACATAATAAATACAGAAAAAAACAATAATATTGTGAAATATTATTACAATTTAAAATTATGGTTTTCTATTTTAATATACTTTAAAATATCATTTATTTCTGTGATCAAAGCTGAATTTTCAGCATCATTTCTCCAGTCTTCAGTGTCACATGGTCCTTCAGAAATCATTGTAATATGATGATTTATTATCAATGTTGGAAACAGTTGTGCTGCTTAATATTATTTTATAACCTGTGATACTGTCACAGACACGCCAGGCTCTTCACTCACCCAATCACGACCCACTCCTTCACCAGCGTTCTGATCACGCACACCTGACATTCATCACCACCCCTATCAGCAGCACTATAAGAGACACTCACAGCCACACAGTCATTGTCTGGTCTCGTTAACGCATACTACCCTAATGCTTACCTTACGATCAACTACTTACCTGTCTCCAGTGTGTTTCCTAGATCCTCCGTGTTCTCCTGTCTTCCGTGAGTGTCTCTGTGTGTCTTCAGCTCCAAGGTCCATCCGCCACCCACGACTCCTAGAAGAAACCAAGTATCAGTATCTCTGTCATCGATCATCACGAACTTTATCTGGCTTCACTCACCTGCTCACTGCTCTGGTTGTCTCAATAAAACATCGTAAACCTTACCTGTGTCTCCGACCTCCTCTGTATGTAACAGATACTTTTTCAGGATTCTTTTATGAATAAAAAGTTAAAAAATATCAGCATTTATTTAAAATAGAAATCTTTTGTAACAATATACACTACCGTTCAAAAGTTTGGGGTCAGTAATTTTTTTTCTTTCTTTTTTTTGAAAGAAATTAATACTTTTATTCAGCACGGATGTGTTAAATTGATAAAAAGTGATAGTAAAGATTTATATTGTTAGAAAAGATTTATATTTTGAATAAATGCTGTTCTTTTAAACCTTTTATTCATCAATGAATCCTGAAAAAAGTATCACAGATTCCAAAAAAATATTACTGTTAATAAACTGTTTTCAACATTGATACTAACTGAGTATCAAATCATCATATTAGAATGATTTCTGAAGGACCATGTGACACTGAAGACTGGAGTAATGATGCTGAAAATTCAGCTTTGATCACAGGAATAAATTAGATTTTAAAGTATATTAAAATAGAAAACCATAATTTTAAATTGTAATAATATTTCACAATATTATTGTTTTTTTTTCTGTATTTATTATGAAATAAATGCAGCCTTAATGAGCATAAGAGACTTTGTTCAAAAATATTAAAAATAGTAATGTTTCCAAACTTTTGACCGGTAGTATATATATGTTTTTTAATATTTTTTCTCTAGTTTCATGATTGATTTAATTAATGATGGAGTTGAAACATTATTGAAAAAAGAAATAAACAAATTCAGCCACTGACACAACCTTTTGTGTAAATGTTGAGACACACTTATACATCAACACTCATCATACAAACCTCAACTGTGGTGACAATCAGAAATATTCAGAAATAAATAGCAAAAGAATTCAGAAACCAGTGGCATGCAGTGGCGTTCTGAAATGAGGAGGCACATTTTTTATTTATTTATGAATCAATGTAAATTCATGTGCATTACTCTTAACGTTGAGTATATCATCAATGTAGACGATCACGGACTTGTGCAGGAACTCCCGGAGCACCTCGTGCATGAAATCCTGAAATACGGAGGGGGCGTTGACGAGTCCATACGGCATGACGCAGTACTCATAGTGTCCAGTAGGGGTCACAAAAGCCGTCTTCCATTCGTCCCCCTCATGTATTCGGATGAGGTTGTATGCGCTGCGGAGGTCCAACTTGGTGAACACACTACTTTACATTACATCAAAAAAGAAAAAAAGAAACCAAATACAATTCTATTTTGTAATTTTACATTAACAATGTATTGTAATAAATGTTCTAACTTTGGAAGAGACGGCGCCAACTTGTGCGATGACTTTAGAAGATGCAACATCTGGATCAACATGCACATTCGCAAATTTCTATATATCCTAATTATTGTTAATATGTAATTCATTTTTCCAGGAGCTCTTTGATTCTACCTTCAATTAAATTGCTAACAGTGATTGTATATTAATCGCCTAAATTATTACATTATTAGCTAACTGCAGTCTCCAAATTGTAATGTTGACATGCATTCTCTGTAAAGCTGCTTTGAAACGATATGTATTGTGAAAAGCGCTATACAAATAAATGTGAATTGAATTGAATATTTATCAAAACCAAGTCAATCTCATCAAGTTAGTGTTTTAAGCATTTCTACATTAATTCCAAAATAATAACTAAAGGCTGTAACAATTTAAACAATAGATTTTATTTGTGTATTGATGTTTTTCTTTTTAATAGTCAACTTAGGCTATTTTGGATCATCAGTCAGGCTCCGTAAACACCGTCTGTCACAGACACGAAGATGGATTTTTAATTTCACCAAGCTGATTGCACTAAAAACCCCCGCAGTCATCATGTTTTCAGTCCATTTCAAGTTTGATTTTGACGTGACATAAAGCGGCGATATCTAACTGGGTGATCTATTTACTTACTTTTCAATTAGTCTTCTCATTGACGCCATCATTTGTTCATTCAAACTGACGCACGGAACGCGCACGTCAACAAGAGGCGGGATTTATCACACAAACCAATCATATCCAATAATAACCAATTACATTCAATCATAGCGTGATGGAGACATTGCCTCCTCTCACATGACTTTCCCCCATTCATTCTCAATTAACCCCCACAAAACCCACGTTATAGGGGGTCTAATGGTTTTCTATGAGTGGAAAGGGAGGCATGACTCCTGCAGTAACTTTACCTGCGGGTGTCGCTGTTGGGCAGTGTTCCTTAAGAAATACGAGTGACTTGTGTTCTTTTTAATGTCATAATTTGTAATATTTGTGTTGTTTTATATGTAATATGGATTAATTTCTCATCCTATTTTTTTTTTTTTTTTTTTTGAGGAGGCGCTGCCTCCCTTGCCTCCTCGGAGGAAACGCCCCTGCTTGAAACTTATTACAATTGTTTTAATGACATATTTAGGCCATTGGTCTTCTAACATTTATGGCTAACTATTTAAGCTAATTAAAACACACAACTTACATTTAAATGTAAATCATCGACCACCAAAGCACAACCTGTAGTTTTCTTTGAAAGAATCCAGTCGTCACCGGTGTGCAGTGAATCTTGGGATAGGCTGGGCTGTGAAGGATCCACTCGTTCTGTCCGTCACGGCCCGGGGAAAGAAGGACGCATTTATAGGCCGTATTCGAAGAAGCCTTTGAAATAGGAAAGCCTTCGTCACGCCGCTGTGACGCATTCGTTCTTTGAATACAACCTTCGAAGGATGCAGTATCTGAATTAATACACAGCTTATGTATCCTCAAAATGTTTGAAATATGATTTAAACCATGTTGGATTTTGTGATATAATGATCATTCTGATGTTGGGAAACAGTCAAGAGATCAGATTGCTGGTTGTACATGAGTTTATTTGAGCTGCTGTTGTTGACACGTTCTTTTATGTTTAGCACAAAAGAATTAGATATTTTATACCCAACCTTCACTCCTTCATGAATAAACAATATTTCATTTAGCTGAGGCACATAATGTTGGTGCTCATTGATTCACATTCATCCAGTCATTTCTAATATAAAGTCATGATTAACACATGAAACTCAATATAAGAGAGAGAAGTAGCCACAACAGCATACAGAGATCCTTAAAACACAAATGAGGAATTTAAAAAACTCACACCATCTTCAGTTACATGAATTATATCATGATAGAATAGAAAGAAAACAGTATAAACATACAGTATAATGATGAGTGTATGATGCCCTTTGACCCCTCACAAAATTCAGTTAACTCTGAAGTTAGTAAATAACACAAAACGAGACAGAAAGAGTTTGTGAAAGCAAACAGTGGACATCGAGGCTCTTAACAATTAAAGCGGTCATGAACTGCGTTGTTTTATTGTTTTATAATGTTTCCTGGGGTGCACTTATAATGTTAATATGCTTTTTACATCCAAAATTGTCATAATTTAGAAATAAAAGGCATTTTTTCTACCCTGATTTTAGCCTCTGATTTGAACGCTCTGTTTTAAGGGGCGTGTCTGTGTGAGACTTCAGTGTAAACGCCCACTGCTGTGATTGGCTGACATCTTCGCATTTGAATTAGCCAAGTATTACACTCTCGAAAACTTTTAGCACATTTTTACTATAACAGCTCTCAAGGTTAACTAATCATGAAAAGTGCTACATTACATTTAGATCTATGGCATTATATTTAGATCGTGGCATTATATTTAAATAGAGTACCTCAGGGATGACGTGTTTTTGTAGGCAAAACCGGAAGTGAGTTATGGGTTTTTTGAATGGGTTTTTGCTAAATCGCCTGAAATAAGGTCTGTGGTTAACAAAGCCTCTAAATATTTTCATGTTTTGATCTATGACATAAAACACACCAGTTATAACCTGCTTGTGATGTTTTAAACCTTTATTGTCTCTTAAAGACGGCGGTTGCTAACAAATTGCTGAAAGGGACTACTTCCTTTGGCGGGGACTTTAGACGTCATCATGACAAACAGGACATTTGGACAGCATTTCTCATGAAAAAGTGGATAAGTATTCATACACAGCGCAGATCATAATCAGCGAGCATGTTTTTAAATAAAGTTGTTTTTTAATAAAGTTTGAGGAAGCTTGGTGGTGGTGACGTTGATCCGCGACCATGGTGTGCTGTAGTCCGTTTATAGCCTACTGTTAGCTTTTTATACCTGACCACTTTATTTAGGCTTCAAAATGTATAAATGTTGTGTTAACTTGTAAAGATTATCTTGATAGACAAAACATGTAAGTGTCCATAACCCTTTGTTAAACACAGAGCTTATTTTTTGCGATTTTCCAAAAGTCTATGGGAAAAATGCATAGGCTTTCGATTGAGGGAACCCGTGCGCCGCTAACTTCCGGGTTGGCCTACAAAAACACGTCATCCCTGAGGTACTCTATAGTGGCATGAAAGTTTGCAGAGATGAACACTGTAGTCGATCACAGACATGTTGAGCTCAGGAAAGCAGTGATCTCATCATTGCAACTCAATTCTGTACACTAACAAATGCTTTCATCTTCACTAACAGTGCAAACACGATATAACTAAGAGATTCGTTGAATAAAACGGGAGTTTTTGCGCATGTCCAGAACTCGGTCACTGATAAACTCGCTCTGTTTGATTGACAGCTTCAGCGCGCACTGCTCCAACGATTACAAAGGGAGCTTTGTTTAATCGCTTTCTTTATATAATTCAATCACCGTTTAATAACAGATTATTTTAATCCTACTAAGAGAAACAATGCAAGTTGATGTTTAGTCATGGGTTTGATTTACTGACACACAGACAAAGAACATCTGACTGTACATGAATCATTAATATCAGATCAGGCATTAGATTTAACACAGTGACTTACATGTTGCATTACTGTCGAGTCCAGGCACTGCACAATATTTTGTAATCCTCAACGGCATGTTTATTGCTTTGTAGCTCGATCTGGTTTAGCACCACATAGGCCTATGTTACTTAAGCTACCTATTCTGTTGCATGTCATGTGTGAATCGGTGGGCGGGGCTAAACAGGCAGTGATGAAGTAGGCGTTGATCTTCTTCTGCGAAGGCGGTGCTTGCTGCCCTTTGACGTCATAGATCCCCACTTTGAAAAACCTGTCGTTTGCTGGGTCTGGTGTCAATAAAAGCTTTTATTGGACTAACAAGGAAGTTTTTAGTTCTGAAATTTACAGGATATTCTTATAGTATGATGACCTCTAATATGTCAAAAGCTCAAGGAAGATTTGATTTCTCAGTTCATCACCCCTTTAACAACTGAACAACAAACGCCAATATTTGAAACTGTTTATTTAGACTTATTACACGGCTCTGTGGAATACTTGATTCTGATTGGTCAATCCAGCGGTATGTTGTTCCCCGATAACAACCGCTGAAAACAGTTAACACAGGCTCATCCGGGTTACTGAAGTCTGCAGCGCTATGTGCTTGCTAGGAACGGTTTTTCCTCGTGGAAGTTTTGCCTTTGGTGAGCTAATAAAATATTAAAAAGCAGTCAAATTTTGTAGTTATTTAATTATGTCATCCGGTATCGCTCTCTCGTTTCATACAAACACAGCTGCTGCCATTTTGCGACTATTGTTTTGTTCACTGTAATGGATTAAGATAACAAACAGGTACGATTTTAAATCAGTTTAATCTCAGATCAATATCTTGTATATCTATTTCGTGTCTAATTATTTACTTATGTGGCAAGTAGCCGTGTAATAAGCGGGACAATGTACATCCATTCGGTTGTTATCTCAGAATAAACCCCGACAGGGTGATCAGGACCCCAACGTGAAGCGGATGTACATTATCCCTTACTTACATGATACCCTACTGTGTAAGTCTCTTATTTTATTGTGTATCATTATCTGAGAGATGTGATCATCAGCGCTGTCAGACATTAGCAGCACACAGCTCAAGTTACTGCCAGAGGAATCATCAGACTCATTTAATTTTATTTTTCATAATATTTTGTTTATTTTTGCCACCTATTTTTGCTATCCAATCACTGCACTCAAACACGGAGGATATGATCTAACCAGATATTTTTGAATAAAATCAATTTGATCTAATTATTGATGACTGCATCATAAAGTAAGTGCATGAACAAAATGTGATCATTATTGTTTAATACAACAAGTCTCCCCCAAACCTTTAATTCAATCTCCCCCAAACAGATTTGAGTAGTAATTAATATTGTAAGCTTTGTCTAATTGTAATGCTCTTTAATGTGATCTGTTGTTTATATTGTATTCTTGAGATCTGTAATAAAATAAGGTGATCAGACTCTGAAGTATTGCACATACACATACAGTATGACTTTCACCCTTTAAATCATGAACTATTCGTCAGAATATCATGACACCTTTTTCTGTGTTTCACAATACTCAATTAATGACCATAAACTGAGGTTGGTGTCTTTAGAAGAAGTTTCTGTGCTGAATTTGACATAAATAAATCACAACAATCTCGTGCTATGAGCACAGCCATTGATTCAGGCGACAGCAGAAGTTCTTACGCTACTATTTGAAGCTTACGCTTTTCAATGAAAGTGTGATAAAGGCCTGTTGAAAAGGTAATCTTCACAGAGATCATAGCGGCAAAACATTAAAATTTCGAAATGTTTCAAAAAAGTAACAAAGCCTTGTTTACTGAAATCAGCAGTTTGTGCTGAATGATTCACAACAAAAGATTCTCAAAGCTTCATGAAGCAGTGTTTTGAAAGCGACCATCACCCTCAGATACAACTGCCTACTGAGGGTGAAAATATTACTTTACAACCAAGTGATGAATGAAAATGAAGTTAAAGGAAGTGAACACACAAGCATTTGTTATCTTACATGAAATGTATGTGTATCCATTCACTCTTCATATCTGCTGCAGATGAAGTTGAGTTTGTGAGTTTCAGGACGGCTGATCCAGTGCTGATCTCCTCCAGACTGAACTGCTCCAGATCTCACTGCAGACTCACACTCTTCCTCTCCTGTGCCGTTCCCTGGAGCCCAGTTCTGATAGCACACGGTCTGTCCGCTCACCCAGAACCAGAGGCCCACAGTGCAGGAGTGACGTAAACCCAACCACACCTCCTCAGTAGACGCCTGTTTAACCACATTCATCACCTCACGCTGAATCTCTTCTGAATGAACCGAGACCAGATCCGTATGATTCTGTCTGCAGTATCTCAGAGCTTCAGACCACGTCAGATTCTCTTTGATCAGAATCAGTTTATCTGGACACAAAACAAACCACAAGCAGAAACTAGAGAGAGACTGATCAAAAACAACATGCAGAACAAACACTGTGGAGGAATTTGTCATGTCAGACATGTAGTGTGAACTTTAAGATATCTGGAGGTGATGGATGGATTGTGTGTGTTTTGTGAGGATCTGCTCACCTTCATGACACACAAAAGGATGTTGTTTATTGCAAGGGTCGTCATTCCATTGTCCCTGAGCGTTCGGATAAATCTCTACACAGATTTCATTTCCAGCATTATTAGGTTCACCAGGATACCAGTATCTGAATGAGGAGTTACTCTGATCTGACCACTGCCATGAGCCATTGAAGAGACCGATCCAGACATCACCAGATATGAGACTATCATTGATGAACTTCTGAAGCTGTTGACTCTCATTCTGGTTCCTCACACTGACCAGATCAATGTGATTCTGTCTGCAGTAACTCTGAGCGTCTCTCCAATTCTTCGTCTGATTGACAAAGACGAGTCCTGTGTTCACTTTAAGAAAAACAAATGGAAACAGATTCATGAATCAGTTTGTTCATTATTCTTATGCTGCTTTATGGTTTGGATGTGAATAAGAGCAGCAGTGGAAACATCAGAAACACGTGTCATTCAAAGACTTTCTACAGCTGATGATATATTAAATATTCACAATATATTCATGATGATTTTGCTGATAAAACATTAAGTAACATCTTTGATCATTTTATTAAAACTTTATATTTCTTCATGATGTTTTGTTACACATTTCTCTAGAATACTTGATTCAGACACAAAGATCTGAATGAGAGAAACATCAAACAGATGAAGATGTTTCACTGCAGCTGAATATATTTGTTAACTAGTCCTTAGAAATATGTCAGTAAAAAATTCATTCAAAATGTTGGATTGTAGACTATTAATACAGACAAATGAATATTGTTGCAATATTAATATTAATGTTAGTGTTTGTCTTGTTTCTAGTCTGATTGATTTTAAGTTGTAATGGACAATGTGAGTTCATTTAAAGTTCATCTAAGAATGATGTTTTTACAGGTTTGTGTTGAGATCCTGAAAGATGAATGAATCAAGCTCTCTCTTATGGAAATAAAATATATTTCCATATATTTATGATCAACATATTAAATGGTTTAAATATATTGAAAAATATACAGAATACTATATTGTGGTAATATATTACAATATATTAAATAACACATAAGGAATTGCCGCTTTTCATGAATTGTTATATTTCAGTTTATTCTTTTCATAATGGAAATCTCACAGCTCAAGACGTTCAGATGGTTTATCACATACTCTGTAACTAATGATCACAAATTCATGTCTAAAATGTTTTATTAGTTTCAAACATCTACTTAAAAAAATTAAGTTACTTTTGAAAATTACAATCTCCAAAATAAAACTACATTTATTATTATTGTTTGTTTATTCATTTATTTTAAAAAAGTGAACACAATAAAATCACACTGACGTGTATTAAGACAATAACTGAAGAGTTTTGTTCATAAATATCAAGATGTGACAGGTTGTCTGTTGCATATTGAAATTTTATCCATTCATTAATTCCATTTATGTTAGTCAAAACAATGGTTTGATATTTTTGTATTTTATGTAATTTTGCTGTAAATTCTCTACACTCTCTAATGGCAGATTCCCACAGTTATCCCAAATGACAACAAAGGAGCTGAACTTACTGTTGTTAGATGAACTGCAGATGAAAGTCAGGCTGATACTACATGACAAATCATGCCATTGTCCATTTCTCATCATAACACACTCATCTCTGCCATCAGGTTGTCCAGGAGCCCAGTTCAGATAGAGCGCAGGATCACCTGAAGACCACTGCCATTTATCAACACCCGTCTTCTGCAGCCCAATCCAGACATTCTGAACGCCTGAATCTTTCACACTCTTGTTCAGCTCGATCATGTCGTTCATGTTGTCAACGGTGGCCAGATCTGTGTAATTCTCTCTGCAGTATCTCTGAGCTTCAGTCCAGTTCTTCATCACGTTTATAAAGTGATACTGACGCTGAACACATTCAGATACGGAGCAGAGAGCTGTGAAAGAGAGGGTTTGATTTAATGCTTTTCATAACAGAGTCAAACCTGATGAAACTATAAACCATAAATACAACAACAAACACACTCACCAATGAGAAGAAGAATGAAATATAGAGTTTGCTCCATTTCTGAGGAAGAAACACATTGAAAAACTCAGATATCAAACATTCACAGATTCTTTTTGGAGTAAAATATGACAGTTTCAGTTAGTATCTGAACAGCAGCATGAATTCACTGTACATAATCATACAGACAATATTAAAGTCTAGTTGTGTTTGAAGAATGAACATGTGAGTTGTTCTTACTTTAGAGGTCGTGTGTTTCTGTCCTGAGTCTGATGTTTCTGTCTGCAGCTTTAAACAGTGTGATCATTATATCTGCTCTCATCCCTCATTCATCATCATATCATTTGTTTATTGCCCTGAAAACCCCTATTTCATATTCACTTCCTCTATATGTGTGTATTTGTCCAACTTTTTCCCTTTATTTGCATCTTGACGTCTGTGTCAGTCAGTGTCAGTCTATATGAATATGGACCTTAATTAAAATATCATGTATGTTTGTGTTTCTCACTTTTTATCTGGTGCTGGTGACAAAGAGGGAGAAACGTTTTTCTGCTCTCATGGTCTTTCTTCTTTTCCCTCTTCTGAGAGCAGAGACCCCTGGTGTTGAGGAGGAGACATTCACAACAGAGACGAGATAAAGACATTAAAGTGCTCATATCGTGCTTTCATTCCCCTGAAGTTCATTTATAATGTTAGTAAAGGTTGTTGGACTCTCATTATCCCACTGAAATAATAACATCATCTTCTGCTGCTGCTGTTTCAGTCTTATTTCCTCTAAATACTTGATTGTGATTGGCTGGAATGCACATATAAAACATTGTTAATATTTTTTATTTTTAGAATGATTTTTTTTTCATGAGAATTACATTTATTTTAATTATTTTGAGTTGTTTCGTATTCCTGCTGTTTACCTTTTTTTCATGTTTATAACATATGAACACATTTGCACGTAAACACATCCTCATCACTCATTTTCTTATCTCCAGATCACATGCAGACGTTCAGTCTGGACAATATTTACATCTCTGACGTGAAACAGGATAAACAGTGAGTGTTTTTGTTCTAGTCATATTTCATATTTCATCCAGTCTTATTCATCTATTAGTTTTATTGCAGTGTAAGACTGAAAATATCTAAAGGATATTTTAAAATGAACAAAGACATTTGCTTTACTGTTTCAACCCCCTCTCTCTTGCTACAAGGGCCATTTGAAAGGCTCAAAGGTGTTGATAGTGATCAAGCCCTGTAGGCCAAAATGTATATACAATATATAATGTATGAACTGTCACAACTTTAGCACAGTGAGGGAAGTTTTAATTTCCTGATTGGTCAGTTTGAATGTCTTATATTTGGGTTTCAGTCGCATGGTCAAGGAAGGGATAAAAGAAGATTGTAACTGTTGCTCTGGGGCTTTTTTATTCTCTGCTTCTTTTCTTGGGCTCTCTCTCTCTCTCTCTCTCTCTCTCTCTCTCTCTCACTCACTCTCTCTCTCTCTCTCCTTCCGGTTTGAAGTGGGAGAGGTGTCACGGTGAGGGGGAAAGTTTATGGACTTTTCTTTTTTCTTTCTTTCTTATTTTTGAACACAATTGAGATCTAAAAGCTATCATTAAATATAAATATCATTAAACAGTTGAGGACGTGTTGCTGGATGTTGCTGAGCAAGTGGACATGAAAACATAATTTCAGCATCCCAGATGAATAAGGCCGTGGTGGTTTTTTTTGAAGGAGGAACAAATGGTGAATCGGTCGGTAGAGAGCGGCATTGTGGTAAGTGGAGCTTTTGTTATTGTTCAACCTTTAGTATCTCCAACTGTAAAGGTAATAATTTCGAATGTGCCGCCATTCATTCCTGATGAAGATATACAGCGTGAGCTATCTAGGTATGGAAAATTTGCGAGTGGAATTAAGATGGTGCCGCTTGGATGTAAACATGAGTCTTTGAAGCACGTGTTGTCCTTCAGACGGCAGGTGTTTATGTTTTTGAACGCTCCAACTTTAAACGTGTCCTTTCGTTGCGTGTACGAAGGAAAATCGTACATGTTGTACGCAAACACTGGGGAATTGCGCTGTTTTGAATGCAGTTCTGTAGGACATGTAAGATTGTCTTGCCCACATAGGGAAGAAGTTGTAAATGAGACCGGTCAGAGTAAGGATTTGAATGGTAGTGTGGAGGAAATTATCGTGAAAGAAGGAGTGGAAACTGAGGATCAAAATAAGGAGAATGAAAAGGATCAAGGTAGTGTCGGTATTGAGGGTGAGACTAATGGTACTGAAGTGTCGAAGGTAGTAGAGGATATTAATGGTGAGATACAGATGGTTGAAGAGAAGGTGAGGACAGAAACTAAGAAAAAAGAGCAAAAAGGAAAGGTGGAAAGTGGTGAAGAAGTGATGTTAGTTGATGGAGATCAGTCAAGTGGTGCAGGGATAGTGATTTTGGAGGATAATCAATCTGGAGAAATGGTGGATAAGGGAAGAAGGGAGGAAAGTGAGGATGATGCATTGTCAGATATATCGGATGTGTCAGATTTATCTCAGGTGGGATGTGAACAGGTTTATTCTTTGGAAGAAATAGATGTTTTTTTGGATGAAACTTTTGGGAAAGTAGCAGAAGTGAAGGATTACTTCGCTGACAGTAAGAAATTTGAATGTTCTGTTTTATACTGGATGAAAAGAGTAGGAGAAGATAAACTAAGTAAGAGGAAGAGGTTCCGTTTGAAAAAGTTTGTCACGAAAATAAGAAAGGGGAAAACCCCAAAGAAAAGGAAGTTTAACTAAACTGGATAATGATGTGTAATTCACTAAGGGTGTCTCTATTTCTTCTTCTATTTCTGTCTTTCTTTTCCCTCTTTTGGAATATTTTTATGGAGGTTGTAAGAGTAGGATCCTTAAACATAAATGGGGGAAGAGATAGGGTTAAAAGAGCAATGATTTCTGAATTTATTAAATTAAATGATGTTAAAATAATTTTCTTACAAGAAACACATTCTGATAGAAATAATGAAGTGGAGTGGTGTAGATGGTGGGAAGGGGAGTGTAAATTAAGCCATGGAACAAATTTTAGTATGGGTGTTGCAATTCTCTTCTCGAAATCTTTGGCTTTAAAAATTGTGACAACAATAGAGATAGAGAAAGGTAGAGTTTTATTAGTTATAGCAGAAATTAAAAGTGTTAAATTTCTTTTCATTAATGTATACGCTCCGAATATAGGATTACATCGTGAAATAACATTCCAGAAGTTAAATGATGCAATAAAGCAATATGATGATGGTAATTATTGTGTTGTAGTAGGAGGTGATTGGAATTGCACAACTAATTTTATACTAGATAGGAATGGTGAGGAGCCTCACTCAAAATCTAGTAAGTTATTATTTGATGTCACAAAAAATTTTTAATTTAGAGGATGTGTGGAGAAGTAGGAATAAGTTTGTAAAGCAATATACCTGGATAAAGATATTAGATTCTGTTATGACAGGAGCAAGATTGGACAGGTTGTATATAAGTAAATCAGAAATGAATAGAGTTGTTAATACTTATATCTTACCGAATGGCTTTTCAGACCATCATATGGTGACTTTAGATTATAATATTGTAAAAGGGTCAAGATCTACATTTTATTGGCATTTCAATGTAAAGTTGTTGCAAGACAAGGATTTTTTTTGAGAGATTTTTTTTTTTTTTTTTTTGGGAAATTTGGAGACAGAGAAAAATTAATTTTGAAAATCTGACTCAATGGTGGGAAGTGGGAAAAGCACAGATCAAAGTTTTTTGCCAACAATTTTCTTATAATGTTACTGCTGTAGTGAAGAGAACGGTGAACAATTTAGAGATTGAGATTAATGAAATGGAAAAAAGAATGACTGATGTTGATAACAATGGTTCAATGAATATTGTAAAAAAGAAAAAATGGAGCTGAAGTCATTGTTGGAACAAAGAGTTAAAGGTGCACTAGTTAGAGCTAGAATGTCTTCAGTTAAAGAAATGGATGCTCCAACTGCTTATTTTCTTGGACTTGAACAGAAAGAAGCACAAAAGAAATGTATGCTGCATCTTAAAAGAAAAATGGATCAATTACTTCAGATCCAATAGAAATGAGAATGATTGGAATTGAATTTTACAAAGAACTGTTTGGTAATATAGACTGTGATGTTGGATCTATGGACCAGTTCTTAAGGGACCTTCCTAAATTAAGGCATGAGGAAAAAGAGGAACTGGACAAAATGATTTCTTTTGATGAACTTTCAAATGCCGTGCAACAGCTTTCTACAGGAAAGTCACCAGGAGTTGATGGGTTACCATCGGAATTTTATAAAGCCTTTTGGGGTGTTTTAGGAAATGATTTGTATGATGTGTTTTGTGAATGTTTTGAAAGAGGCTGTTTACTAAAAACCTGTCAGAGAGCTGTGTTGTCACTTTTGCCAAAAAATGGAGACCTAGGGATGTTGAAGAATTGGCGGCCAGTGTCTTTAATGTGTTCAGACTATAAAATACTGTCTAAGTGTTTAGCCAACAGATTAAACAATTTTTGCATGTTGTGGTAGAAAGAGAACAAACTTACTGTATTCCTGGGCGTACAATAATGAACAATTTGTTTCTTATGAGAGACATGATTGATATGTCTATTAGAAATAATCTTGATGTGGGTTTTTTTATCTATTGACCAAGAGAAAGCTTTTGACCGGGTAGGTCATGAATACCTTTTTAATGTTTTAAAAGCTTTTGGATTTGGGGAGAATGTGATTTCTTGGATGAAAATACTTTATTAAGATACTTCAGTTATGCTTAAGATAGGAGGTGGCCTGAGTTGTACAATCCCTGTTAAAAGAGGTATACGTCAGGGATGTCCTTTATCAGGGCAACTTTATAGTTTAGTTATAGAACCTTTACTATGTAGGCTGAGAACTGAGTTAAAAGGTTTAATGATACCTGGTGATATTTCAAGACAAAGGTATTCCATCTCTGCTTATGCAGATGATGTAACTATTTTTATTACTACTCCAAATGATGTTCAGGTACTTTGTAAAAATGTAAACCTTTATGGGAAATGTTCTTCAGCAAAAGTAAACTGGGCAAAGTGTGAAGGGTTTGTTGTGGGTTCTTGGGTTGATAAGGGGCTACCTCAACTTCCTGAAGGATTGAAATGGGGAAGGGAAGGTTTGAAAGTGTTGGGGGTGTTTCTGGGCTCTGATAAATATAAAGAAAAGAACTGTGAGGGTCTGCTTGAAAAGGTTGTTGCCAAGTTGTCTAAATGGAATTGGCTATTACCCGAATTATCTTATAGAGGCAGAGCTTTAATTATAAATAATCTGACTGCCTCTATGTTATGGCACAGACTGAATGTACTAGAGCCAACAGATGAAAGTATTAAGGATATTCAGAGGAAATTGGTGGACTTCTTCTGGTCTGGTCAAAAATGGATTCCTGGGCCTGCACTTTATTTACCAGTGAATGAAGGAGGGCAAAGCCTAATAGATGTACGAAGCCGTATAAATGCCTTTCGGTTACAAGCAGCACAGAGACTGTTGTACGAAGAGAATGTTGGGTGGATTAATGTTGCTTGTGCTCTTCTACGGAAAACATCTGGTTTATTCTATGATAAACAGCTTTTTTTTTACTGGAAATTGATGAAGTGGATCTGAAGGAGTTAACACCTTTTTATAAGTCAATGATAACAGCATGGAAAATGACATTTTTTATACACAGAGACATTTCAAATCCTGAGGACTGGATACTGGGGGAACCGTTGTTCCATAATCCATTAATAAGAACAAAGATTTTGTCCTCTAAATCAGTGAAAAGCTGGTTTGTGAAGGCGGGGTATGTCAAGTTGGGGGATTTGAGAAGTGGTGATGGCTGGAAAACAGCTGAGTCATTGCAGAGTGCTACTGGACTGAGATCTCTTCGCCTTCTGAGAAAAATAATAGAGGAAGTGTGGGCAGCTCTACCTGGTGCATGTAGAGAGGCTCCGTCTCAGGATTGGAATGGGGAGTATACTTTTCCACCCATTAAATTATCAGCTGCTGTACAAGAGGAGAATGAGATTCCTGGATCTTCAGTTTTTTATCTTTTGAGTACCCTGAGTTGGGAAGTTTTCAAGAAATTAAGAAGAAGGAGCTCTATATGACATGTGTGAAAGTTACTCATCAGACTGTGTTAAGAGGAGTGAAGACTTGGAGGTGGTCAGAAGTTTTTGGGACAAACTTTAAGGCATGCTGGAAGTCTTTGTATAAATTCCCTATTGAAAAGCATACAGCAGACTTACAGTGGAGATTAATGTTCGGGGCTATAGCTACGAACTGACACGTGGCACACCTAAATCAGGCAGTGTTTTATTTTTTTAAGGGACTGTTTAATTTTTTAACACAGTGTTTTATAAAGTTCAGAGAAAATTTGTCTTATCAGAACTTTATAAGTGGTCCAATGTACAATTTTCACGAAAGGAGGAAAAAATGTTTATTGAATTTTTTGTTGGGGTCAGCTAAGATGGCTATATGGAAAACGAGAAAAAATAAAATGTTGGGTATGGAATCAATTAATGCAGAGATGGTTCTGAAAGGAATGATAGCTGCTAGAATTAAGAGAGAGTATGCATATTATAAATTGGTATGTGATATTGAAATGTTTTCTGAAATTTGGTCAGTGGGGGGAGTTCTTTGTCAGATTGGAGAAAATGAAATGGTAATTTTAAATTTGTAGAAGTGTAATTTATAAAATGTAATTTTTGTAAAATGATTGTATGTGTTACAACACAGAAGGGACGGAGGCAGGTATAACAAGCAGGGATGTTTATTGATACCAGCAAGAGTGAAACAGCAGTGCAGGTGAATATAACGTGAAGTAATTAATGAAGTAGAGAGTGCAGAGAAGTGATACTGTCCTTGTTGATTGTAGAAGCGGGGAAACTTGGAAGACGCTGGAGAAACTTGACGTTAGAGACGATGAACACGAGGAGAACAGGAGACGCTGGAGACAGGTAAGTAGTTTGGTAGGAGTCCTTGAGGTAAGCATACAGGTAAGTCTTAATGCATACGAGACCGGACGAAGACTGTGTGTGAGTGTGTGTGTTTTAAGCTGTGGTGATTGCGGTGCTGATGAGGTGCAGGTGCGGGTGATCAGTACTCTTGAGAGTCGGTGCGCTGTGATTGGTGAGCGGTGGAAAAAAAGTTCTAAGTTTTGAATGGTTGATTGAAAGAGTGTGTTGTTTACTATGTGTGTGACTGATTTCTAATAACTCAAAGGATGGCATGAATGAAATCTGTGTAAAATGTATCGTATTATCTTTAGAGAAATCACTCTAAACTGTACTCTCTGCTAAGAGGAAAGTTAAGAGACCACAGATAACATGTAATTTATGGTGAGAGGAGGAGAAAAGCCACCTCTGAAACAAAGACGATACCTAATTGGTTAGAACTCCTCAAAGAGGTTGGACAAACACCTCAGTTTATAAATTCAGGACACGAACAAAGAATCAGACAGATGAGAAGACAATGATGACAAAGATCAGATTTGGGTTAAGAACAAACAGCTTCATTCAAGCCATCTAACTACTCTCGTCTCACTTACTTTTCTTTCTTTTACTTAGCTTCCTTTCTTTTCCATGAGAGCCTCATGTTCTAAGTCAAGTTTTGCCTCAAAGTTTAATCAACGGCTCTACAGTCTTTGCCGCCTCAAAACGTCAGACTTCAGCCACGAGGGAGACTCCATTCATCCTCCAGCACACCAGAACATGATTGGCTTCCCACGACATCAATCCGGACCCGAAAAGACC
This sequence comes from Ctenopharyngodon idella, assembly GCF_019924925.1. NCBI lineage: Eukaryota > Metazoa > Chordata > Actinopteri > Cypriniformes > Xenocyprididae > Ctenopharyngodon > Ctenopharyngodon idella. The sequence goes on from NC_067226.1 coordinate 50,286,495, forward strand.
TGCAGCGAATCAAAGAACCCAAGAAACACCCTTCTCCAAACCAAAGACGCCGACAGGGAATCCACATTAAAGACACAAACGTTGAACGCAAGTGTACGTCCAGATTCTAGCTGAACTGGTGCATTGATATAAAGCCTAATAACCCTCCTAAGAAGTGATAGAAGGGTTACATTAATGATTTCGTTCAGATCAGGTCTTATGAAGTGCATATATTGCATATATATATATATATATATATATATATATATATATATATATATATATATATATACACTACCAGTCAAAAGTTTGGAAACATTACTATTTTTAATGTTTTTGAACGAAATCTCTTATGCTCATTAAGGCTGCATTTATTTAATAATAAATACAGAAAAAACAATAATATTGTGAAATATTATTACAATTTAAAATGATGGTTTTCTATTTTAATATACTTTAAAATATTATTTATTTCTGTGATCAAAGCTGAATTGTCAGCATCATTACTCCAGTCTTCAGTGTCACATGATCCTTCAGAAATCATTGTAATATGATGATTTATTATCAATGTTGGAAACAGTTGTGCTGCTTAATATTATTTTATAACCTGTGATACTTTTTCAGGATTCTTTGATGAATAATTTGGACATTTTCACTTAGGGGTGTACTCACTTTTGTGGCCAGCGGTTTAGACATTAATGGCTGTGTGTCGAGTTATTTTGAGGGGACAGCAAATTTACACTGTTATACAAGCTGTACACTCACTACTTTACATTGTAGCAAAGTGTCATTTCTTCAGTGTTGTCACATGAAAAGATATAATCAAATATTTACAAAAATGTGAGGGGTGCACTCACTTCTGTGAGATATTGTATATATGTTTTTTTATATATTATTTCTCTAGTTTCATGATTGATTTAATTAATGATGGAGTTGAAACATTATTGAAAAAAGAAATAAACAAATTCAGCCACTGACACAACCTTTTGTGTAAATGTTGAGACACACTTATACATCAACACTCATCATACAAACCTCAACTGTGGTGACAATCAAAAATATTCAGAAATAAATAGCAAAAGAATTCAGCTGCATCATTTATTTGTGCCACAATGCATGCTGGGAATCTGAATGAGTTTTGTGTGCTGGCATGAAGCATGTCACCATTGTTGAGATTCATATGCTGATTGTTGATATCTGTGAGTGTATACTGTAAATAGCAGGACATTTTCCCCCCAGAATTATCCTAAAACAAGAGAAAAACTAAACGCTTGTTTACAAAGGAATGCCAGCTTATGAAGATTAGACACAACAGCACAAACACCAGAAATCATATAGTTGGATGCCCAACATTGGTTTAAACATGATCTGACAAAACTTGCATGACAGCAAAAACACAACAAAGTGAAAGAGTATCACATCGTCTATTGGTTGATTTATTGTGGAGATCTTTGTAAAGGGTGAGGGTTAATTTAACTCATTTACAAGATGGTTAAATGAAGATATTATAAAAGGATTGTAGCCTTTATCTTCAAGACACACTGGCTGAATTTCTGGCCTCAGTGAATAAATCATTATTTTTACCCTCAGTTTAAACTGAGCATCTGCTCTTTTCTCCCTAAAACAAAACCAAATGTAGGAGCAAGTTTTGCCTTTAACAAATGCAGCTAATCAAGTGCAGAACTACAGATCTGTAATACCTTGAAACTTATGACAATTGTTTTAATGACATATTTAGGCCATTGGTCTTCTAACATTTATGGCTAGCTATTTAAGCTAATTAAAACACAAGACTTACATTTAAATGTAAATCATCGGTCACCACTGAAGCACAACCTGTAGTTTTCTTTGAAAGAATCCAGTCGTCACCGGTGTGCAGTGAATCTTGGGATAGGCTGGGCTGTGAAGCATCCACTCGTTCTGTCCTTCACGGCCCGGGGAAAGAAGGACTTTTCATTTATAGGCCGTATTCGAAGAAGCCTTTGAAATAGGAAAGCCTTCGTCACGCCGCTGTGACGCATTCGTTCTTTGAATACAACCTTCGAAGGATGCAGTATCTGAATTGAGACACAGCTTATGTATCCTCAAAATGTTTGAAATATGATTTAAACCATGTTGGATTTTGTGATATAATGATGTTCTGATGTTGGGAAACAGTCAAGAGATCAGATTGCTGGTTGTACATGAGTTTATTTGAGCTGCTGTTGTTGACACGTTCTTTTATGTTTAGCACAAAAGAATTAGATATTTTATACCCAACCTTCACTCCTTCATGAATGAACAATATTTCATTTAGCTGAGGCACATAATGTTCTCATTGATTCACATTCATCCAGTCATTTCTAATATAAAGTCATGATTAACACATGAAACTCAATATAAGAGAGAGAAGTAGCCACAACAGCATACAGAGATCCTTAAAACACAAATGAGGAATTTAAAAAACTCACACCATCTTCAGTTACATGAATTATATCATGACAAAATAGAAAGAAAACAGTATAAACATACAGTATAATGATGAGTATATGATGCCCTTTGACCCCTCACAAAATTCGATTAACTCTGAAGTTAGTAAATAACACAAAACGAGACAGAAAGAGTTTGTGAAAGCAAACAGCAGTTCTGGACGTCGAGGCTCTTAACAATTAACAACTGAACAACAAACTTCAATATTTGAAACTGTTTATTTAGACTTACATGATACCCTACTGTGTAAGTCTCTTTTATTTTATTGTATAACCACACAGACACAGGTTCATGGGTTCACAGAGATCATAGTGGCAAACCATTAAAATGTTGAAATGTTTCAAAAAAGCCTTGTTTACTGAAATCACGTGACTTTAGCAGTTTGATACACGTGCTGAATGATTCACAACAAACCAAGTGATGAATGAAACTGAAGTTAAAGGAAGTGAACACACGAGCATTTGTTATCTTACATGAAATGTATGTGTATCCATTCACTCTTCATATCTGCTGCAGATGAAGTTGAGTTTGTGAGTCTCAGGACGGCTGATCCAGCGCTGATCTCCTCCAGACTGAACTGCTCCAGATCTCACTGTACGCTCACACTCTTCCTCTCCTGTGCTGTTCCCTGGAGCCCAGTTCTGATAGCACACGGTCTGTCCGCTCACCCAGAACCAGAGGCCCACAGTGCAGGAGTGACGTAAACCCAACCACACCGCCTCAGTAGACGCCTGTTTAACCACATTCATCACCTCACGCTGAATCTCTTCTGAATGAACCGAGACCAGATCCGTATGATTCTGTCTGCAGTATCTCAGAGCTTCAGACCACGTCAGATTCTCTTTGATCAGAATCAGTTTATCTGGACACAAAACAAACCACAAGCAGAAACTAGAGAGAGACTGATCAAAAACAACATGCAGAACAAACACTCTGGAGGAATTTGTCATGTCAGACATGTAGTGTGAACTTTAAGATATCTGGAGGTGATGGATGGATTGTGTGTGTTTTGTGAGGATCTGCTCACCTTCATGACACACAAAAGGAAACTGGTTGTCGCAAGAGATGTCATCCCATTGTCCCTGAGCGTTCGGATAAATCTGTGCACAGTTTTGATTTCCTCCAGCATTATTAGGTTCACCAGTATTCCAGTATCTGAATGAGGAGTTACTCTGATCTGACCACTGCCATGAGTCTCTGAACAGACCGATCCAGACATCACCAGATATGAGACTATCATTGATGAACTTCTGAAGCTGTTGACTCTCATTCTGGTTCCTCACACTGACCAGATCAATGTGATTCTGTCTGCAGTAACTCTGAGCGTCTCTCCAATTCTTCGTCTGATTGACAAAGACGAGTCCTGTGTTCGCTTTAAGAAAAACAAATGGAAACAGATTCATGAATCAGTTTGTTCATTATTCTTATGCTGCTTTATGGTTTGGATGTGAATAAGAGCAGCAGTGGAAACATCAGAAACACGTGTCATTCAAAGACTGTTTCTACAGCTGATGATATATTAAATATTCACAATATATTCATGATGATTTTGCTGATAAAACATTAAGTATCATTTGTGATCATTTTATTGAAACTTTATATTTCTTCATTATGTTTCCTTAAACATTTTAATACTTGATTCAGACACAAAGATCTGAATGAGAGAAACATCAAACAGATGAAGATGTTTCACTGCAGCTGAATATATTTGTGAACTAGTCCTTAGAAATATGTCAGTAAAAAGTTCATTCAAAATGTTGGATTTTAGACTAATAATATAGACAAATAAATATTGTTGCAATATTAATATTAATGTTAGTGTTTGTCTTGTTTCTAGTCTGATTGATTTTAAGTTGTAATGGACAATGTGAGTTCATTTAAAGTTCATCTTAGAATGATGTTTTTACAGGTTTGTGTTGAGATCCTGAAAGATGAATGAATAAATCAATCCCTTATGGAAATAAAATATATTCCCATATATTTATGATCAACATATTAAATGGTTTAAATATATTGAAAAATATACAGAATACTATATTGTGGTAATATATATTGAATAACACATAAGGAACTGTCGGTTTTCATATATTGAAAATATGTGACAATATATTTCCGTTTATTCTTTTCATAATGGAAATCTCACAGCTCAAGACATTCAGATGGTTTATCACATACTCTGTAACTAATGATCACAAATTCATGTGTAAAATGTTTTTTTTTTTGTTTCAAACATCTACTTAAAAAAAGTTACTTTTGAGAATTACAATCTTCAAAATAAAAATACATTTATTATTATTTTTTGTTTATTTATTTATTTATTTTAAAAAAGTGAACACAATAAAATCACACTGACGTGTATTAAGACAATAATTGAAGAGTTTTGTTCATAAATATCAAGATGTGACAGGTTGTCTGTTGCATATTGAAATTTTATCCATTCATTAATTCCATTTATGTTAGTCAAAACAATGGTTTGATATTTTTGCATTTTATGTAATTATGCTGTAAATTCTCTACACTCTCTAATGTCAGATTCCCACAGTTATCAACAACAAAAGATCAACATTCCTTCAATATCGGTTTATTTTCTACACAGAAGTTGAAAGTTGACAAATATGTATTTGTGACTACATTAAAAAGTATCAGAATTTAGTATTGCATTAAAATGTTGTACAGTATACAGAGTATCTTTCCATAAATTAATGTTTGTTGTCAATTCAGGGAGCTGAACTTACTGTTGTTAGATGAACTGCAGATGAAAGTCAGGCTGTTACTACATGACCCATCATGCCATTGTCCATTTCTCATCATAACACACTCAGCTCCGCTATCAGGTTGTCCAGGAGCCCAGTTCAGATAGAGCGCAGGATCACCTGAAGACCACTGCCATTTATCAACACCCGTCTTCTGCAGCCCAATCCAGACATGTCCATCAATCACACTCTTGTTCAGCTCAATCATGTCGTTCATGTTGTCAACGGTGGCCAGATCTGTGTAATTCTCTCTGCAGTATCTCTGAGCTTCAGTCCAGGTCTTCGTCACGTTTATAAAGTGATACTGACTCTGAACACATTCAGATACGGAGCAGAGAGCTGTGAAAGAGAGGGTTTGATTTAATGCTTTTCATAACAGAGTCAAACCTGATGAAACTATAAACCATAAATAAAACAACAAACACACTCACCAATGAGAAGAAGAATGAAATATAGAGTTTGCTCCATTTCTGAGGAAGAAACACATTGAAAAACTCTGATAATCCCATATTCATCTTGAAATAAAACATGATCATGTAATTTAAAAAAATAAATAAAAAAATTCATAATCATTCAGACAATATTAACAAAAGTCTAGTTGTGTTTGAAGAATGAACATGTGAGTTGTTCTTACTTTAGAGGTCGTGTGTTTCTGTCCTGAGTCTGATGTTTCTGTCTGCAGCTTTAAACAGTGTGATCATTATATCTGCTCTCATCCCTCATTCATCATCACATCATTTGTTTATTACTCTGAAAACCCCTATATCATATTCATTTCCTCTATATTTGTGTATCTGTCCAACTTTTTCCCTTTATTTGCATCTTGACGTCTGTGTCAGTCAGTGTCAGTCTATATGAATATGGACCTTAATTAAAATATCATGTATGTTTGTGTTTCTCACTTTTTATCTGGTGCTGGTGACAAAGAGGGAGAAACGTTTTTCTGCTCTCATGGTCTTTCTTCTTTTCCCTCTTCTGAGAGCAGAGACCCCTGGTGTTGAGGAGGAGACATTCACAACAGAGACGAGATAAAGACATTAAAGTGCTCATATCGTGCTTTCATTCCCCTGAAGTTCATTTATAATGTTAGTAAAGGTTGTTGGACTCTCATTATCCCACTGAAATAATAACATCATCTTCTGCTGCTGCTGTTTCAGTCTTATTTCCTCTAAATACTTGATTGTGATTGGCTGGAATGCAGATATAAAACATTGTTAATATTTTTTTTATTTTTAGAATGATTTTTTTGATGAGAATTACATTTATTTTAATTATTTTGAGTTGTTTCATATTCCTGCTGTTTACCTTTTTTCATGTTTATAACATATGAACACATTTGCACGTAAACACATCCTCATCACTCATTTTCTTATCTCCACATCACATGCAGACGTTCAGTCTGGACAATATTTACATCTCTGACGTGAAACAGGATAAACAGTGAGTGTTTTTGTTCTAGTCATATTTCATATTTCATCCAGTCTTATTCATCTATTAGTTTTATTGCAGTGTAAGACTGAAAATATCTAAAGGATATTTTAAAATGAACAAAGACATTTGCTTTACTGTTTCAACCCCCTCTCTCTTGCTACAAGGGCCATTTGAAAGGCTCAAAGGTGTTGATAGTGATCAAGCCCTGTAGGCCAAAATGTATATACAATATATAATGTATGAACTGTCACAACTTTAGCACAGTGAGGGAAGTTTTAATTTCCTGATTGGTCAGTTTGAATGTCTTATATTTGGGTTTCAGTCACATGGTCAAGGAAGGGATAAAAGAAGATTGTAACTGTTGCTCTGGGGCTTTTTTATTCTCTGCTTCTTTTCTTGGGCTCTCTCTCTCTCTCTCTCTCTCTCTCTCTCTCACTCACTCTCTCTCTCTCTCTCTCTCTCTCACTCTCTCTCTCTCTCTCTCTCACTCTCTCAATCTCTCAGGTAACTTTTTACATACATGCTGGGTACGATTAATGGTATATGATTTTATCATCTCATACATCTTTTGTAATTATTTTAAGTGTAACCATAATCAGATATTGTCATTAAACTCTTTCTATTACAAATGATGTGCTAACTAGTTTTGATTTGGTATTAACTTTGAAGTGCTACCTATTGCAATACAGTATTGTCACACTATAGCAACGCTCTCCCACATATTTTGCTATTGAAACTGCGTTTATTTCCGTCGTTGGTATAAGTAGCAGTGGGTGGTAATAGACAAGAAATGTACAGTTTTCTACCATCTTGCTGATAACGTTTCTTTAGTCGCTCGGCAACCCTACAGTCTGAACCCCTGTAGGAGGTCCACCCTTACAGCAGCTACAGGAATGTTGCGTCCTTCGAAGTCCATGAAGGTCGAAGTGAGAGTTGTTAAATGAGGAGACAGGGGTCACTGCAGGTCAGAGTAATGGGCGTCCCGAAAGGTGAACTGCTACAACAGAAACTAACTCTAACCCTACCCCACACCCTGGTGACAGTTTTAGTGACCAATGATGAAGACCTTTCTCCACGCCCCCTACCATTTAAAGGTTAGTTTGATGTTCCTGAAACATTTGAACAGCTGCTGTTAACAAGCAGAATCACTGAAGTAAAAAGAGAAACAACAAGAACAGAAACTACAACTGACTTCAGCCACAGCCTCAGATGAAATCAACTGAAGATAAAAGAACATTAAATCTCTGAAGATCTCAGCAGAGGATTAAACAACTCCACAAACAGCATTACAGCTTCACCACCACCCATAAAAAATAAAATCAGGCAGTACAGTGAAAGCTACCTGGCTTACTGTTTTATACTGCTTACTGTACCACGATTTAGCCAGCAAAGACATAGAATACTTCAAGTCGCCAAATCAAAGACGCCCCATCTGTCACGGGGCAAGGTGCTTTCCCATGTCTATGAGCTTAAACTCAGGCAGTTTTCAACTGAGCACGACATACCCCACAAAGAACAGATCAACGACGACTCATGGTGGGCTAAGAGTGCATACCTCGCAGACATTTTTACTCACTTAAATGAGCTTAACACAAAGTTGCAAGGAAAGAACGAAAATATTTTAACAGCAACAGACAAACTTAAAGCTTTCAAGGCCAAACTCAAGCTGTGGCAAAAAATACTGAAAAATAGAAACATCAACGTGTTTCCTTAAACAGCAGAGCACCCCGCTCGTAAGACACCAGTGTAGGATTTGAGGGTGAACCACACAAATGAATCTTCCAGATGATTCGTTCAAACATAATTACATGCAAAAACTCAACACTCCAGACTCCAGATCAACCCAGAGATTGTTTGATCCCTGAAACATAGAAATAAGACAGACCTTCTTTTCCTACAAGCCCTTTGAATGACCTCTGAAACGCAGGATTCAAATCTCTTAAAACCCACAGAGATTCAGACTTTACATATCAAAAATGCATCAGATCGTTCCAAAACATTTCTAGATGGACTTGTAATCAAACATCGTTCAACTGCCTAATTCTGTATCATGTTTTCACCCTATACATGTGACTAGTTATGCTTAGATCCCTCACAATTCATGTAATCGTTCTAAGTTTTGAATGGTTGATTGAAAGAGTGTGTTGTTTACTATGTGCGTGATTGATTTCTAATAACTCAAAGGATGGCATGAATGAAATCTGTGTAAAATGTATCGTATTATCTTTAGAGAAATCACTCTAAACTGTACTCTCTGCTAAGAGGAAAGTTAAGAGACCACAGATAACATGTAATTCATGGTGAGAGGAGGAGAAAAGCCACCTCTGAAACAAAGACGATACCTAATTGGTTAGAACTCCTCAAAGAGGTTGGACAAACACCTCAGTTTATAAATTCAGGACACGAACAAAGAATCAGACAGATGAGAAGACAATGATGACAAAGATCAGATTTGGGTTAAGAACAAACAGCTTCATTCAAGCCATCTAACTACTCTCGTCTCACTTACTTTTCTTTCTTTTACTTAATTTCCTTTCTTTTCCATGGGAGCCTCATGTTCTAAGTCAAGTTTTGCCTCAAAGTTTAATCAACGGCTCTACAGTCTTTGCCCGCCTCAAAACGTCAGACTTCAGCCACGAGGGAGACTCCATTCATCCTCCAGCACACCAGAACATGATTGGCTTCCCACGACATCAATCCGGACCCGAAAAGACCTGCAGCGAATCAAAGAACCCAAGAAACACCCTTCTCCAAGCCAAAGACGCCGACAGGGAATCCCCATTAAAGACACAAACGTTGAACGCAAGTGTACGTCCAGATTCTAGCTGAACTGGTGCATTGATATAAAGCCTAATAACCCTCCTAAGAAGTGATAGAAGGGTTACATTAATGATTTCGTTCAGATCAGGTCTTATGAAGTGCATATATACACTACCAGTCAAAAGTTTGGAAACATTACTATTTTTAATGTTTTTGAACGAAGTCTCTTATGCTCATTAAGGCTGCATTTATTACATAATAAATACAGAAAAAAACAATAATATTGTGAAATATTATTACAATTTAAAATTATGGTTTTCTATTTTAATATACTTTAAAATATAATTTATTTCTGTGATCAAAGCTGAATTTTCAGCATCATTACTCCAGTCTTCAGTGTCACATGGTCCTTCAGAAATCATTGTAATATGATGATTTATTATCAATGTTGGAAACAGTTGTGCTGCTTAATATTATTTTATAACCTGTGATACTGTCACAGTCACGCCAGGCTCTTCACTCACCCAATCACGACGCACTCCTTCACCAGAGTTCTGATCACGCACACCTGACATTCATCACCACCCCTATCAGCAGCACTATAAGAGACACTCACAGCCACACAGTCATTGTCTGGTCTCGTTAACGCATACTACCCTAATGCTTACCTTACGGACTCCTCGATCAGCTGCTTACCTGTCTCCAGTGTGTTTCCTAGATCCTCCGTGTTCTCCTGTCTTCCGTGAGTGTCTCTGTGTGTCTTCAGCTCCAAGGTCCATCCGCCACCCACGACTCCTAGAAGAAACCAAGTATCAGTATCTCTGTCATCGATCATCACGAACTTTATCTGGCTTCACTCACCTGCTCACTGCTCTGGTTGTCTCAATAAAACATCGTAAACCTTACCTGTGTCTCCGACCTCCTCTGTATGTAACAGATACTTTTTCAGGATTCTTTTATGAATAAAAAGTTAAAAAATATCAGCATTTATTTAAAATAGAAATCTTTTGTAACAATATACACTACCGTTCAAAAGTTTGGGGTCAGTAATTTTTTTCTTTCTTTTTTTGAAAAAAATTAATACTTTTATTCAGCATGGATGTGTTAAATTGATAAAAAGTAATAGTAAAGATTTATATTGTTAGAAAAGATTTATATTTTGAATAAATGCTGTTCTTTTTAACCTTTTATTCATCAATGAATCCTGAAAAAAGTATCACAGATTCCAAAAAAATATTACTGTTAATAAACTGTTTTCAACATTGATAATAACTGAGTATCAAATCATCATATTAGAATGATTTCTGAAGGACCATGTGACACTGAAGACTGGAGTAATGATGCTGAAAATTCAGCTTTGATCACAGGAATAAATTAGATTTTAAAGTATATTAAAATAGAAAACCATAATTTTAAATTGTAATAATATTTCACAATATTATTGTTTTTTTTTTTCTGTATTTATTATGAAATAAATGCAGCCTTAATGAGCATAAGAGACTTTGTTCAAAAATATTAAAAATAGTAATGTTTCCAAACTTTTGACCGGTAGTATATATATGTTTTTTAATATTTTTTCTCTAGTTTCATGATTGATTTAATTAATGATGGAGTTGAAACATTATTGAAAAAAGAAATAAACAAATTCAGCCACTGACACAACCTTTTGTGTAAATGTTGAGACACACTTATACATCAACAATCATCATACAAACCTCAACTGTGGTGACAATCAGAAATATTCAGAAATAAATAGCAAAAGAATTCAGAAACCAGTGGCGTGCAGTGGTGTTCTGAAATGAGGAGGCACATTTTTTATTTATTTATGAATCAATGTAAATTCATGTGCATTACTCTTAACGTTGAGTATATCATCAATGTAGACGATCACGGACTTGTGCAGGAACTCCCGGAGCACCTCGTGCATGAAATCCTGAAATACGGAGGGGGCGTTGACGAGTCCATACGGCATGACGCAGTACTCATAGTGTCCAGTAGGGGTCACAAAAGCCGTCTTCCATTCGTCCCCCTCATGTATTCGGATGAGGTTGTATGCGCTGCGGAGGTCCAACTTGGTGAACACACTACTTTACATTACATCAAAAAAGAAAAAAAGAAACCAAATACAATTCTATTTTGTAATTTTACATTAACAATGTATTGTAATAAATGTTCTATTTATCAAAACCAAGTCAATCTCATCAAGTTAGTGTTTTAAGCATTTCTACATTCATTCCAAAATAATAACTAAAGGCTGTAACAATTTAAACAATAGATTTTATTTGTGTATTGATGTTTTTCTTTTTATTAGTCAACTTAGGCTATTTTGGATCATCAGTGATGCTCCGTAAACACCGTCTGTCACAGACACGAAGATGGATTTTTAATTTCACCAAGCTGATTGCACTAAAAACCCCCGCAGTCATCGTGTTTTCAGTCCATTTCAAGTTTGATTTTGACGTGACATAAAGCGGCGATATCTAACTGGGTGATCTATTTACTTACTTTTCAATTAGTCTTCCCATTGACGCCATCATTTGTTCATTCAAACTGACAGGCAGAACGTGCACGTCAACAAGAGGCGGGATTTATCGCACAAACCAATCATATCCAATAATAACCAATTACATTCAATCATAGCGCGATGGAGACATTGCCTCCTCTCACATGACTTTCCCCCATTCATTCTCAATTAACCCCCACAAAACCCATGCTATAGGAGTCTGATGGTTTTCTATGAGAGCAAAGGGAGGCATGACTCCTGCAGTAACTTTACCTGCGGGTGTCGCTGTTGGGCAGTGTTCCTTAAGAAATACGAGTGACTTGTGTTCTTTTTAATGTCATAATTTGTAATATTTGTGTTGTTTTATATGTAATATGGATTAATTTCTCATCCTATTTTTTTTTTTTTTTTTTTTGAGGAGGCGCTGCCTCCCTTGCCTCCTCGGAGGAAACGCCCCTGCTTGAAACTTATTACAATTGTTTCAATGACATATTTAGGCCATTGGTCTTCTAACATTTATGGCTAACTATTTAAGCTAATTAAAACACACAACTTACATTTAAATGTAAATCATCGACCACCAAAGCACAACCTGTAGTTTTCTTTGAAAGAATCCAGTCGTCACCGGTGTGCAGTGAATCTTGGGATAGGCTGGGCTGTGAAGGATCCACTCGTTCTGTCCGTCACGGTCCGGGGAAAGAAGGACTTTTCATTTATAGGCCGTATTCGAAGAAGCCTTTGAAATAGGAAAGCCTTCGTCACGCCGCTGTGACGCATTCGTTCTTTGAATACAACCTTCGAAGGATGCAGTATCTGAATTGAGACACAGCTTATGTATCCTCAAAATGTTTGAAATATGATTTAAACCATGTTGGATTTTGTGATATAATAATCTTCTGATGTTGGGAAACAGTCAAGAGATCAGATTGCTGGTTGTACGTGAGTTTATTTGAGCTGCTGTTGTTGACACGTTCTTTTATGTTTAGCACAAAAGAATTAGATATTTTATACCCAACCTTCACTCCTTCATGAATAAACAATATTTCATTTAGCTGAGGCACATAATGTTGGTGCTCATTGATTCACAGTCATCCAGTCATTTCTAATATAAAGTCATGATTAACACATGAAACTCAATATAAGAGAGAGAAGTAGCCACAACAGCATACAGAGATCCTTAAAACACAAATGAGGAATTTAAAAAACTCACACCATCTTCAGTTACATGAATTATATCATGATAGAATAGAAAGAAAACAGTATAAACATACAGTATAATGATGAGTATATGATGCCCTTTGACCCCTCACAAAATTCAATTAACTCTGAAGTTAGTAAATAACACAAAACGAGACAGAAAGAGTTTGTGAAAGCAAACAGTGGACATCGAGGCTCTTAACAATTAAAGCGGTCATGAACTGCGTTGTTTTATTGTTTTATAATGTTTCCTGGGGTGCACTTATAATGTTAATATGCTTTTTACATCCAAAATTGTCATAATTTAGAAATAAAAGGCATTTTTTCTACCCTGATTTTAGCCTCTGATTTGAACACTCTGTTTTAAGGGGCGTGTCTGTGTGAGACTTCAGTGTAAACGCCCACTGCTGTGATTGGCTGACATCTTCGCATTTGAATTAGCCAAGTATTACACTCTCGAAAACTTTTAGCACATTTTTACTATAACAGCTCTCAAGGTTAACTAATCATGAAAAGTGCTACATTACATTTAGATCTATGCCATTATATTTAAATAGAGTACCTCAGGGATGACGTGTTTTTGTAGGCAAAACCGGAAGTGAGTTATGGGTTTTTTGAATGGGTTTTTGCTAAATCGCCCGAAATAAGGTCTGTGGTTAACAAAGCCTCTAAATATTTTCATGTTTTGATCTATGACATAAAACACACCAGTTATAACCTGCTTGTGATGTTTTAAACCTTTATTGTGTCTTAAAGACGGCAGTTGCTAACAAATTGCTGAAAGGGACTACTTTCTTTGGCGGGGACTTTAGACGTCATCATGACAAACAAGACATTTGGACAGCATTTCTCATGAAAAAGTGGATAAGTATTCATACACAGCGCAGATCATAATCAGCGAGCATGTTTTTAAATAAAGTTGTTTTTTAATAAAGTTTGAGGAAGCTTGGTGGTGGTGACGTTGATCCGCGACCATGGTGTGCTGTAGTCCGTTTATAGCCTACTGTTAGCTTTTTATACCTGACCACTTTATTTAGGCTTCAAAATGTATAAATGTTGTGTTAACTTGTAAAGATTATCTTGATAGACAAAACGTGTAAGTGTCATAACCCTTTGTTAAACACAGAGCTTATTTTTTGCGATTTTCCAAAAGTCTATGGGAAAAATGCATAGGCTTTCGATTGAGGGAACCCGTGCGCCGCTAACTTCCGGGTTGGCCTACAAAAACACGTCATCCCTGAGGTACTCTATAGTGGCATGAAAGGTTGCAGAGATGAACACTGTAGTCGATCACAGACATGTTGAGCTCAGGAAAGCAGTGATCTCATCATTGCAACTCAATTCTGTACACTAACAAATGCTTTCATCTTCACTAACATTGCAAACACGATATAACTAAGAGATTCGTTGAATAAAACGGGAGTTTTTGCGCATGTCCAGAACTCGGTCACTGATAAACTCGCTCTGTTTGATTGACAGCTTCAGCGCGCTGCTCCAACGATTACAAAGGGAGCTTTCTTTGATCGCTTTCTTTATATAATTCAATCACCGTTTAATAACAGATTATTTTAATCCTACTAAGAGAAACAATGCAAGTTGACGTTTAGTCATGGGTTTGATTTACTGACACACAGACAAAGAACATCTGACTGTACGTGAATCATTAATTTCAGATCAGGCATTAGATTTAACACAGTGACTTACATGTTGCATTACTGTCGAGTCCAGGCACTGCACAATATTTTGTAATCCTCAACGGCATGTTTATTGCTTGGTAGCTCGATCTGGTTTAGCACCACATAGGCCTATGTTACTATGTTACTTAATCTACCTATTCTGTTGCATGTCATGCGTGAATCGGTAGGCGGGGCTAAACAGGCAGTGATGAAGTAGGCGTTGATCTTCTTCTGCGAAGGCGGTGCTTGCTGCCCTTTGACGTCATAGATCCCCACTTTGAAAAACCTGTCGTTTGCTGGGTCTGGTGTCAATAAAAGCTTTTATTGGACTAACAAGGAAGTTTTCAGTTCTGAAACTTACAGGATATTCTTATAGTATGATGACCTCTAATATGTCAAAAGCTCAAGGAAGATTTGATTTCTCAGTTCATCACCCCTTTAACAACTGAACAACAAACGCCAATATTTGAAACTGTTTATTTAGACTTATTACACGGCTCTGTGGAATACTTGATTCTGATTGGTCAATGGCGCCATCCAGCGGTATGTTGTTCCCCGATAACAACCGCTGAAAACAGTTAACACAGGCTCATCCGGGTTACTGAAGTCTGCAGCGCTATGTGCTTGCTAGGAACGGTTTTTCCTCGTGGAAGTTTTGCCTTTGGTGAGCTAATAAAATATTAAAAAGCAGTCAAATTTTGTAGTTATTTCATTATGTCATCCGGTATCGCTCTCTCGTTTCATACAAACGCAGCTGCTGCCATTTTGCGACTATTGTTTTGTTCACTGTAATGGATTAAGATAACAAACAGGTACGATTTTAAATCAGTTTAATCTCAGATCAATATCTTGTATATCTATTTCGTGTCTAATTATTTACTTATGTGGCAAGTAGCCGTGTAATAAGCGGGATAATGTACATCCATCCGGTTGTTATCTCAGAATAAACCCCGACAGGGTGATCAGGACCCCAACGTGAAGCGGATGTACATTATCCCTTACTTACATGATACCCTACTGTGTAAGTCTCTTATTTTATTGTGTATCATTATCTGAGAGACGTGATCGTCAGCGCTGTCAGACATTAGCAGCACACAGCTCAAGTTACTGCCAGAGGAATCATCAGACTCATTTAATTTTATTTTTAATGCTATTTTGTTTATTTTTGCCACCCATTTTTGCTATCCAATCACTGCACTCAAACACAGAGGATATGACTCGTTTATGATGATCTAACCAGATATTTTTGAATAATCAAACTTCAATTTAATCTGATTATTGATGACTGCATCGTAAAGTGGATGAAAAAATGTGATCATTATTGTTTAATACAATAAGTTTCCCCAAACCTTTAATTAAATCTCCCCCAAACAGATTTGAGTAGTAATTAATATTGTAAGCGTTGTCTAATTGTAATGCTCTTTAATGTGATCTGTTGTTTATATTGTATTCTTGAGATCTGTAATAAAATAAGGTGATCAGACTCTGAAGTATTGCACATACACATACAGTATGACTTTCACCCTTTAAATCATGAACTATTCGTCAGAATATCATGACACCTTTTTCTGTGTTTCACAATACTCAATTAATGACTGTAAACTGAGGTCGGTGTCTTTAGAAGAAGTTTCTGTGCTGAATTTGACATAAATAAATCACAACAATCGCGTGCTATGAGCACAGCCATTGATTCAGGCGACAGCAGAAGTTCTTACGCTACTATTTGAAGCTTACGCTTTTCAATGAAAGTGTGATAAAGGCCTATTGAAAAGGTAATCTTCACAGAGATCATAGCGGCAAACCATTAAAATTTCGAAATGTTTAAAAAAAGTAACTTATTCGCAACAAAAGATTCTTAAAGCTTCATGAAGCAGTGTTTTGAAAGAGACCATCACCCTCAGATACAACTGCCTACTGAGGGTGAAAATATTACTTTACAACCAAGTGATGAATGAAACTGAAGTTAAAGGAAGTGAACACTCAAGCATTTGTTATCTTACATGAAATGTATGTGTATCTATTCACTCTTCATATCTGCTGCAGATGAAGTTGAGTTTGTCAGTCTCAGGACGGCTGATCCAGCGCTGATCTCCTCCAGACTGAACTGCTCCAGATCTCACTGCAGACTCACAGTTCTCCACTGCTGTGCCGTTCCCTGGAGCCCAGTTCTGATAGCACACGGTGTCTCCGCTCACCCAGTACCAGATGCCCAAAATGTGGGAGTAACGTAAACCCAACCACACCTCCTCAGTAGACGCCTGTTTAACCACATTCATCACCTCACGCTGCATCTCTTCTGAATGAACCGAGACCAGATCCGTATGATTCTGTCTGCAGTATCTCAGAGCTTCAGACCACGTCAGATTCTCTTTGATCAGAATCAGTTTATCTGGACACAAAACAAACCACAAGCAGAAACTAGAGAGAGACTGATCAAAAACAACATGCAGAACAAACACTGTGGAGGAATTTGTCATGTCAGACATGTAGTGTGAACTTTAAGATATCTGGAGGTGATGGATGGATTGTGAGTGTTTTGTGAGGATCTGCTCACCTTCATGACACACAAAAGGATGTTGTTCGCTGCAAGGGGCGTCATTCCATTGTCCCTGAGCGTTCGGATAAATCTCTGCACAGATTTGATTTCCTCCAACATTATTAGGTTCACCAGTATTCCAGTATCTGAATGAGGAGTTACTCTGATCTGACCACTGCCATGAGTCTCTGAACAGACCGATCCAGACATCACCAGATATGAGACTATCATTGATGAACTTCTGAAGCTGTTGACTCTCATTCTGGTTCCTCACACTGACCAGATCAATGTGATTCTGTCTGCAGTAACTCTGAGCGTCTCTCCAATTCTTCATCTGATTGACAAAGACGAGTCCTGTGTTCACTTTAAGAAAAACAAATGGAAACAGATTCATGAATCAGTTTGTTCATTATTCTTATGCTGCTTTATGGTTTGGATGTGAATAAGAGCAGCAGTGGAAACATCAGAAACACGTGTCATTCAAAGACTGTTTCTACAGCTGATGATATATTAAATATTCACAATATATTCATGATGATTTTGCTGATAAAACATTAAGTATCATTTGTGATCATTTTATTGAAACTTTATATTTCTTCATTATGTTTCCTTAAACATTTTAATACTTGATTCAGACACAAAGATCTGAATGAGAGAAACATCAAACAGATGAAGATGTTTCACTGCAGCTGAATATATTTGTGAACTAGTCCTTAGAAATATGTCAGTAAAAAGTTCATTCAAAATGTTGGATTGTAGTCTATTAATATATACAAATGAATATTGTTGCAATATTAATATTACACTCTAAAAAATGCTGGGTTAAAAACAACCCAAGTTGGGTTAAATATGGACAAACCCAGCAGGCTGGGTTAAAGGGCACCTATTATTCCCTCTTTCACAAGATGTAATATAAGTCTTTGGTCTGGTCAAGTTTCAGCTTAAAATACCCCACAAATTTGCCGCTATTTGGGGGTGAGCAAAAACATGCCTTTTTCTATATTAATATATTGCTGGCAAAAAAAATAAATCCAAAAATGGTTGAAAAAAATAGCTGGGTGAAAACAACCCAATCCCTGGGTTTGTCCATATTGAACCCAACATTTTTTAGAGTGTAATGTTAGTGTTTGTCTTGTTTCTTGATTGATTTTAAGTTGTAATGGACAATGTGAGTTCATTTAAAGTTCATCTAAGAATGACGTTTTTACAGGTTTGTGTTGAGATCCTGAAAGATGAATCAATAAATCAATCCTTTCTGGAAATAAAATATATTTCCATATATTTTTGATCAGTATTTTAAATGGTTTAAATATATTGAAAAATATACAGAATACTATATTGTGGTAATATATTACAATATATTGAATAATACACAAGGAACTGTCGGTTTTCATATATTGAAAATATGTGACGATATATTTCCATTTATTCTGTTCATAATGGAAATCTCACAGCTCAAGACGTTCAGATGGTTTATCACATACTCTGTAACTAATGATCACAAATTCATGTTTAAAATGTTTTATTCAATTCAAACCACTACTTAAAAAAAAGTTACTTTTGAGAATTACAATCTCCAAAATAAAATTACATTTATTATTTTTTTATTTGTTTGTTTGTTTATTTATTTATTTATTTAAAAAAAAGTGAACACAATAAAATCACACTGATGTGTATTAAGACAATAATTGAAGTTTTGTTCATAAATATCAAGATGTGACAGGTTGTCTATTGCATATTTTTTTAATAATTTTATAATTTTATCCATTCATTAATTCCATTTATGTTAGTCAAAACAATGGTTTGATATTTTATATTTTATGTAGTTATGCTGTAAATTCTCTACACTCTCTAATGGCAGATTCCCAGTTATCCCAAATGACAACAAAGGAGCTGAACTTACTGTTGTTAGATGAACTGCAGATGAAAGTCAGGCTGTTACTACATGACCCATCATGCCATTGTCCATTTCTCATCATAACACACTCATCTCTGCCATCAGGTTGTCCAGATCCCCAGTTCAGATAGAGCGCAGGATCACCTGAAGACCACTGCCATTTATCAACACCCGTCTTCTCCAGCCCAATCCAGACATGTCCATCATTCACACTCTTCTTCAGCTCATTCATGTCGTTCATGTTGTCAACGGTGGCCAGATCTGTGTAATTCTCTCTGCAGTATCTCTGAGCTTCAGTCCAGGTCTTCGTCACGTTTATAAAGTGATACTGACGCTGAACACATTCAGATACGGAGCAGAGAGCTGTGAAAGAGAGGGTTTGATTTAATGCTTTTCATAACAGAGTCAAACCTGATGAAACTATAAACCATAAATAAAACAACAAACACACTCACCAATGAGAAGAAGAATGAAATATAGAGTTTGCTCCATTTCTGAGGAAGAAATACATTGAAAAACTCAGATATCAAACATTCACAGATTCTTTTTGGAGTAAAATATGACAGTTTCAGTTAGTATCTGAACAGCAGCATGAATTCACTGTACATAATCATACAGACAATATTACAGTCTAGTTGTGTTTGAAGAATGAACATGTGAGTTGTTCTTACTTTAGAGGTCGTGTGTTTCTGTCCTGAGTCTGATGTTTCTGTCTGCAGCTTTAAACAGTGTGATCATTATATCTGCTTTCATCCCTCATTCATCATCACATCATTTGTTTATTGCCCTGAAAACCCCTATATCATATTCACTTCCTCTATATTTGTGTATTAGTCCAACTCTTTCCCCTTATTTGCATCTTGACGTCTGTGTCAGTCAGTGTCAGTCTATATGAATATGGACCTTAATTAAAATATCATGTATGTTTGTGTTTCTCACTTTTTATCTGGTGCTGGTGACAAAGAGGGAGAAATGTTTTTCTGCTCTCATGGTCTTTCTTCTTTTCCCTCTTCTGAGAGCAGAGACCCCTGGTGTTGAGGAGGAGACATTCACAACAGAGACGAGATAAAGACATTAAAGTGCTCATATCGTGCTTTCATTCCCCTGAAGTTCATTTATAATGTTAGTAAAGGTTGTTGGACTCTCATTATCCCACTGAAATAATAACATCATCTTCTGCTGCTGCTGTTTCAGTCTTATTTCCTCTAAATACTTGATTGTGATTGGCTGGAATGCAGATATAAAACATTGTTAATATTTTTTATTTTTAGAATGATTTTTTTCATGAGAATTACATTTATTTTAATTATTTGGAGTTGTTTCATATTCCTGCTGTTTACCTTTTTTTCATGTTTATAACATATGAACACATTTGCATGTAAACACATCCTCATCACTCATTTGATTATGTCCACACCACATTTAGACATTCAGGGTGGAGAATATTTACATCTCTGATGTGAAACAGGATAAACAGTGAGTGTTTTTGTTCTAGTCATATTTCATATTTTATCCAGTCTTATTCATCTGTTAGTTTTATTGCAGCTACAGGAATGTTACACTATAACTGTGTTTCAAATCAGAGCTGCGTCCTTCGAAGTCCATGAAGGTCGAAGTGAGAGTTGTTAAATGAGGAGACAGGGGTCACTGCAGGTCAGAGTAATGGGCGTCCCGAAAGGTGAACTGCTACAACAGAAACTAACTCTAACCCTACCCCACACCCTGGTGACAGTTTTAGTGACCAATGATGAAGACCTTTCTCCACGCCTTTCGGCACACCCATTACTCCAACCTGCAGATACTCACCCAGCTAACAATTTTTTGTTGTTGTTGTCTAAGAATGTTTTCCAAACATTCTGTTTTGGTTAAGGAAATGTTAAAATGTCCAGTTTTTTCATAATGTTAGAAGAATGTTTTTGTTTGTTTGTTTGTTTGTTTTTTTTCAAGGTTAGTATAATGTTTCTGAAATGTTCTTTCAACTTAATTTTTATTAATAACTCAACATGCTAGGAATGTTGATTTGTAATATTCCAAGAACATAAAAATGTCTAGTTTCCTTAATGTTAATAGAACGTCATTTAAAGGTTATTTTGATGTTCCTGAAACATTTGAACAGCTGCTGATAACAAACAGAATCACTGAAGGAAAGAGAAACAACAAGAACAGAAACTACAACTGACTTCAGCTACACTCAAGCTTCGCTTAGCGCAATGGGAACGTCTTTAGTCGTGATCAGCTGTGAATATATGTGTAAAACAACGTCAATGAAATTGACCTATATTTATAGCCTGCGTGACGTCATCGGAATGCATCAATGCGAGGCTATAATTAGATGAACCGCAGGTGCGTATGCAGGTCTTTTGTCTTCAGAGGCCATACTGTGAAGTGTGTGTGTGAAACAGCCCTGCTCAAACTGTTTTCTTCCTTCATCACTTTGTTAAGAGTTAGATTTGACAGGCAGTGCGCAGAACTTTCTCTCCCT
The DNA here is from genome assembly GCF_019924925.1 of Ctenopharyngodon idella. Lineage (NCBI taxonomy): Eukaryota > Metazoa > Chordata > Actinopteri > Cypriniformes > Xenocyprididae > Ctenopharyngodon > Ctenopharyngodon idella. The sequence goes on from NC_067226.1 coordinate 50,308,178, forward strand.
TTGTTCCTTTTTCAACTATGTCTCACAAGTGAAAAGTGAACGCACATATATTATATATTATATATTTGAGAGAAAGTCATGGCTGAATAAAGCAAACGGTGTGTCCCTCCGTGTTCGCGTTCCATCTCTGAATCGGACACACACTAGTATTGTTTTGTTTGGGGAAGAGCATATGCTGAGTGAGTGGGCGGAGCTTTGAGTATGAGCATTTGGCTGGTGTGTCAGGTACGAGTGATCTATATTTTCTAACTTTTCTATCCTTTCTGTATCAGTTTCTTGGTGGTTTAACTCAGCTGGTTTGTAATATTAGTCGAGGGGACAAGGAGGTGTATAATATACCAGGGTGTCTGCCCTCGGTTTTGTTTTGGGAGCATGGCTGCCTTAGGTAGCGGGAGTTTTGATTTTTTGACGCGCTGCCATGGCGTGAAAATAGAGTCAGCTGAAGTTGTAAAAGAGTGTAGCCTGGCTATTGGAGAAGTGATTGGGCCTGAGAATATTCTATCCGCATCTCGTATGAACAACGCTATTGTTGTGTTTTTGAAGACGATTGATTTAGCGAACCAGTTGGTAGAAAGTGGGCTAGAGGTTAATGGCATTTTTACTCCGGTGCTCCCTCTTTCTACTCCTTCGAAAAAGGTGACTCTAATCTAATGTACCACCTTTCATTTCAAATAAAGTTTTGAGCAGAATGCTTTCTCGCTATGGCAAAATAGTTTCCCCGATTAAGATGATTCCAGTTGGGTGTAAGTCCCCACTTTTGAAGCATGTTGTGTTATTTAGGCGCTATGCCTATATGAGTCTATAAGATAACCTTGATGAATTGGATCTGTCTTTAAATTTTCGTCATGACGAGTTTAATTATGTCATTTTTGTCACAACAAATAGTATGAGATGTTTTTGTTGTGGTGAGACAGGACATCTTATTCGCGCTTGTCCAGCCAAACTGAATAAACCTGGTAATAGTCATCCACCGGCTGATGGTGAGAAGAATGACGACGCACGCGTCTGAATGCTACTGCTGCTTTGCCTACTGTTGTTGAGGTGCCTGGAACAAGTTCGGCTCAAAAATTGGTACCAATTGCTGATACTGTGCAGGAAACTTTTTCCTCATCGAAGCAGAGACGAGGAGACGTTGGGATATCTTTCAAGCAGAAGTTACTCTTTATTGAGAAATGCGCTGTGCGTCGCTGTAGTCATCCAAGTCCAACTAAGGCAGTGTACTTGGTAGTTCATATACATTCAAGGGGGAGGGATACATAGAGTAGAGGTGAAGACAATCTAAACAAAGCATGCAAATGCAGTGCAGGAATCAGCCCATTCCCTACATTCTTGCCCCCTTCTTGGTCTCAATTTCACAGCAGTCACTGGTATTATGAAGAAGATTGAAAACTAAGGAGAATTATGTCCTTTTTTTGGGTGGTGTCTCTTGTGAAAACCCACTCCTCTCCCCCCAAAACAGGTGTTGGCGTAGTAAATATTTATAATCCTTTTGTTCTGGTCTGAGTATATAAGGTAAAGTACAAAGCAGTCATGTGGGATCTTCTGTAGCCAGAAACCCCCATGCAGAGATGGATGAATGTCTGAAGACACTCACACATCACTGTGTGTATGTGCATTTCTTTGAGCAATTGATGTTATGCATTTATTATTTCTGAACTGGCTTCTAATTGTCTAACTATGTAATTGGCATGATACATTTTTACTTGACAAATAAAATGTTATATTTGATTTACTCTGGATTCTCCTGAAATCATTACCAGTAAATTATGGGAGGCTAATGCTACCGTAAATCTGTGTACAGGGTAGAACAAACTGAAGGTGCATGAATGAAGGAGCAGTAGGCACTTCATCTGAAGACCTTTTGATTTCTGTTTACCACTGATTTAGCAAGTTGTATGGAAGTGGCTAAATTAAAATACATTTTTGTTCGAGTGAGCAGTAGGCAACCGACTAAAGGTATTAGCTAACTTATTACACCCTCTGACAAAGATCAGACTGGCGAGTTTATGTCCGTGAGTTTACCGCAAACCCAGGGCGAGTATCTCTGTGCGGCATCGGGTCCCTGATGAACGAATAATTGAAAGTATGGGATACCCAGAATAATCAAATATCTAAATTAATACATAACCAATGATTAATTTCTAATTGGAAACACAACCTAAGACTAATAATCATTTGAAATTGGAGTCAGATTAAACGAGTGAAATTAAGTGAACTTCACAGGGGCGCTGAAAAGACATACATGCGTTAACCTTCACCCAGGCCGTCGGATTCCGTTTTTGGGCTGATAGGGGATTCCCTACAATACTGAAAGAGTAGTAGGAATTATGTCGACAGATAAGCCTGCTGAAGGGGAGAGTGTTGCTGCCGCTTTGGCGGAGAAAGATAAATCATCCGCAGCGAGTGTTCAGTCAGCAGGTCACGAGGACGATTCAGACAATATAGAGCAGAATCAGTGTTCCTTGATGGATTTAGACGATTGTGCTTTTAAAACACCTCAAAAGAGAAGGTTAAAGCAACATCATATTGGCAAACAGACAAAAAGAATGGATAATTGTGAATTGAGTCAGACTGATACAGAGAGTGAAAGCGATTTCTCTGAATGTAGAGTTTCATGTAGTTTACCTCAGAGTGGATTTTCCAGCCGGGTTTACACTGTGGATGATATAAAGTCTTTTCTCAAGATAACAAAAAATGCGAGAAAAGTTACTAACCAGGACGTCTATCGACAAAAGAAAATTCTTAATGACTTAATGACCAACCAGGACTCAGTGGTAGTAATGATAATGCCTAAATATCATCTCTCTGTGCATTTTTTCCTTTGGCTGTGCCTGCTATGTTTTTTTCTTTTTTCCTTTATGGGAGAAATTTCTGTTGCTTTTCTAAATGTGAATGGGGCTAGAGAGATTAGGAAAAGGTTTCAATTATTTGAGATAATTAAGCAGAAGAAAATTGATGTTCTATTTGCTCAAGAAACACACAGTGATATATTAAATACTTCTGAATTGGGCAAGAGAATTTAATGGCTTATCTATTTTAAGTCATTTGACCACAACCAGTGGTGGAGTTGCTATTTTATTTTCTAAGAATTTCGTTCCCTGTTCTTATCAGGTAGAGGAGATTATAAAAGGGAGACTTTTAAAAGTTATAGCTCAGTTTGAAAATAATTCCTTTATTTTCATCTGTGTATGTCCCAACCAATGCATTGGAACGAATGATCTTTCTAGATACTCTAAATAATGTTTTATGTAATTGTAATACAGAGGATTTATTATTTCTAGGTGGGGATTTTAATTGCACTGAGCATATACTCGATAGAAATCATATTGCCTTTACGAAAGCGGCTTATTCATGAGATTGTTGACGTTTAGAGAAATTTTAATGGTAATCAGAGGCAATATACATGGGCCCATGCTTATGATAACTCAATTTCATTAGCAAGGTTGGATAGATTCTATGGCTTCAAACACCGGCTTAGTTTTTTCAGAAGCTGTTCAATTGTTCCAGTAAGCTTTTCTGATCACAGCTTGATACAGTGTGTTGTGTCTTTGAGCTCCATTAAGCCAAAAAGTGCCTACTGGCATTTTAATAACAATTTATTATGTGACAAGCATTTTAAAGATATTTTTAAAGAATTTTAAAACAATTTTAGAACTATGAAATCTTCCTTCCAGTCTTTACGGCAGTGGTGGGACATTGCAAAAGCACAGATTAAACAGTTGTGCCCTATCAAGGATAGCAGGAACAGGTTTTAAGAATGTTGATTTAGTAGCTGGACATTTGGGTCTTCACTTAAAATGCATAGTGGCTAAACTTCTTGAAAAGTGGAGGCTTGCGCTCACAGTAGCAGAATTCAGACTGCTGGAGGACTATTCAGAGGAATTCATTTTTCCAGACTGCAGAGATCCCTTTCCTAATCTCTTGTTATCACCTAATCTAGAAGAATGTAAAGGTGTTTTTTTATTTTCTGAAAAATTTGACATTAATTGGTTCTGGGCCGGCTTCTGGAAAAGCCTTGTATAAAAGCTGTGTCAAATCCATGAATAGAAGGTTTTTAGATAATAGGGTGGATACACCCTGGCGTACTATCCTCCAGATGGAGGAGAGTACAAAACCAGAATGGAGAGCTCTGTATGTCACCATTAGCTAAGAAAATTTACAGTGGAGAATTTTGCATGGCGCAATTGCGGTCAGTTCTTTTATTTCAGTATTAAATCCTATGGCCTCATTTATGAAATGTTGCGCAGAAACCGTTCTAAATTTGATCTTATGATCATTTCTCAGATATGTGTACGTGTGATTCATAGAATGAACGTACACACAGAAAACGAGCGTACGCCTCTCTTTCAGATGTGAAATCTATAAATCGTAAATGATCTTGAACTTGCGCTCAGCTGAATGGTTTCAGTTCCCCACGTTGTAAACAACACCTAATTAATGTCATTTACATATTAAAGATCAACAGTCGTCGTCCAAATCCTTAGCGATCTGCAAGAATATCTTAGATTTCAAAAAAACCTGCAGTAATCTGACAATGAAAAGAGTATACGTCAGCACAGACCCTGACGTGGCTTTAAACACTTTTCCACATCAAAGACCGTTTTTATAAATATGAGCGTTGGCGTGGATTTAAGCGTACGCACACTCTAAGATCAAATCTGTGCGTACGCACGCTTTATAAATGAGGCCCCTAGTGTTGGTCATGATTGCCCTTTTTGTTTACAAAGAGAAACTGTGTTTCACACATATATGCAATGTGTTAGATTAAAGCCATTGTTCACTGTGTTACAGAATTTATTTGTTTTGGTGAAACCTTTTCTGTCAGAATTTTTATTTGTGGTTTTAAATATGTGAAAACACAAAATTGAACAAAATTTGAATTGTGTTTTTCAATTCTGTGAAATCCAGAATTTTAATTGATTTTCATTGTTTCAAAGCCATGAATGATCTTGTTTCTTTTGATTTGATTTGGTGTTTCAAAGGGGTTTTGTTTGAGGTTATTGAAGACAATCTGTACTTTGTACCCCTCTTAAGCTAGTTTTGTTTTGTTCAGATGTACGGTAATTTGGTAAAAATCCGATTTGACTTCTGCTCAGTACATTGTGTGTGATGATGAAGTCTAATAGTCTTGGATTATTAGGCTGCATAAATTAGGTCAGCCGGAACTGGGAACACTTCCTATAACACCAGATGTACTCGTTACATAATAAGAAGAATGGCATCTACGCTAATATTAGTCTCTCTGTTAATCCCGAGGTTTACCATAGTCAGCCGAATCCGGGCAGGTGAGATCGAGGACCTGCGCCTTGTGAAGGCCTCATCGACACGACAGCCAGTGGCACAGTTCCTCAACAAACCGTCCATACCGGCGTGATGAATACGATCCTCAACTGGATGGAACTGGAATAAATACTTTGAATGTTGCGATCCCAATCGGACTTATGATAGCTGCCTGAATCATAATGAAGCACTGTTCGCTGTTGGCCAGAGGAGAACTGGCCCCCTGACCAAGCCTGGTTTCTCCCAAGGTATTTTTCTCCATTTTAACACCTGTTTGCCACCTGATGTCACCTGTTGGAGTTTGGGTTCCTTGCCGCTGTCGCCTTTGGCTTGCTTAGTTGGGGACACTTGACATTTGATATTCAACCGTGTTTTGATCTGCCTGCACTGACACCATTGTATGCAAACTGAACTGAGCTGGATGATGACATCACTGTTTTCTCCAGTGCTGATATAGATAAATTAACTAAATTAATAACTATTGAGTCTTACAACCGAATGAATCAATACTGAATTTACTTAAGATGGACAATGACACCATTTTCTTTAAGAACCAAAATTATTTTCCTGTTATCACTGTAAAGCTGCTTTGACATAATCTCCATTGTAAAAAGCGCTATATAAATAAAGGTGACTTGACTCAGAGATGTTCACGAGTCTCTTATCTGGAGTCCGAGTCAAGTCTGGAGTCTTTTGTCACGAGTCCGAGTCTCAAGTCATTCTTCTTTTTAAATTAAGGTGTATGATTGTAAGGGATAATGTAAATCAAGCTTGTTACTTTATAATCCATTACAACGTACAAACCAATCGTCCTGGCATTTTCAATACAGTCGGTAAGTGGATGCAAGATGGCACCAGTGAGTCACGGTTCGTTATATTGCAGTTTATTATACAGCTTCGTCGTTATTGACGACAGTCATTATCAGAAAATATCAAACCTCGGAATGCTTAAGAATGTCAATTGAAAAATTCTACACATGGCACAGTGGCTCCCGTCATGTTTAATGGGACTCTTATGACATTTCGGCGTTTACGCGCAATACACGAACATACGTAATCAAATTCTAGCCCTATTACAAGAGTCCGAGCTACCACCACAACAGGCAGGGAAATATATGTGACGCAGATATTATAAAACCATTCAAATACAAGAAAAAATCTTTATTTATTATATCAGTAGTTAAGGGTAAAAGACTTCTCTGGTTTGACTTGACTTAATAGTCGAGCATTTATTATGCTACACAATAACTTTCCCAGGTTGCTGCTCACACAGATGCCTCTGTAATTGTTAGGATCAAATTTATCTCAGTTTTTAAAGATTGGTGTTATCAAGCCTTGATTCCAGATGTCAGAGAAGTAACCTACACTCAGAACCACACTGAATAGTTTTAGAATGGCCAATTGGAATTTACTGCTTGTGTGTTTTATCATTTCATTTAATATCCCATCAGGTCCAGATGCTTTTTTGTGTTGGAGTTTTTTAATTGTTTCTTTAAGTTTTTTATCAGTTATTGGGAAATCTATTGGGTTTTGGTTATCTTTGATTGTTAATTCAAGTTTTTCCAATTGGTTGATTGTTTGAATTTGCTTACAGTTTGTGTTTGTTTGTACTTTATAAAAAATTTTTTGGAAATGACTTTCCCATATTTCTCCTTTTTGGATTGCCAATTCTTTATGATCAGTTTTTTTCAGATTGTTCCAATTTTCCCAAAATTGGTTTGTGTTCACTGACTTCTCGATTATCGTCAGTTGTTTTTGGGTGTATTGTGCTTTTTTGGTTCTGAGCGTATGTTTGCATTGTTTTAGTGTTTCACTGTAAAGAAGGCAGGATCTCTACATTATTTGGATCTTTGTGTTTCTGATTTGACAATGTTCTCAGTTTTTTGCGAATAGTTTGGTAGTCCTCAAACCAATTTTTGTCGTTTTTGGGTATTTGATTTTTTCCATTTTTTGTTTTCAATTTGGATTGTTTTGCTGATTTTTCAAATATGTAATTTATATCTCTGACAGCAAGATTGACACCTTCATTAGTGTGAGTATAGGTTATTTAGAAAGCTATCTATCAGCGCTTGTATTTTTTGGCTGCTAAGTGCTTTCTGATATTCTTCAGCGCTGTTTTCAGCCCATCTGTATGGTTTTCTGATGTTGTACAGCTTACTTGGCTTTGTGTTAATGATATTTTCTGTCTTTTTGAGATACACAGTGATTTGACTGTGATCAGACAGATGGGTTAGTTCTCTAGATGGGTTAGTTCGTGAATGATCTGAGAGATGAAGGATCTATGTCTGTTATCTTATAATCAACTGTGCTATTCCCAAGAGGTGAGCAAAATGTGAATCTCCCTAAAGTGTCTCCTCGTAACTTACCATTGATGATATTCAGACCCAGGCTTCGACAGAGCTGCAAGAGGACTTTTCCATTCCTATTTACTATATATATGATCATGGTTATTTCTGTGGATATGGGAGAATGTGTTATTAATAACAGTCAGATAATTGTTGATATATTTGCTCCCTTGTGCGTCGGTGAAATCCGGCTGTAGTCCTGTTCTTGCGTTCAGGTCCCCGCAGATGAGCATGTTTCCCTGGGCCTAGAAGTGGCTTCTCTCTTCCTCTAATGTGGAGAACATGTCTTCGCTGTAGTAGGGGGACTCTAATGGCGGGATGTATATGGCATATAGGAAGGTGAACGTTTGGAATGAATGCACAGGTTCTAGAAAGTTCTACATTGTTTCCATGGATCACGTGAAAAGGTACATCACTCCGTGGAAGTAACGTGGACAGGGTTATTTTAGCTTCTGGGAAGCGTTTCGAGGCTCTGAGGACCACCTCTTTGAGCATAGGAGCCACGTTGCCCTTCGCTGCTCGTAAGTCGTTTGTCCCTGTGTGGACTACGATGTGCTTGTAAGTTTCTTTCAGATTTTTATCAGATAAGATCTGAAGAGCCCTGCTTGTATTTGGGCACCAAATTTTCTGTGCTTTCATTTTTGGAAACAAGAGTTTCTCATTTATGTATTTTCCATTGGAGTCAATGAGAATAAGAGCTTCTGTTTCAGTGGGGTTATCTGGATCAGTGCTCCACTCTCTCCAGATCGCATTGTCCTTTTGCCGGGACCAAATTGTGCCTCGGCGCTTCTTCGGCTCGGGGTGAGGACACTGAAGTGTTTTCCGTTGGAATGGAGTGGAATGTGAGTTTGTCCGTCTCCGAGTGTTCCTCCCGTGATGATAAAGCGAAAGGGAACTGCTCTGGGCGGACACTCACAGATTGTCTCACACACTAGTCAGACCCCCAAAGCATTTATAAAATAAATATGTGTCTTTGTGCCCGTGATGTCGACCCGCTCGACTATCGCAGGTGCGAAGGCACGCGTTTATACGATGCTGCCTCAGATTGGAAAGACGCTCGCGTGCTATCTCTCCCCTGGGAGCGCATCATCAGAGGTTTCAGCTGGTACTGCGCTGTACACAATGGCTGTGTTACAGGCATTCCAGGCTGATCTATGAAAGATTTAAGCACAGCCTTTCATTCAGACCGTGTTTACTTGTCTGGTAATTGGCTGCATTTGGTTCTGAGGAATTAATAAGTGAAATGGCTATCTATATATATATATATATATATATATATATAAGCAAAATAAATAGGTCGTGGAAAACTACTGCCAGGGATTTCTGTATGGGTTCTAAAAACAGTAGAAGAAGGATACAGAATCCAACTTATTCATCGTCCTCTGCGTTTCCAAGGCGTGGTCTCCACTACCGTGAAGCCGGGGCAAGTGACTTTACTGTCACAAGAGCTGCAATCTGTTCTGGAGAAAGGGGCCATAGAGGCATGTTTCCCCCTCTAGAGCGAGAGTCAGGTTACTACGGCAGATCCATCATCACGACTGGTTTGTCACGATCAATCTCAAGGACACATATTTTCACATAGAACACAGGAGGTTCCTGAGGTTCACTTTTGGGGAGAAGCTTACCAATATCAGGTTCTTTCATTCGGCCTAGCCCTATCACCCCGCACATACACAAAATGCATGGATGCAGCACTGACTACTTTGCAACTCCAGGGCATTCACATTTTGAATTACATAGACGACTGGCTAATACTATCACAGTCACAAGAGATGGCATTACAACACAGAGATGTCATACTAGCTCATCTAGTTTCTCTAGGGTTGAGACTAAACAAGAAGAAAAGTGTTCTTTGTCCTACCCAGAGAACGACATATTTAGGGATCGTATGGGATTCGACCACGAAGCGAGCACAATTGTCTCCTGCTCGAGTCGAGACCATTTTAACCACACTGAACAATGTCAGGCTAGGCCAAGATTGTACTGTTCTGCAGTATCAAGAAATGTTAGGGGTCTCATGGCGTCAGCGTCCTCTGTGATTCCTATGGGCCTCTTGCATATGAGACTGTTTCAGTTGTGGCTCAAAGCCGGGAGATTTTGTCCAAGCAATTCCCCCACGGCAAATAAGGGCAAGGGCACGCGCTGAGTGCTTCGTGCACTTTCAAAAATCCATGTTTATGGTAAGGGTTACACGCTGCGGCTTCGTTCCCTTTCTATGTGGCTCAGACCCTGGTTCTTCACCTTGGGTCCCACTCTATATGCGTTGATGTTGCAAAATGCCAACAACAGATGCTTCCTGTACGGGCTGGGGAGTGGTCTTAGGTGGCCGTCTAGTCCAAAGGGATATGGTGAGGTCTCATCTCAATTGGCACATCAATTGCCTCGAACTGATGGCTGTATTTCTGGCCCTGAAGTACTTCCTCCGCCAGTTAAGGGGTTACCATGTCCTAGTGTGGGTGGACATTACTGCGGTAGCCTCTAATACAAATCGCCAGGGTGGACTGCGTTTGCGACATCTAGACAGGCTAGTGCAATGCATTCTGCTCTGGGCTCAGGACAAGTTCCTGTCCCTCAGGGCGATTTATATCCCCAGATATCTGTCCAGACAGAGCATACCGATGGGGGAGTAGAAACAAATCTGGTAACGATTTTATGAAACAGAGATGGACCTCTTCACCCCCAACAGGCAGCGCAATGTCCATTGTACTTCTTTCTGAGTCACCCAGCTCCCCCTGGGTCTGGATGTAATACGCATACATGGCCCAGAATGTGCCTGTATGCGTTTCCTCCGGTTTCTATGCTCCTAGGAGTTTTAGCCAAAGTTCGCCAACAAGGGACTTGCCTCTTACTGATAGCGCCGCGTTGACCGAACAAAATATGGTTCTCGGTGATAATGTCTCTCCTCGACAGCTTGCCATGGGCGATACCGAAGAGGAGGGACCTTCTGTCTCAGGCGCAGGGGACAATATTTCATCTCTGGCCGGAGATGTCGAACCTTCATGTCTGGCCCCTGAGGGGAACCAACTGAGGGACACAGGGCTTTCACCTGATGTTATCGAGAACATTCTAAATGCTAGGGCTCCCTCCACTAGATCAAGTTATGCCAACAAATGGGGTATCTTTGAAAGATGGTGTACTGCACACAGTGCAGATCCGGTTAACTGCCAGATTGCCACAGTTCTGGTTTTTCTGCAGGGAAAATTATCAACAGGCACATGCCCCGCCACCCTCAGGGTTTATGTGGCCGCTCTTTCGGCTTGCCACGCTCTGATTGACGGGGTGCCTTTGGGCAAGCATGTCCTGCTCTCTCGCTTTGTTCGAGGAGCTAGGCGGCTTAAGCCTCCTTCTAGAACCAGGATCCCTTCATGGGACCTAGCAATAGTCCTAGAGGGCCTGGTTGAGACCCCCTTTGAACCATTAGAGTCAGTTTCTGACAAGCTGTTAACTCTGAAAATGGTTTTCTTAATGGCTATAACTTCTCTAAAAAGAATTGGGGACTTGCAGGCTCTGTCCATTGTGCCATCCTTGTTTAGACTTTGTCCCAGGAATGGTGAAAGCTTTTTTGCATCCTCATCTTACTATCTGCCTAAGGTTCCTTTCTCGAACTTGCATCCGGTCACTCTCGAAGCCTTCTGCCCTCTGCCGTTCACTACCCCGGATCAGGAGATACTTCACAGACTGTGTTCAGTCCGTGTTCTTCAGACCAACATCAACCGCACTAGCCAGTGGCGTAAGTCAGAGCAACTATTCGTTTGTTATTGGTTTGTTATGGCAGCCATAACAATGTTACTCCCGGCTCTTGCGTCCTTTAGTCAACATCGCAAGCTAGCGTCTAAACTCTCTGTGCTTTGTGACACACTTCACAGCCTGGGGGTCCAGACACACAGTGCAGTGGTGTGGATATTCTCGTTCCCATAGTGCTAAGCGCAGCTTGAGTGTAGCCTTTGAAAGGGAATGCCCTGGGTTACTTCACTGTAACCCTGTTACCTGAAAAGGTGGGAACGAGAAGCTGCGCTTCATTGCCGCACTGGGATGTCCCAGGCTGCTCTTCAGATAAAATATCTGCAGACGCACCTGCGGTTCTTCTAATTATAGCCTCGCATCGGTGACAATCAAAAATATTCAGATATAAATCAAGCGTATAGCGTTAGTTCTGGCAGGTCACGTTAGTCAAGCTTGCATCAGCTGACACTCAGCTGATTCACATTGACCTATAGGAATACGACACCTATCACCACGTTTGTATATATATGGTCCATTCAATATTATCAGCAGCTTTATCACATTGCTCAGGAGCTAATTAAACGGCGAATTCAGTGGGCGAGACCACTATGAATTGTGTAATCCGGAATTTAGTGAATTCACACGGATTTCACTTAGTGTGCATACACATTTCAAAAGAGTGTATTTAGGTCTTGTTCATTATTTGGTTACACAACTGTATTTAATTTGATTCAAATTCAATTAATTTATATTAATTTAATTTCATATAATTTCATTTCTCATTAATTCGAATACTATTGTAGCTTCTGACCATTTTTTGTGCTGTGGGTAGAAGTATTTTCCACACAGCAACAAGTATTTCAAATCTGTGAGAAGCACTGTTTTGCTGAATGCTATCAGGTTATTGACAACATGATTTTTAATGCATCTGTTTCTTAAGGTTATCCAGCTTGTTCCTCAAGCTTTTGGGTATTGGCCACATGCTATTGTCTTAAGCTCATTCAGGTAACTGCTTTTAAAGGGGCATGCTGCTCTCCTCAGCTGCTTGTAAGAAGAGCACCCCTTGATGCTACTCTCCTCCTGTAAGGGGCATGCTGCCTCCAGTTTGCTATTCAGAGGGATATGCTACTCCATTCCATTATGTCCTATTGTCTTTCCATCTTTCCAGTATACTTTTTTCATTCAGATTCCGCAGTGGTGGGGGGGTTGTCAGCATATGGTTTTGTTTTGGGGGGTTATCACTGCTCTCCCTGCTCTTATCCATGCTAGGCTGCATGGATGGGCAGGGAGTTTTTTCCCAGAACAGAACCATACCGCCAATCCAAACTGTATACTAACTGCCAGTCATCTTTGATGATAGTGATCCTGACAGAAATAGTAAAAGAATTCCACTGCATAATTTATTTGTGCTGCAATGCATGCTGGAAATTTGAATGAGTTTTGTGTGCTGGCATGAAGCATATCACCATTGTTGAGTTGAATTGGTTTAAACATGATCTGACAAAACTTGCATGACAGCAAAAACACAAAGTGAAAGAGTATCGCATTGTCTATTGGTTGACTTATTGTTGAAATCTTTGTAAAGGGTGAGGGTTAATTTAACTTATGTACAAGATGGTTAAATGAAGATATTATAAAAGGATTGTAGCCTTTATCTTCAAGCCACACTGGCTGAATTTCTGGCCTCAGTGAATAAATCATTATTTTTACCCTCAGTTTAAACTGAGAATCTGTTCTTTTCTCCCTAAAACAAAACAGAATGTTAGAGCAAGTTTTGCCTCACACTTTCTAACAAATGCAGCTAATCAAGTGCAGAGGTACAGACGTGTAACACCTTGAAACTTATTACAATTGTTTTAACGACATTTTTAGTTTTTTAATAAAGGCCATTGGTCTTCTAACATTTCTATGGTTAGCTGTTTAAAAAAATTAAAACACAAGACTTAAGGCTGATTTATACTTCTGCGTCGAGTGTACGCCGTAGCTACGGTGTAGGCTATTTGTACCACGCATAGCCTGACGTGCACCTCTTCAAAAATGTAACAACGCATCAATTCTACGCGGACCGCAAGCGCTGTGATTGGTCTGCTAGAACCCCTCCCTCGGGTCAAAAAACGTCTCGGGTCACTTGTGTAACCCTGGTTCCCTGAATAGGGAACGAGACGCTACGTCATATGACGTTATGGGAACCTTCTGCGTGATTGCGTCGTGAAGCACTCTTGTATCTAACCAATGATGAGACGAGACGTCAGAGGCGGGTGACGTCACGGACCAGGAAACTATAAAGCATACCCAGAACAAAGAACGCTAGCTTCTGGATTATGGCTGAAGCAAGACGCTCAGGTATGCCAGGGATACGGCAACGCGACGTAGCGTCTCGTTCCCTATTCAGGGAACCAGGGTTACACAAGTAACCCGAGACGTTCCCTTTCATGGGAACTGTCGACGCTACGTCATATGACGTTATGGGAACACTGTCCCAACTACGCCGTAGAACCAAGTACCTGTCTGTTATCTTGTAGACAGAACTGACGACCCCGGAGTGGAGCCTATATCCAGGTTATAAAACCTAATAAATGTGTGCTGGGATGACCATCCAGCTGAATCACATGTGTCATTAATGGATACTCCTGACATTAAGGCCTTTGAGGCCGCCATACCCCTAGTAGAGTGGACACGGACAGCTAATGGAGATGGCTGTCCGGCCGCCTCATAAGCAAGTGAGATAGCCTCGATCACCCACTTGCTCATTCTCTGCTTAGATGCTGGGCCTCCTTTCTTAGGAGACCCGTAACACACGAACAATTGATTTTTTTTACGCAACAGGGCAGCTCTGTGGACATATGCATCTAAAGCCCTCACTGGGCAGAGCAGATTGAGTTTCTCCTGATCCGAAGTCTCGAAGGGAGGAAGATAGAAGGCCTGGAGCACAATAGGACCTGGGACATTGGTGGGGACCTTCGGCACATAGCCAGGTCTAGCATGAAGGAATGCCTTCACCATTCCTGGGGCAAATTCCAGGTAAGATGGAACAACTGAAAGTGCTTGTAAGTCTCCTATCCTTTTCAGGGAAGTGATAGCAAGTAAGAAGATAGTTTTTAGAGTGAGGAACTTTTCTGGAACCTCCTCTAATGGTTCAAAGGGAGCCTCGGCTAACCCTTGCAATACCACGGCCAAGTCCCAGGCCGGAACCCTTGTGCGCACTGGAGGCCTCAACCTCAGTGTACCACGGAGGAAGCTTGTGACGAGGGGGTCTCGTCCTACCAAGGAATCCCCCTCAAGAGGAGCATGATAGGCCGAGATAGCCGCAACATAGACCTTTAAGGTTGAAGGAGATAGGCCCTCCGAGAATTTTTCTTGGAGGAATCTTAGCATGAAGCTTATAGAAGAGTAGACAGGGTCCGTATTATTTCGTCTACACCAAGTAGAAAATAAATTCCATTTATAGGAATACAAGGTTGAGGAGTTTCTCTGAAACTTCCTCTAGTGGTTTGAAGGGAGCCTCAGCTAACCCTTCTAATACCACGGCCAAGTCCCAGGCCGGAGTCCTTGTACGTACTGAAGGCCTCAGCCTCAGAGTACCACGGAGGAAGCGTATAAAAAAGGGGGGTCTCGACCTACCGAGGAATCCCCCAGAGGAGCATGGCCGAAATGGTCGCAACATAAACCTTCAAGGTTGAAGGGGATAAAAACCATCCGAGAACTTGTCTTGGAGAAATTGAAGCACAAGGCTAATAGAAGAGTGGACAGGGTCCACATTGCTTTGTCTACACCAAGTAGAGAACAGTTTTCATTTATACGCATACAACTTCCTCGTGGAGGGAGCTCTGGAGTGGAGTATGGTCTCCACAACCTCAGTTGGGAGACCAGCATCTAAGAACCTGGCCCCCTCCGAGGTCAGGCCCACAGTCTCCGTAGTTCTGGGCGTGGATGAATTATCATGCCGCCCGCTTGAGACAGGTGGTCCTGCCTGAGAGGAAGCTCCATCAGGGAGCCATCTAGAAGTGACACTAGGTCTGAGAACCACATTTTGGTTGGCCAGTACGGGGCTATCAATATTAGACTGACCCCTTCCTGGCGTACTTTCTCCAGAACTCCCGGGAGCAGAGCGAACGGGGAAATGCATACAGACGCAGCCTCGGCCACGTCTATACCATGGCATCCAGACCCAGTGGTGCTGGATGAGATAGGGAGAACCACAGTGGACACTGGGTTGATTCCCCTGAAGCAAATAGGTCGACTTCCGCTCGACCAAAGTTTTCCAAAGTGAGCTCCACCACCTCAGGGTGGAGTCTCCATTCCCCGGGCCTCGGCCCCTGCCTCGACAGGGCGTCTGCTCCCACGTTTGATGCCCTGGGATGTAAGCTGCTCTCAGTGAGAGGAGCTTCCCATGGGCCCACAGGAGGATCCAACGGGCCAATTGCATAGTTGGCGAGACCGCAGACCCCCCTGATGGTTGATATGAGACCACCGACATGTCGTCCGTGCGGACCAACATGTGATGGGCCCTCAGGTCTGGGAGGAAGTATTTTACTGCAAGAAATACCGCCATCATTTCCAGCTGATTTATGTGCCAGGAACTCTGATGGTCCTCCCAGAGACCCTGAGCTGAGCGATCACTCATGATCGCCCCCCAGCCCGTGAGGGAAGCATCCGTCGTAAGCATTACGCGACGACAAGGAACCACCAACACAGGTACTTGTGACAGGAACCAAGGCTTTTTCCACACGACCAGAGCACGAAGGCATCGCCGCGTGACTTTGATCGTGCAAAAAGGATTTCCCCTCGGAGAAAACCCCTTGGTCCTGAGCCACCACTGCAAGGGTCTCATGTGCAGCAGGCCAAAAGGTATCCCATTGGACGCAGCTGCCATGAGACCCAACAGTCTTTGAAACTGTTTAACAGTGAGTGACTGGCCTAGTTTCACCCCATTCACGGCATTAAGAATGGAACTCACACGAGCAGGAGACAGATGTGCCTGCATCGTGGTGGAGTCCCAAACTACCCCTAAGTAGTTGGTAATTTGAGCCGGAACCAGCACACTTTTCTTGGCATTGAGCCTCAGCACAAGCCTCTTCATGTGTGACAGAACAACATCTCGATGTTGAACTGCCAGATGTTCTGTTTGAGCTATAAATCAACCAGTCGTCGATATAGTTCATTACGCGGATGCCCTGGAGTCTCAGTGGAGCCAGAGCTGCATCCACGCACTTCGTAAATGTGCGGGGTGATAAGGCCGAAGGGAAGAACCCTGTACAGGTAAGCTTTGCCCCCGAAAGCAAACCTGAGGAACTTCCTGTGTTGAGGATGGATGGATACATGAAAGTAAGCATCTTTCAGGTCTATCGCAACAAACCAGTCCTCGGACCAGATCTGTGGGATAACCCTCCATCCTTCTTTGGAACAATGAAGCACTGGTTGTAAAACCCTGACAGCTTGCTGGGAGGAGAACCCCTTCTATAGCTCCTTTTTGCAAGAGCGTCATAAACTCCTGTTCCATTACCAGAGACTGCTCGGGGGCCACCACTGTGGGAAGGACCCCAATAAACTGGGGCAGGCGAGACCCGAATTTGTAACCCTTTTCTATTGTGAGCAGCACCCATTTTGAAATATTTGGGAGAAGTTTCCATTCTGCCAGAAAATTTACTAAGGGAACCAGTCTCTCAAGACTGGCCTCTGGTGTTTTTTGAGCACTTAACTCGGCGCCCTGAAACGGCGAACCGGCAAGGAACAGCCGAATCAAGTGATGACCGGCCCTCCTCGGAGGGTCAGTGGAGACCGCTGCGCCCTGAAGCACACTGGGTGGCAGGGTTAGCAGAACGGCCCCCTGAGGGCGCCAAAGAGGGATGGGTACCAAGTATTTTAATACCCGACCCTCTCTGGAGGGGGCTGCCCTCCAATGTCCCTCGCCACTGGCATCAGGACCTCTTCGAAGCCTTCTTGGTGATAATTACAGTCCGCAGATCTGTGTTACCCCACAAAGACTTCAGCTGTGTCGCCTGTCCCTGTCCCCAAGCTTTCTGCGGGGGAGCACGGGTGGCGACACTTTCTTTGGATGAACGGTCAGACCAGTGCCCTGAAACGGCGAGCCGGCAGGGAACATCTGAACTGACCGCTCTACAACCCTCCTCTTTCTTGGAGGAACACTGGAAACCACTGCGCCCTGAAGCACACGAGGTGGCAGGGTTGGCAGAACAGTCTCCTTTATTTTCTTTTAAATTCCTCAGAATTTAATGTATTTCAATGTATTCAATATTTCATTTAATCCTCAAATTAAATGCAGCCAGATTTTTTTTTTTTTTTGAACAGGCTGAATATATTTAGAATACAAAAAAGAATTATAGCTCGTAATAATTCGCAAGGTATTTTAGGGAAAGAGAGAAAGGGAAACTCCTGTCTACTCAGTTCCCTCCAAATATAAATACATATATATATAAAATTACAGACACGTGATCTATGCGCAGCCTCGGCAAACGCGAGACCCGAGCCGTATATTCTCTCTTGCAGACTTAATCTACGCGCTGCCTCGGCAACGCGAGATCCGAGCCTTGCGTTAGACTTTTATTCCCTCGAGAATAAAGCCAACAGGAGTGGAGCTAAAAAACTCCCGCTAGTGCATGCTTCTCTTCGGGACATTTTTATGAATGAACACTGCTCACTGTCAGTTGTGAGCTGACGTGCATGCTCCACTCCCAGCAAACAACACATAGACCACGTGTATCCCCACTCGCTTTATAATGTAGCACAGGGGAAACGCGATTCAAACTGCTGTTCACTATTGATTTGTGATTTTTGAAACACGATATGTGTGTGAGGTGGCGAGTCCTCAGATCGATATCACAATATCCACCTCCTCAGAGCTGGACATGTGAAATACCGGTGCCTCAATCCGGGGGAAGAAACCACAGAGCGTGCTTCCACCTGGGAGACGGCACTGAACCTGGTAGGTAAGGGCAGAGAAAGGGCGGCGCCCGTCTCTAATCCCTCTGTCAGATCCAATTGTGAACCCCACGAATGGAGCCTCCGCTCTGCCTCAGCAGAAGTGGGACCCGATCCGCGGGGAACACAGGAACACAGTGTTCTGAGAGTGAGTTTTTTTACAGTGCGCACAGACAGCTCCCTCAATATTTCATTTAGCTGAGGCACATAATGTTGGTGCTCATTGATTCACATTCATTCAAATTTAAGAGAGAGAAGTAGCTGCAACAGCATACAGAGATCCTTAAAACACAAATGACTCTTCAGTTACATGAATTATATCATGATAGAATAGAAAAAAACAGAATAAACATATATGTAATGATGAGTATATGATGCCCTTTGACCCCTCACAAAATTCAATTAATTTTGAAGTTAGTAAATAACACAGACAGAAAGAGTTTGTAAAAGCAAACAGCAGTTCTGGACGTCGAGGCTCTTAACAATTAACAACTGAACAACAAACGTCAATATTTGAAACTGTTTATTTAGACTTACATGATACCCTACTGTGTAAGTCTCTTTTATTTTATTGTGTAACATTATCTGAGACACGTGATCGTCAGCGCTGTCAGACATTGGCAGCACACAGCTCAAGTTACTGCCAGAGGAATCATCAGACTCATTTAATTTTATTTTTAATGCTATTTTGTTTATTTTTGCCACCCATTTTTGCTATCCAATCACTGCACTCAAACACGGAGGATATGACTTGTTTACGATGATCAAACCAGATATTTTTGAATAATCATCAATTGGCTGGAAATATTCCTTTATTTAAACAACTTCAATTTGATCTAATTATTGATCAAAATTATCATAAAGTAAGTGCATGAAAAAAATGTTTAAAACAGTACGTTTCCCAACTGATCTGAGATCAGTTAAAAGATCAGGTTCATGGGTTCACACAGATCATAGCAGCAAACCATTAAAATTTCGAAATGTTTCAAAAAAGTAACAAAGCCTTGTTTACTGAAATCAGCAGTTTGATACGTGTGCTGAATGATTCACAACAAAAGATTCTCAAAGCTTCATGAAGCAGTATTTTGAAAGCGACCATCACCCTCAGATACAACTGCCTACTGAAATTATTATATGTAAAGTTATTTTATTATGTTATTATGGCTGATGTTATTTCAAGTCTTAGCAAACTGAAGTCAAATAAGACCGCTGGCTCAGATGGTTTAAAAGCCCACCTTCTTAAAGACTGTGCTCCTCAATTAAAAGGAGTTCTTGCAAGGTTTTTCAGTTTCTTTTGTATACATGTTGTTACATCCCTCGTTATTTAGATGTTATTTGTCTAGGAATATTATTAGACATAAAATAGTCGCATGTGTGTATAATGGCAGTAACGGGAAGGCAAAAGAAAAAGGACAGACAACAAGCCAGCAATCTCGTTGCAAAGTTTTAGTTGTATTAAATATAAGACAGTGAAGTATTAAAGTAATAAATTGGATATTTACAATATATGCAACGTAACAAGAATAAATCTGATGGAGAGGAAGGAGTGAGAGAGTAAATATAACAAAAACACTCAAATGACTAAAGTTAAGGAACTAAACTAACTAACAACAGAAAATGTAGAAAGAAACATCTTCAGCGTGCAAGACGCTGTAACTAAACTATACTACCTAACAAAACAAAACATACATAATGAGCACCACTCCTAATACTCATGTGTCTAATACATACTGTTATGCTCGCGACCTGCTTACCTGACTCACAACCTCTCCCGCCAGGCTTATTAGCTTTGAATCGGGACATGAGATGAAGACTTCACGGGTACAACGGTCATGAACATTCAGCATTTCGAATCAAGCATGTATCAAGCACACGAGCGCAAACAAACACAAGCATGACCAACGAAACAAGAGAAAACTGATCCAACTGCAAGATAATAAAAGCAGTGAACCCCTGATCAGTCTCTCAGACTGGTCTCTCAAACGAGAAAACCATCCTCATGGAGCGTGCCTTCTCTCCCCTAACCCAGAGTCTGTTTTCGACTGACGCCACTGAAGTTTGAGCTGTTCATAAACCGCTCCGTGACCAGCGATTGGTGGCGCGATCCCTGACGTCAGAACCTTACACCAGCAGATTGATAGGCGGGTCGTCGAATCGAAATTCACACCTGAAACAAAGTACACACAGACACGCACACATATGCAGCAACATATGAAAAAAAAATTACATAGCACAGCGTACGTAACACATGTACAGTGTCGAAACTACGGAAATATTCAATAATCAGGCCTGTGGCAAAAATGTCAGGTGGAAGTACACTAAATGATTTCCAGCCTATTACAATAACCAGCCACTTAACTTCCACTGTGGCCTCAGAGCTTGATTCACTTCAGTTTGCCTATAAGAGTGACAGAGGCACCGATGATGCTGAGCTGACCTTGAGGAATATTTTAGATTATGTAAATATGCTGATGATATGGCCTTAGTTGGCCTACTGGACAAAAAAACCTCCTCACATGATGTCGTCTACCTGGCTCACACTAAGGCTCTTGAAAGTCGGTGTCGCTTTAGTCAACTAGAAATCAATGTAGCTAAGACCAAAGAGTTAATTATGTGTACAAAACGAGATATGAAAATTCAGCCAATTTGACTTGAGGGTCAAAAAGTTGGAACCACCAAAGAAGAACCATCTTGGTTCAATTCTCACGTGTGCTTTACTGAAAATACAGAGTATATTGAATGAAAATGAAGTTAAAGGAAGTAAATATTTTAAATATTTTATGTGTATCCATTCACTCAAAATTTCTGCAGATGAAGTTAAGTCGGTCAGTCTCAGGACGGCTGATCCAGCGCTGATCTCCTCCAGACTGAACTGCTCCGAACTCACAGTTCTCCTCTCCTGTGCCGTTCCCTGGAGCCCAGTTCTGATAGCACACGGTGTCTCCGCTCACCCAGAACCAGAGGCCCAAAATATCGCAGTGACGTAAACCCAACCACACCGCCTCAGTAGACGCCCGTTTAACCACATTCATCACACGACGCTGAATCTCTTCTGAATGAACCGAGACCAGATCCACATGATTCTGTCTGCAGTATCTCAGAGCTTCAGACCACGTCAGATTCTCTTTGATCAGAATCAGTTTATCTGGACACAAAACAAACCACAAGCAGAAACTAGAGAGAGACTGATCAAAAACAACATGCAGAACAAACACTGTGGAGGAATTTGTCATGTCAGACATGTAGTGTGAACTTTAAGATATCTGGAGGTGATGGATGGATTGTGTGTGTTTTGTGAGGATCTGCTCACCTTCATGACACACAAAAGGATGTTGTTTGCTGCAAGGGGCGTCATTCCATTGTCCCTGAGCGTTCGGATAAATCTCTACACAGATTTGATTTATTCCAGCATTATTAGGTTCACCAGTATTCCAGTATCTGAATGAGGAGTTACTCTGATCTGACCACTGCCATGAGTCTCTGAACAGACCGATCCAGACATCACCAGATATGAGACTATCATTGATGAACTTCTGAAGCTGTTGACTCTCATTCTGGTTCCTCACACTGACCAGATCAGTGTGATTCTGTCTGCAGTAACTCTGAGCGTCTCTCCAATTCATCGTCTGATTGACAAAGACGAGTCCTGTGTTCACTTTAAGAAAAACAAATGGAAACAGATTCATGAATCAGTTTGTTCATTATTCTTATGCTGCTTTATGGTTTGGATGTGAATAAGAGCAGCAGTGGAAACATCAGAAACACGTGTCATTCAAAGACTGTTTCTACAGCTGATGATATATTAAATATTCACAATATATTCATGATGATTTTGCTGATATAACATTAAGTAACATCTGTGATCATTTTATTGAAACTTTATATTTCTCTTAATGTTTTGTTCCATGTTTCTCTAGAATACTTGATTCAGACACAAAGAGCTGAATGAGAGAAACATCAAAATCATCTTAAAACATCAAAAAATGGTTTAAATATATTGAAAAATATACAGAATACTATATTGTGGTAATATATTACAAGATATTGAATAATACATAAGGAATTGCCACTTTTAATAAATTGTTATATTTCCGTTTATTCTTTTCATAATGGAAATCTCACAGCTCAAGACGTTCAGATGGTTTATCACATACTCTGTAACTAATGATCACAAATTCATGTCTAAAATGTTTTATTCAATTCAAACAACTACTTAAAAAGGTTACTTTTGAGAATTACAATCTCCAAAATAAAATTACTATTATTTATGTATGTACTTATTTAAAAAGTGAACACAATAAAATCATAATGACATGTATTAAGACAATAATTGAACTTTGTTCTCAGAACAAGAGTTTTGTTCATAAATATCAAGATCTGACAGGTTGTCTATTGCATATTGAAATTTTATCCATTGTTTTATTACTTACAATTTATGTTAGACAAAACAATGGTTTGATATTTTTGTATTTATTTTTATTGTATTTATTTACAATATAAATTTTGCTGTAAATTCTCTACACTCTCTAATGGCAGATTCCCACAGTTATCCCAAGTGACAACAAAAGATCAACATGTGAGTGAATCAGAAATTGACTTGAGTTGAAAGTGTGAAAAATATCCACAGTCTCTTTATGACCACATTAAAAGTAGAAGCATTTATTATTGCACTGCAATTTTGTACAAAATATAGTGCAGCTTTCTATAAATAATGTTTATTGTCATTGTAGGGAGCTGAACTTACTGTTGTTAGATGAACTGCAGATGAAAGTCAGGCTGTTACTACATGACAAATCATGCCATTGTCCATTTCTCATCATAACACACTCAGCTCCGCTATCAGGTTGTCCAGATCCCCTAGTTCAGATAGAGCGCAGGATCACCTGAAGACCACTGCCATTTATCAACACCCGTCTTCTCCAGCCCAATCCAGACATGTCCATCATTCACACTCTTCTTCAGCTCGT
Organism: Ctenopharyngodon idella; assembly: GCF_019924925.1. Lineage (NCBI taxonomy): Eukaryota > Metazoa > Chordata > Actinopteri > Cypriniformes > Xenocyprididae > Ctenopharyngodon > Ctenopharyngodon idella. The sequence goes on from NC_067226.1 coordinate 50,331,432, forward strand.
TCATGTCGTTCATGTTGTCAACGGTGGCCAGATCTGTGTATTTCTCTCTGCAGTATCTCTGAGCTTCAGTCCAGTTCTTCATCACGTTTATAAAGTGATGCTGACGCTGAACACATTCAGATACGGAGCAGAGAGCTGTGAAAGAGAGGGTTTGATTTAATGCTTTTCATAACAGAGTCAAACCTGATGAAACTATAAACCATAAATAAAACAACAAACACACTCACCAATGAGAAGAAGAATGAAATATAGAGTTTGCTCCATTTCTGAGGAAGAAACACATTGAAAAACTCAGATAATCCCATATTCATCTTGGAGTAAAACATGATCATGTAATTTAAAAAATAGCAGAAAAACAAAATTCACAATCATTCAGACAATATTAACATCTCAAAGTCTAGTTGTGTTTGAAGAATGAACATGTGAGTTGTTCTTACTTTAGAGGTCGTGTGTTTCTGTCCTGAGTCTGATGTTTCTGTCTGCAGCTTTAAACAGTGTGATCATTATATCTGCTCTCATCCCTCATTCATCATCACATCATTTGTTTATTACTCTGAAAACCCCTATATCATATTCACTTCCTCTATATTTGTGTATCTGTCCAACTCTTTCTCTTTATTTGCATCTTGACGTCTGTGTCAGTCAGTGTCAGTCTATATGAATATGGACCTTAATTAAAATATCATGTATGTTTGTGTTTCTCACTTTTTATCTGGTGCTGGTGACAAAGAGGGAGAAATGTTTTTCTGCTCTCATGGTCTTTCTTCTTTTCCCTCTTCTGAGAGCAGAGACCCCTGGTGTTGAGGAGGAGACATTCACAACAGAGACGAGATAAAGACATTAAAGTGCTCATATCGTGCTTTCATTCCCCTGAAGTTCATTTATAATGTTAGTAAAGGTTGTTGGACTCTCATTATCCCACTGAAATAATAACATCATCTTCTGCTGCTGCTGTTTCAGTCTTATACTTGAATACTTGCTTGTGATTGGCTGGAATGCAGATATTAAAATATTAATTTTTTTTAGAAAAAAGGTTTCATGAGAATGTTTTTAATTATTTTGTTTTGTTTTATATTCCTTCTGTTTACTGTTTATTTTCACTTTATTTATAACATATGAACACATTTGCATGTAAACACATCCTCATCACTCATTTGATTATGTCCACACCACATTTAGACATTCAGGATGGACAATATTTACATCTCTGACGTGAAACAGGATAAACAGTGAGTGTTTTTGTTCTAGTCATATTTCATATTTCATCCAGTCTTATTCATCTATTAGTTTTATTGCAGCTACAGGAATGTTACACTATAACTGTGTTTCAAATCAGAGCTGCGTCCTTCGAAGTCCATGAAGGTCGAAGTGAGAGTTGTTAAATGAGGAGACAGGGGTCACTGCAGGTCAGAGTAATGGGCGTCCCGAAAGGTGAACTGCTACAACAGAAACTAACTCTAACCCTACCCCACACCCAGTTTTAGCGACCAATGATGAAGACCTTTCTCCACGCCCCCTACCATTTAAAGGTTAGTTTGATGTTCCTGAAATGTTATTTCTACCTATATTTTATTAATAACTCGACATTCTAGGAATATTGATTTGTAATGTTCCAAGAACATAAAAATGTCCAGTTTCCTTAATGTTAATAGAACGTTATTTAAAGGTTAGTTTGATGTTCCTGAACATTTGAACAGCTGCTGTTAACAAGCAGAATCACTGAAGGAAAGAAAAACAACAAGAAACTACAACTGACTTCAGCCACAGCCTCAGATGAAATCAACTGAAGATAAAATACATTAAATCTCTCCAGATCTCAGCAGAGGATAAATAAACAACTCCACAAACAGCATTACAGCTTTACATATTACTAACCAGGGGTGCGTTTCCCAAACAACGATGTAACTCGCTGCTGAACTACCATAGTATGATGCATCGTTGAACAAATCGACCAGCTTGTCACGACTGTTTCCTGAAACTGTATTGTCGCAAACCTGTCATTCAGCCACGATGGTGAATGACGTCACTCAGGTGGTGAGTAATAACTTCTTTAAATGAATCCGTTTGAGATTGAATTAATGCTAGATTTTTTGCTATAAATTACAGAGATAGCATCAGAGGACTAATTTTCATTTTCCTCAGTTATTTTCCTTTATTTCCAGATTAAATCATAGGCTTGTTCTTACGTACCAGAGCTCGTACGCACATGCGCACTCTTTAAAAACAGTGCTTTAAATCTCTTGACAAACTAAAATATCTAAATGACATTTGTATATATTAGAAATAAAAAATATACATTGTACTTAATGTCAGTGTGACGAGCAGGGCGGGCGAGAGCCGTGAGGGAACGGCGCGAGGCCGGTGACGCGAGAGTTAACGAGCTCCACCTGTGAGGCGCACCGGCCTTGAGTCTCTCACGGAGGAGCTCCGGAAGCATAAAAGGAGGAGCGACGACAGTGAAGGACGAGAGAGGACCAGGCCTGGACTTTATTTTGTTTTATTATGTTTGTGTGGCCGGCAGACGTCCGCGAGGGTCTGCCGGCATTACTTTCCTTTTGTTCTTTGTTTATTTTATTAAAGTTTATTGTTGAATGTTCGCCGGTTCCCGCCTCCTTCTTCCCACATCATACGAATTGTGTTACATTGGTGCCGAAACCCGGGAGGAAGGAGGGACATGCTGTCGGAGAGCCCTCGCTGCTGAGGGGGATCGCGGTGCTGCGGAGTTCGGGCAGCGCGGGAGTGAAGACCGCGAGAGGCTGCCCGAGGCGGTGGTACTGGAGCCTTGTGAAAGGTGGGACGGAGACCCGGATGCCG